>NW_027204159.1:14603241-15048241 GCF_024711535.1 Dipodomys merriami | reverse complement strand
GGTTGGTTTTGACATGACATTTTGTACTTCTCATTGTTGCAACAGGTCCACCTGAATCCTTAAACGACTTGTTTGTCCCTATCTCCTCCACATGTTATACTTCCAGTCTCTCTTTTCACAGACTTCTCCTTACCTTTTTAACAGGTCTCTGAATTGATTATTTTTTTCTCTCAGTTGCAGCTCCTACTTTCTCAACTGGATTCAAGAGTCATTTCCCTTGTCTTAAACTCCATTTTCTTCCTCTGGTTCCTGGATTCCACTACTTGTCTTTCTAGCTTCAGTATCTGTATCACTTTCTTCTTTCATTCCTCTAACAGAATTTCCAGAAGGGCATGGGAAATAATTTCAGAGAATTTCTTTTTATTTCTTTCTGAAATGGATCTTTTACCTAAATAACCAAGGAACTTACTTAGTCTAAAAGTAAACTTATTTAGCCTAAAAGCAAAAGGCAAAAAAATCCATATGGAATCACTTATATGGTAATATAATGAAGCAAGTTGGTTTTTAGCTACATTAATAAATTTTGCATTTCTTCCAACCTGTCAATCTCATCTTTAAATTAAATCAAAACAATTGTGGGCTGGGCAGCTAGCTAGCTGCAAGAGTGCCAGATTACCACACATGAAGTTATGAAGTCAGTCTCTAACACCACACACACACACACACACACACACACACACACACACACACACACACACACACACACAGACCAAAACTTACTGTTTACCATTGATCAATGTGTTAGTAAAGTTCTAAAGCCCTAACATAAACATAATTCTTAAGACATCTCATGAGGAGCTTTATTTTTAAATGGGCACAGTCTGATTCCTCTTTTTGCTTTTATTTTTGTGTTAGTAAATATCTGAGGTCCATAGATCTTAGAAAATTACAAATGTACTTTTAGAGGCCTTTGCATGGCTCTCATAATGCACATGTATGACTTATCCCTCATTTAGCTTAGAAATATTAAAAATATTCTTTTGTCTTTTTACAAAATGCAACATGAAAGTTCTATGTTAAAGTATAAGAAAACATCACCACTAGAAACAGGTAGTCTATCTACCAGGGTAGCCTCCTCAGTGTGTGAAGTTTGATTAATTGCAGGTTTAAAAGGGAAGCTGTTTCCTTAAATGATGTCATTCTGATGGCTGAGCAAAATGCAAACACAAGTTTAGAACTAACAAACAGAACAACAGAAGCAACAAAATAATGAAGAGAAACCTCAATTACCATACTAGAAAAAGATGGAGACATCCCATAGGGACCTCACTCAATGTCAGCTACAGAAGAGCTGTGAGCAAACTGCCTTCAGATCTAAGGCTTAATTGGGATAGTTCAATTGTAATTAAGCCATGACCTTTTAAAAATAAATAGACCTAGGCTTATGTTATCACTCTGTAAATAATTGACTAAGCTCTAAGTTAATAATAATGCTCCAATTATTTGGCTATTAAATACATGAGACTTTTTTTTTTGTCAGTTGCAGGGCCTGAACTCTGGGCCTGGGTGTTGTCCCTGAGCTCTTCAGCTCAAGGCTAGTGCTCTACCACTTAAGCCACAGTGCCACTTCTGGCTTTTTCTGCTTATGTGGTGCTGAGGAATCGAACCCAGGGCCTCAGGCATGCAAGGCAAGCGCTCTACCACTGAGCCACCTTCCCAGCCCTAATACATGAGACTTTTAAGGTTATAATAATATCAGACAGTACTCATACTAAGTATGAAAAAAGGAAAAGGGGTTTCCTGAAATCATATACTTGGCCAGAACAGGTCTTAAAAAGTTGAGGCCATCATTAAGATGATATTTATAGCAATCCTCGTTGACTCACTGAAGTAGTCAAATTACGTCCATGGGTAAATGCTGCTCTGCTGTTTCTGAAATAATTATTTATTAGAATACAGCCAGTTGTTCATAGATGTATGGCTGCTCTTGCACAATGCCAACAAAGTTGCTTAATTATGATCCACAAATAAACATATTTACTACATTATGCCTTACCAAACAATGGTGGCTCTGTGCTTAGACCCCTTCAGATAACAGCAGTGTATCTAGATCAGGGAGGGAAACGAAGTAAAGTTGTGATCATCTGTCCAGTGACCTGCAAGGAAAGATTGCTTAGTAAAATCAGACTTCCTTGGATCTTAATTGTTTTCAATTTAAAATCAAAGAAAAACAAGCAAACCATCAAAAAGCTACCCAACTTCTTTGAAAGGTTAATCTTTATCCTGAAGAAAACTGTGTAATTCAAAGTCACAATGTTTATTCACTCCATCTTTCTCATTTCCACTGAAGCCACAAATCTCCACCCTATTTTGTTCTCCACTAACTACAGTGTGTCCAAATGCAAATTAAACACAGACCTCATCCCAGCTGTTTTGTTTTCTGCATCGGGATTGGAGAACATTGGTCCCAAAGCAGTCCTCAGCCCTTATTTTATTTTATTTTTTATTGTCAAGGTGATATACACAGGGGTTACAGTTACATAAGGAAGGTAGTAAGTCCATTTCTTGTCAAACTTGCTACCCCTTCCCTCATTTTTCTCCTACTTTCCCTTCCCCAATGCCCCCCGCAAGCTGTGCAGATCATTTCCAACATATTGTCTTGTGAGTATCGCTGTTGCATTGGTTCCCCCTTGTCCTTTGTCTCACCATTCTGTTGTTCCCCTTCCCTTCCCTAATTCAAATAAACGTATATACAATACCAGGGTACTAAAGTCAAATACAGTGACAACAGGAGATTATACCATAGAGGGAAAAAACATAGAAAAGAAACAAAAATATCATATAGTATATTAAAAACAACAAGAAGAAAGAAAAACCTCTTATGTCCATGTCTTAGAGTTCATTTTGCTTAGCATCATCTTATATGGTCATATGTATGTAGCCACTGAGCTATTCTGCGCATCTGCTAGTATTATCCTAGATGTATACTAATTATTTCAATAAGGGAAACCATGGGAGCTATGTTTCTTTGGGTCTGTCAGCCCCTTATTTTAAACAGACCAAGGAATGACTATCCAGGCAGTATTTAGGTCCTAGACAAGAAAGTGCTTTCAAAAATTAAAACTGTCCTCATGGATTACTTCCTGTGTCTCAATTGTTGAAACTTTCTATGAGGACAAACAGGCTCAGAGGTTTGGACTTTACAGCTTCAAATAAGAACATGTTCTTTGCTAGTTAATTGTTAGTTAATTTGATAGTTTTGATAAGCTTTCTTTGCTGGTAGTAAGCAAATGGCTGTTTACCAGCCAAGGATGAAATGGAAATGAACAATGGTTCATTCAGATACCTTAGAACATCGAAGATCCAGGCTGCTGATCACACACAACTAGAATCTACATGCCTCTGACAATGTCAGTCAAGTGCCTTTTTTGTTAAGAGAAACCAAATCTCAGGACTTGGCAAACGTGGGCCATTGCAAAGAGATAGAAAAGGTAGAAAAGGTACTAGCCTTATACATTTTGGAGGAATTGTGAATTCGTGTCCGAGTCGAGTTTGTGCTTTGTATAAGGGCCATATTGTGTAGAGGATTGTCTGTACGCACTCACACCCACGCCGGGTGGCATAAGCACTGTCATATTCTACGGACAGATGGGCTGAGTCCCCCTGCTTTGGCTCTGCAGATTACAGACTATCAACATATTTTTATGTCAGTTAAGTACAGATGTTATAGTGATGGTAGAATTGTTCATTGTCTCTATGAAAGATATTTGAAGGAACCTGTTTGGCGACTGGTGGAAAATAACTGTCTGCTCTGGCTCTCTGGGCTTACTGGTCAATACCACAAGTTCTGATCTTTGTCATCAAATCCTTTTTCAGAACTACCTGGCAGTAAAGATTGAGACACTCTGGCCAGTGGAGACAGCAGGCCGAGGAGGCAGCAGGTCCGGGAGGTGGTAGGCCCGGGAGGTGGCCTCCCCTTGCAGTCATGGCAGACCTGTGAGCTGGGGAGCAGGAGCTGACAGCCAGGCACCCATCTTCCTTGTCCAGGCTTTGTCCTCTACTCCTGAGGGCTGCCTCCCTCCCCTTGACCCTTGCCCCTCTCTCTGCTTCTGCAGGTTTCAGAACTAAACTTGCACAATGTCATAGAAACCAAGAGTGGTGGATTTTGATGAATCATGGAACAAGTGCCTAACTACAACCAAAGCTATTGTCATGTTGGATACGTGAAAAGATCAACGGGGAACCACTACTTCTCAGATATCTATGCTTTGTGAGTGGCCCATCCTGAACATCTTAGAGAAAGACTTTACACAGAAACACAGATTTTTTTTTTTGCAAAATCATGTTCAGGACTTGCATAAAAATTTGGAATCTGATGAACAAGTACTTGTTATGCATCATAGGTATTGAGAAGAACATAGCAAGGGTGCAGCCCTTATGGACTGTTTGTATAGGTATTACAACACCAGATCTTCAATATGGCTCTGGTGGAGTAAAAATGAATGAACCTCTTCTGGAAATTGGAGTGCTAGCTTTGGAACTGTGAAGGAAATTAATGCTTGAACCTCTTCAGACAATCCTTGTCAGAACGAGGCTCGAAGAAACTAAAAATGACTGTGGCAGAAAAGACCCAATCAGAAAGTAATCCATGGGTTTATTAAGTCCTTTAGTCATGCTGAACAGTATTAAAATTTTTCCCTTAAAGTTTTATCAGGAATTCTCCCTTTCTGATTGAAACAGAAGACTATTACAAACAAAAAGCTTCAAATACGTTACAAGAAGCAAATTGCTCACAGTATGTGGAAAAGGTTATAGGTAGATTAAACGGTAAATCTGAATTCATATGTTAAAGTGATCCATGAATGTCAACAGTGAATGGTAGCAGACCACTTATGGTTCTTACATGCAGCCTGTCATAATATCATTTGACAAGAGTAAAACAATAACTTGGCAAATACAAGTCTTACTCTGTGCTGTGTCCTCTGGCTTACCTTCCATGATTCAGGAGCTGCAAAACCATATCCATAATGAGGGTGTCAGGAAAATATGCCAATACTATTTGTGGAGTCAGTTTGGGAAGTACGTGGTAAATGTGTTCAGTTCATCAACACTGTTTGGAATGGTTACCAGCATTTTATGAGTGCAGTGGATAAAAAGTCCCTTACATCAGTTATAAGTTACAGATTGCCCAAGTCAGTTTGCCAAGCACTAAGACTGCTTGCTAAGTACTGTGACAATTTGCTTAAGATGTCAACAGAAGAGATGACTGAGAATGAAGTAGAAGACAGATTCACAAGTTTCATTACTATTTTCAAATATGTTGATAAAGATGTTTTCTATGCAAGAATGTTGTCAAAATGTTTTAATTCATGGATTATCCATGTCTATGGATTCCAAAAAATCCATGATCAGTAAAATAAAGCAAGCCTGTGGTTATGAGTTTACCAGCCAGCTACATTGGATGTATACAGATATGAGTGCCAGTGCCAGTCTCAACAGTAGGTTCACAATTTTATCAAAAACCAAGACACAATAATAGGTTTGGGGATATGTTCTACAGACTGGCACTTGGCCTCTCACTCAGATTCCTTCATCTACATTTGTAATTTCCCAGAAATTAGAAAAAAGTACACAGATGTTTGAGTTATTTCATAGCCAGCATTTCAGTGGAAGGAAACTTATCAGGTTACATTATCTCTGTATAGCTGAAGTGAAAATGAACTCTTTGGGCAAACCATATGTTGCCATGGTTACAACATACTAAATGGAAATTCTTGCTTTTAACAAGTGACACTGTCAGCTACAAAGAGCTTCAATACAGCACATGGACAAATGAAAAGGAGCTGACCAAAACAGTCAAATCATTAAGGGATGTGAAATGATTAGCCATGACTCCGAAAAGGAAGACATCGATGCAGAATCTCCGTTTTCATTAAAAACGACTTGCAATAGCAAGAGAACAAAATTTAAAATTACTGCATCAATGCAGAAAGATACACCACAGGAACTGGAGCAGACTAGAACTGCTGTAGATGAGGACAGGAAAATACATCACCAAGCTGCTATAGTGTGAATAATGAACTCATAGAAAGTGCTTTGGTGCAATGCCCTTATTCTAGAGGTGAATTGGCCAGTCAAAAGCTAGGTTTAATCCCAGTACCAGCATGATCAAGAAATGTATTGATGTTCTGATAAACAGCACATTGAGCGCAGTCAAGTGTCCACAGGTGAATACAACTACTTTGAGTGATGCCACCCCCCACCCCATTTGAGCTTGTTTCCATCACCATTCAGTGTGTTTCTGTGGGGAAGAACACACCTGTGCTTCCATAGTTTGGTCAACTGGCAGCCCCTGTGTTTTCTGCTGTTTACATCACCAATGCATGAGCATCAAAGGAAATGCCTAGAAGTATTTCCAGCTCATTCTTAAAACTTTATTAAAGAATGAGTGAAGTTATAATGAATGTGGAAATTCAGTTGGGTACCATGCTTTTTCTCCTCTTCACAATTGCAGTTGATGTGTTGTTTTGTTTTTAAATGTATCTTAAAGGACGTAAAATAAAAACCTTAAACATTGTAACAGGACAGATAATTGTACATTAAAATTACAAACAGGTCCCATGGTTTCCCTTATTTGCAATAACAAGTATATGTCTGAGACAAACAGAAATGGTCAGATAAGTTGATGTTAGACGAAACGAACCCCAAGATAAGGACTCAAATGGTTTTTCTTTCTTGCTATTGTTTCTAACATATTTATAAGATGATTTCTTTGTTGCTTTGTATGTTCTTCCCCCATGGTATAACCCCGGTTTTCACTGTATTAGATGTTGGTATACTTTGTGGAGGGGAAGGGAGAAAATGAATTGTTTAAATAAGGATACAGGTGGACCCATTGCAACAATGAGATGTACAAGACGTGATGTCAGAAAATGAACTTTACAACTTTGGTGGTGGGGGAAGATGGAGGATGGGATGGAAGGGCAAGGATGGTAAGGGGAAACAAAGGAGGAGGCAACAATGCTTGATAAAAAATGTACTCATTACCTTGCTCATGTAATTTCACCCCTCTGTATGGTATTTTCACAATAAAAAACTTATTAATTAAAAAAATAAAATGACAAACATGATATTACTGCTTGTCAAATAAAAAAGAATTGAAATATAATTGATACATCTTTTTAAGTAATTAAATTTAGCTTGAAAATTTTGTTTCTCCATTCATACAACATTTTAAAATAAATGATTTTTAAATAGCCTCTAAGCAGTACTTGGTAAGTGTCCTAAGACCTTTAAGATTACATTTACAGACAATTTTTTTCCAAGTATTTCACCTGTCTATTTAGTGAACAACTATTTTTTGATTAATAGCAAATTTTTATAAATTTGGTAAGAATGACAAACCTAAAATTCTCTTACACATTAAGCCTGATAAACTAACATCTCACCCTAAAAGTACCTAAAATTAACCATTTCAAATTTACTTACAAAGTTATTTCAATTGACTAAATTTCTTTGCTTGTCATAAAAACACCAAATATTAATAGGGACCATCTTTCCAATGTAGTAATAATTGACTCACCATATGTATTTAAGTGCACAATTTCATAATTTTGAACATGTATGAGTATAGATACACAAAGGTACCACCATCACTTTGATCAAATCAATAAACGTATTCATCACCAAAATTTTCTTCTGAATGTCACATTCATCGAAAACAAAAGAGGCAAGCTGAAAAACACCAAGTGATGTAAACAGGTATATGACCACAAATGCAAATATGCACGTGGAAAGATGCACACCAACCCTTATAACCAGGAAATACAAATTACAGGTCACATGCCTGCTAGAATTAGTATGATCAAAATGGTTAACCATACTGAGTGTGGGAGAGATGTAGAGGCACTAGATTGCTCATATAAAAATAGATGATAGCTACTTCAGAATTGCAGTTTATTTGTACAGTTACATAGTTTAACACAAATGTGTTAATCAGTCCAGTCTTTCTACTCTTAGGTTGTTATTTATCCAAGGGAAATAAAAACCTATTCACATCAATATTTGTGCTAGACTGTTTCTAGGATTTTATATTTAGGCAATCACTGGCATAATTCAAATGTCTGACAAGTAAATGCATAAACACATTGTGATTTATCCGTACAATGCTGTGTTTCATGTCTTCAGTCAGTATTTGCTCCAGATTCCATCCCAAATATACAATGCTTCATATAAGAAATGTTTCCATTTTTTAAAATACTTTATTCTTTATAAAAGTGAATTGAGGAAAGAAGAAAAGTAGTCACAAGCTGAAAATAGGTTCTAACTCCCTAAAATGGAAAGACAAATTGTGATTGTACCACTGCACAATAGCTGTACCCAATACGGTAGGGCAATGGGAACCCTCATTCAATCTCAGTCTGCAAAAGGCTGTAGTTCCTTTGGAAAACACTTTAGCAGTATGGTTATTATAAAGTCAAAAAACATATTCTTATTTCACAGAAATCATGTTCCTTGGTATTTACTGAAAGGAGTTGAGAAGGAACGCCTGTAGAAAAATCTGTACACAAATGTTTATAATAATTTCATTTATTTATAATTGCCAAAAATTGAGAGCAATCGAGATTTCCTTCAATGAGTGGATTTTTTAAACCTTGCCATATGTGTGTGTGTGTGTGTGTGTGTGTGTGTGTGTGTGTGTGTGTATTAGTTGATAAAAATGCAGCTATCAATCCATGAAAGTATGAAGGAATCCATGGAGATGATGTTCATAATGGTAGTTGCTAATGAAATAAATCAATCTGATCCCAAGTATATGGTATTCTGGAAAGGGTAACTATGGAGACAGTAAAATGATTGCTTCCAAGAGCTAAAGTATGGGAAGTGTGAGGTTGATGTTGGTAGATGCTTCAGGATAGTGAAACTGTGATGTGTAATCATAGCATGAGGAATGGCTGACTTCATGCATTTTGTCAAAACCTTAGAATGAAAAAGACAAAGAGTGAGGCTAAACTATAGCCTTTAGTTAGTAATTGTGAGTCAACATTGGTTCATATGTTTTAACAAATGTACCACACCAATGTAAAATGATAATAATAAGAGGAACTGGAATATCCGGGAACTCTAACCTTCTGCTCAGTATTTTTTTTGGGGGGGGGGTCCAGTCGTGGGGCCTGAACTCTGGGCCTGGGCGCTGTCCCTCAGCTCTTCAGCTCAAGGCTAGCACTCTACCACTTGAGCCACAGCGCCACTTCCGGCTTTTTTCTTTTTGCTTCTGTGGTGCTGAGGAATTGAACCCAGGGCCTCATGCATGCAAGGCAAGCGCTCTACCACTGACCCACCTTCCCAGCCCTGCTCAGTATTTTTATTTTCAATATTACTGACATGTATTGATTTTATTTAACTTTTCTAGTTTAATGCCAGAGGTTGATAAGAAGAATGCTTTAAATGAAATGAAATTTGAGCTAGGTGCTAAAGGCTCATGCTTGTAATCCTAGCTTCTCAGGAGGCTGAGATCTAAGAGTTGTGATTGGAAACCAGCATGGCCAGAAAAGTTTATAGAACTCTTATCTCCAATTAGCCAGTAAAAATCTGGAAGCTGAGCTGTTGCTCAAGTGGCAGAGTGCTAGCCATGAGCAAAAATAATAAAGAACAGTGCCCAGGCCCCTAGATCAAGACCCAGTAGTTCAAGACCATGTACTAGCACAAATAACAAACAAAAAGAACTTACATGCTTTCCTTTCATACATCTAATATGAAAGTCTAGGAGTTAACTTTTAATTAGTAGTAGGAAATTCTTATGTTGTTGTTTGGTTTGCTATATTAAGAAATAATTGATATATAAAATATTATACATGCTGAATATATGGGTATTTTGAGTTTGAACATTGGAATATACTCATGATAACATCACAATAAAGACATATTCATAAAATCTTCTAAAAATATCTTGTATTTCTTTGTAGGAGTGTATATCTGTGTTACATATGTATTTTACAGAATGCACTAGTAATTTGAGATAAATCCCATTAACGTATGTAAATTGCACAATGGTTCAGTATGGGCTTATGATGTAGACAAAGACTTTTAAATTTACTTGTTTTAGATAACTAAAACATTATACACATTGAACAACAATTCTCCGTTTCCCCAGCCACTTTCTATCAACATTCTACTGTCTGTTTCTCTAGGTCTCATTATTCCTCACTTTTCTAAGGTTCATGTTGGAAAAAATAAAGAGTTGTTGCTACAAGAACTGTATAACCTAGCTATTATTCTCAAACTATATTATGTTCATCAGTGTTCCCTGGCAACATGACAAGGGATTCAACTTTCTAAATACAATGTTAGTTTTAATAAAATATTTTAAAAAATCTATATGTAGAAATGAATATATGTTACAGATTATAAACAAACTTGCCCAGTTTTCTAACTCAAAATCAAATCAAGTTTAGTGTAGCTATAGTCTTACTTTCCAGGGGTGGACTTGGCTTTCTCCTTTGGCTGAGAAACTGTATTACTTTTTTACTTTAAGATACAGTAGAGGGGCTGTGTTCAGAAATTTGTATGAATGAAGAAAAGCTGGCAATGGAAGGAATTAAAACAGCATGCCTGGAAGTGAGAAGTGAAGTAAGAAGTGACATAGTTTAGAAAATGAGATTATAGGGCTGAGAAGGTGGCTCAGAGGTAGAGTGCTTGCCTTGCATACATGAGACCCTGGGTTTGATTCCTTAGCACCACATAAGCATAAAAAGCTGGAAGTGGTGCTGTGGCTCAAGTGGTGGAGCGCTAGCCTTGAGCTGAAGAGCTCAGAGTTCAGGCCCCACAACCAGCCAAACAAAAAAAAAAAAGGAAAAAATGAGATTATAAAGTTTGAGGGTTAAAGAAGAGATGCATTGTGGGAAAGTACTCCTAACTATAAGCCCCACCCCCTAGCCTACATTTAATTGGTATAATTGCTTCTCCACTCCTCTTGGTTATCTCCATATTCTTACAAGATTCATCTTCCTAGTTATGAAGAGGGTCTATAAAACAGACAATAGTAATCCTTATTTATCTATCACTGAAACTATTCACCTAGCATGATCACTACAGGGTGACCTTATGGTTTTTATTTATTTATTACTATGTCTTGTTTTCTTGTTCAAAAATTCTCATTCATGAACTTGAATATCAAGGGCATTCAGTGTTCATGATGACAGAGGAAGAATCTTGCTGCATTCTCTTATCATGTCATCTTCTTTCCCTTCTTTCCCTTTGTACTTGAGTTCAATAAATTCTTTTTACTGGAAGTGGCACTGTGGCTCAAGCAGTAGAGTGCTCGCCTTGAGCTGAAGAGCTGAGGGTCAGCGCCCAAGCCCAGAGTTCAAGCCCCACGACCGACCAAAAAAAAATTCTTTTTACAATTTTAATTTTATTTTTTCAAAACTTCAAAAGGCTCTATAAAGGGAGCTACAATTTAATATGCCTATCTAGGTTCTACGTGTCTAGTGTTTCTAGAGCTGAGCTGTCCTTCCACCATTCTCTGCTATACTGTCTGATAACCACATTCTATTAACTCAAATTTAGAATCATTTTTTTAACTCGGCATGTGCTTTTCATTGCAATCAACACTTTAATTCACAATGTATTTATAACCAAAAATAAGGCCAATTCAGTTATCTCCTACTGATATCTGGGGCTCTGTCTGAGTGCCTGTTCCTTAGCATACCTGATCAACAGGTTACCTCTTTGACATGCAAATGCTGTCATTTCGCTCTTCTCTGAGTAACAGAGCACCAATGAGGTCTTTAAGAGAAAGTTTATAATCATTACCTTTGCACAAATGTTCTTTCAAAGCTAGCCCAGCAGACTTTGCCAGTCTCACTATAAACAACCACCTACCATCTCCCACACTAGACTTCTTTATCTCCTTAAACAGGGCAAGTTCTTACATGCCTCTTTGCCTTTGTCTTTGCTATTGTCTTCAGCGTGCTTTCTTCCTCTCGGTATACATGGCAAATACTCACTGAATTACTCAAATGCACCTTTCTGATGACTTTTTAGACTTTGTGAAGCAGAGATTCTCTCCTACCAAGCCCATGAAATGGCACATTTCTTTCTAATGCGGCCTAGTTATCATGTGAGACTTTCCAGGGATTTTTCTCTACCAAAATTAGCTTCTCCAAGTCTTTATCTTGTTCTCTTCAACCTGAGCAATCCAATATCCATGAAACCTGATGAATATGACATAATGAAAAAATATAAAATATAGATGGATATGTGGATATATTTGTACATGGAGCTATGTCCACATATTCCCCAGAGATATAACAAATGTCTCCCCCAAGGCTAAAAAACAATGGATAAAAGGTTAACATCCAACAAATGTCTATGGAATGAGTAGAGTTCCTGGAATGAATTCATCCAAAAGATCTTCATTTGCTATACTAGGAAGAAGGTAGTACTTTCTACAGGTAATGGATTAGAACTTGCAGTGGTTACGAAGTTTGAAAAGAAGAGATTTGATTTCATTCATTTTCCTCAGAACACTGTTGTGGTTTGCAGAGCCTTCCCAACACTCTATTGGGAAGTTGTCATAGTAAAAGTATTAAAGTGGTGCCTTTAAGAGATAATTATTAGGTCATGAGAGCTTTGCCCTCACAAGTGGATTAATACCATGAATTAGCAGTGAAAGTGGGTTGGTTATCATGAGACTATTTCTTTTTTTTAAATTGTTATTATAAAGGGTTACAGTTACATAAGTCAGGTAATGAGTACATTTCTTTTTGGACAATGACACTCCTCCCTCACTCCCAGTTTTTCCTTCCTGACCCCACCCACAAGTTGAATAGTTCATTTTCAACATAGTGTCTACTGAGTAAAACTTCTGCATTTGTTTGCCCATTGAGAGTAGTTTTGTTTTGTTATGTTTTTTGAGAGTAGTTTGTTTTTTGGTTTTGTTTTTTTGTTGTGGTGGTGGTTTTTTGTGTTTTTTTTTCTGTACTGGGCCTTGAACTTAGGGCTTTATGACTACGTGAGCCACTCCACTACAGCTTTTTTGCTGATTACTTAGCGATAGAGTTTCTTTGATTATGGTTTTTTTTGTTTTTTTTTTTTTTTTGCCTGGGCTAGCTTTGGACCATGAGCTTCAGACCTCAGCCTCCTGAGTAGCTAGGATTACAGTTGTGAGCCACCTGTTCAGTGGAGAGTGGGTTTCTTTTAAGCTCAGATCCTTTGTCCCACATGTCTGTCTGTCTTGTGCTTGATTACCTTTCTGCTACACTGTAAGGTAACATAAAGGCCAGGTGAGATGCTGGCACCGTGCTCAAACTGTGAACCAAATAAGCTTTTAGTCTTCATATGTCACCCATTCTGTAACATTCTGTTATGGCAATTAAAAATGGACTAAGATAGACAGTTTGATAGATTTGCAGAACTTGGTGTAGAGGATGAGTAAGTCTGGAGGCCCTGTTGAAATGTACCTCCCAGGTCATCGTTTTAGCCGAGTAACTATGGAAACAGGGTGGATGGGAAATGATAGAAACAAAGGTTTTTTCAGAATGCAAATTTATAGGATCTAATGACTGACTGGATGTAAAGATGGGACTGGTAGAAGATAGAAAAGACTACCAGATACTCTGTGTTCTGATATGTGCAATGAATAGATGAACACCAGCTACAATAGGAATATAAAACAAAGGGCACATCTTAGGGACTATTTAAAATCTACTTTCTAGGGGTAGACCTAGTAATAAATATCAAAACATGACCCTATCACAGAGATGTGAATGGTGTCATGTGATGTAGGAATATTAATGGAACAGATTCTCCTCCACCCCCGGAATGAATTCACTATACATGATACATGCAATTATCTATTGAGTATTAAGTGCTACTCTTACAGAACAAAGTATAATGGAAATAAAGGGGGCTATATAGATGAAACTACATGGTATAGGTTGAGTTAGAGCTTGGCTTTGAAGGATGAATTGACTTGTACATGAGATTTCTTCTTATTCCACAAGCAAGCCTCACCTTTGCTACTAACCCTGTTTGTGATTATTGATATTAAATGGATGGATTTATTCTCCGAGTTACTCATAAGGATTTCTACCATGCAGCTACGTCACATAGTACAAAGTCAACAAATGGGCTTTATACAGAAGCAGATTCTGACTGTGAAATTAGTGTCTGCTTCATGCAGAAAGATTAGAATTTCCTTTCATGTTTTCTAAACCATGCATTTCGACTTAGACTTTTGCACATTAGCTCTGCTCACTATCCACCCATTACTCTTCTGATGTTGTGTAATTTGGCTTAAATCATTCTTTCTCTTCTATGACAGCTTACCAATTGGTGGAGGATCACTCTCAGAAGAATAAGTCCTACTAGCTACTAACTAAATTGCTCAGACAAAAATCATTCCACTAGCTTCTTTCCTTAGAGGGGTTAGATTATTGGCACATAACATTTCTACATTGGCTTTATAATATGTAAATTAAATGCTAACAATTCTTCTATATTGTCAACAATTCAGACCAAAGGTGTTTCAACCATCACCAACAACATGTGAAACAAATTGATCTAACTTGCTTATTCCAAAGTAAGTTGAAAATAAGGAGGATAGTTACACTTAAAATATTGTAGCAATATTTATTCAATACTTAATACTTTTATAATTCACTTAAATACCATGACAAGCATTCATGTCTCACTTCTTGGAATGTTCATATAATACTAGGGAGTAACTAACAACATACTAATAGAGAGTAGCATAAGAACTATAGAAGTAAAAGAGAAAGAGCTAGAGAAAGAAACCTAGAGATTATATCGAGTGAACATTTTATTGACTAGTGCCAAATTTATCCAGAAAAGGTGACAAAAGATCACTTTGGAAAGTTATTTGGTATCTACCTCCTTTGGAAAAGTGGTTTTTGCTGATTCAGCATTGTGAAACGTATTTACTATTTACATATTCTGAATAAAGTTTTTTTATTGTGAAAATACTGTACAGAGGGGTTACAATTACATGAGCAAGATAATGAGTACATTTCTTATCAAGCATTGTAGCCTCCTCCTTTGTTTCCCCTTCCCATCCCTTCCCATCCTCCCTCCCACCCCCTCCTCACCCAATAAGTAGGAAAGATATATATCATCTTGATGGTGTTTTAGGGCAAGTCTTCATGTAAAAATGAATGATATCACTTGATGGGAGAAGGGAGTGCAGATAAGCATAGCAGCTAAGTTCTTTTAATAGTGTGGGGCAGGATTTATTCCTCCATGCTACAGGCAAGAGAAAAAAATCAGAGTGAAAAAGAAGAAACAAGAGTGTAGTGAGAGTTGCCTGTCCCTAACATTTTATCAACTGTAAAATCCCATAATTGTCTTGAGAAAGCCAGATATACACAAGACAAAATACAAAGCAATATTTTGATAATAATTAGCCCAAGAATACAGAGCAAGACTTTAACAAGTAAGTTTGAAAATTTCTGGAAAATATGTTTAATAGAAGTGGCTATTTGAACTCAAGAAGTATTTTTGTCATGTTTCTCTTGTTTCATTGTTTTTATATTGCTTGAGATAAGGTCTAGATAACATTGCCTAGGATGGCCTTAGATCGTTTATCCTCTTGCTTCATCTAATTAAGTAACTGACATTACAGGCACGTACAACCATGTCAAGACATTTTTACGATGTCTGAGAAACTTTATGGTTGTCATGGTTGGAAGATGATTCTTGTTGGCATCTAGGAGGTAGATATAAAAAACAATAGTAAACAATCTATAATGAAAAAATAGCTATCCCCCACATACTAACAAATAATTATCTGGCTGAAATGTAGACAGTGTATGATTGCAAAATCTGCTTTAAAGATTAGTAGCAATTTAGTAGACATTGAAAAAAAGTTATTTCCCCTCAGATCCTGTACCATGGAATAACAAGAGTATTACTGTTCATGAGAGAATTAAATGAGATACTTGTTAAGCATTGATCATACAAGAACTGCTCAATTATTGTAGATGAAATTAGTTATTTTCCAATAAGACACTGAAGGGACAGGAACAGAAGTCTAAATAGTATTATCAGCAGATCTGAGTTTATTACCTCATGCCACTGAATTGAAACTACATAACCTCAGCTCGGCCATACCAGAACCCCATCACACGTGGAGCTGGCTGCCCTCTTATCTGAGTAACTCATCAATAATTTCCTGACTCAGTCTGAATAGAGCAGAGCTCATATGCCTTCTGGCTCTTCTATCTTGTTCTAAATAGCAAAGACCTTATGTGAAAAAGACAATAGCTGTGATCTAGTAACACAATCTTCAATGAGCCCCATTTACCACTAGCCCAATTCTGCCTAGCATTTGTAGTTCTATTTCTCTTCTTGGCCTCATCCTTACTGCAATTAAGGACAATGCCTAGTATAATCTTAAAACTCTTCTAGAAAAATATTCTATCACCTATAACCTTGCTGTCATTTTCCCCAGACTCCCACACACATCCCATATAATGTGAATAAGTAATGTCAATTCTTTCCTGGAAATAATGTTCACATTTGCTTGTTTCCCTCCAATTTCCTGTGATTATAAGGTGAAGTAGGCACTTCATCACTCAATCAAGTGGAGTCCCTGCCCCAGCTTTATCTTGTAGAACTCTGCATACCACATGCCTCACCTTAATATAGTTCTTGTTTTTTGTCATTCATTAATTTATTATATTTTCATACTGATACTGAGGCTTGAACTCAGGGTCTTGAACTTGTGGCTTTTTCTGCTGGACTGGCACTCTATCAAAATAAGATAAGAGTTAAACAGATAATAGATAATAGTTATAGATATAGATCGATAATAGATAATAATAGATAATAGTTCATAATAGATTAGAGTTAAATGGACTATTTCTGCTTGGATGGCTTCAAATCACAATCTTCAGATCTCAATCACATGCGTAGCTAGGATTGCAACTGCTCGTCTCTGGGCCTGGCACATTTCATATCCTCTTTAATAGACGAAGTTAGAATTTAGGCTCCTATTTCACTTTCTGGACACAATGATTAGTCAATACCATATGTATACTATATGAGTAAAACTATTCAAATTGACATTTTTAGTTTTTTATTATCTTTAAGTAGGTGTACAAAGGAAGTACCATATAACAAAGAAGTTTATGAATGCAATGCATCTTGATCAATGTCACATCCTTCAACATTCTCTCCCCATCCTTTGACCAACCCCTTCCCTTACTGTTCTTACTTTTTTGCATATACAATGAATTCTTAACTACATTCTTCTCCTTCCCACGTCATTCATCTACTCCCCTCTCCTTGTCCTCACTCCAGCCCCCTCGTTGATATACCCATTTCCTGCCATTGATTTTATTGGGCATTGACTTTGTCTTTCTAAAATATTATACTATTGAAGCTCTTATAGAGTATATTATACTTCAGTCAATTCATTTGCAACCACTTGCACACTGCCAACATATATTTACTATATAGATTTATAGGCATATTTTATCTATCAGAAATGAAGGAGACCAGGCAACCATTGTTTCTCTGGGTCTGGCTTAATTCATTTAATGAAACATTTTTCCAAGTCTATCCATTTCCTTAGGAATGGTACGATATCATTCTCTCTAATAGATGAGTAAAATTTATATATATATATATATATATATATGCCAAATGTTCTTGATTCATTCATCCATTGAAGATCATCTGGGCTGATTCCATATGTTTGCTATCATGTACGGTGAACATGATTGTGCTAGTGGCTTTTCTGTGGCCTTTATTGTGTTCTATTGGACAAATGTTCAGGAGTGTAATTGCTGGGTCATAAAACATAGACTAGAAGAAAGACAGCCTCTTCATCAAATGGTGCCACAATCCTGAATATCCCCATGCAGAAAACTGAAACTAGATCCTCATATATCACCTTGCACCAGTATCAATTCAAAATGAACCAAAGACCTTAATGTAAGATTAGAAACCATGAAACTATAAGGGGTATGGTAAGCACTAGGGCTCCTAGGAACAGGTAGAAATTTTCTAAGTAAAAACCTAGAAATATAACAAATCAAAGAAAGACTTGATGAGCAGGATTGTGTCAAATTTATGTTTCCACATGCAAAGGCTATAGCGAACCTAGCTAAACAGAAAGCCCATAAAATTGGAGGAGATATTTACTAGCTATATGTCAGACAGGGGCCTAATATCCAGAATATATTTAGCGTTCAAAAAATTAAATCTTCAAAGAAACATCAACTCAATTAATAAATGGGCTAGTGACTTAAAGAAAGCCTTCTCAGAAGCAGTAAAAATGACCAATAGACACTTGAAGAAATGTTAAACATCTCTGGTCATAAAGGAAATGCTAATACAAACAGTAATATTCTAACATCCGGGCCACTAACAAGAAAACAAACAATAATGAATGCTGGTGAGAAACAACAAAAGGGATATGTAACACACTGCTAGTGGAAATATAAGCTTGTTTGACCACTATGGATGAGGTTCCTCAAAAAACTAAACATAGAACATAATTCTTGTTTGCATATGATTTCCTGTTGAAAAACGCAGCATAGTATCTACTTTTAAAGAGTCTCATGTCTAGAGGAGAGACAGTGATCAAACAATTACATAAATGTGAAATTGTTCATTCTGTTGAGTGCTGAAACTATGAGCAAAAGTTGCCACAGGGAATTATGTGGTATTTTATCTAATAAAGATTACATGTGTTGGTGAAGGGGAGGGTGGCCTTCATAAAGGTCAATTGAGGTGATATCTGAGAAATGAGCTACCTAGACCAGGAGAGGTAACAAATCCACTGTGAGAAAATATAAGAAGTTCATCATCAAAGGTGGTCTTCTTCTTACGTATCTATATCTCAAAAATGTTAGAAATAGCCGGGCACTGGAGGCTCACTCCTATAATCTTAACTACTAAGGAAGCTGAGATATGAGGATCATGGTTCAAAGCTAGACAGGGCAGGAAAGTCCATGAGACTCTTATCTCCATTAAACCACCAGAAAACCAGAAGTGGTGCTGTGGCTCAAGTGGTACAGCACTAACCTGGAGCTGAAGAGCTGAGGGACAACACCCAGGCCCAGAGTTCAAGCCCCATGACTGACCAAAAATAAAACAAAAAGGAAAGTTAAAAATAGATCATTTCTATTTTCATGGTGTTTGTGTATTTTATAAAGAAATTTAATTTGTGCTAAATCATTTGATCTTTTGATCTCAGTCATTGATAAGAATCCATTTAGAAATGTGTATATTAGAGGTGAGAAATTCTAACAGGTCTGTGTAAGAGTCAAACCTGGAGAAAATTATAGTCTCCTGATTGTTAGCACAGTGCTTTCCTTAGCTACAATCATTATCCCTGAAGTTTGCAAAGTCTTCTCAGCTCTGCTTAGTAAACTGCCCACATGTGACTTGTTTACCTTGTTGCATTCTCTCTCTGTTCTGACCCTCAATCTAAAAAGTTACTAAACAAGCTATGCCTATAGCTCATTCCTGTAATCCTAGCTACTCAGGAGACTGAGATTCAAGGACCACAGTTCAAAGCCAACCAAGGAAGGAAAGTCTGCGATACTCTTATGTCTAATAAACTACCAAAACTCCAGAAGTGGAGCTGTAGCTCAAATAGTAGAGAACCAGCCTTGAGCAAAAAAAGCTCAGGAAGAGCAGTAAGGCTCCAAGTTCATGCCCCAGGACTGGCACCCACAAAAAATTAGTAAATATCTTACAAAGCAGGAAGAGTGCTGTAAAATATAGTAGCAAAGTGTTATCATATAAAGAGCTCATAAAATTTCTAAAGGAAATAAGAAACCAATTAAGGAATGTGTAAAATGCATGAAAAATTGCATAGACAAATGTAAAGTGTCAATAAAAAGTAATAATAAAGGTCTTTTATATCACTAAATTAGTATCTTTAAAAAATATACAGTAAAAGAAAAAGCTATCAAAATTGCTATCAAAAATTGACATTGCTATGATTATGATTAAAGTTATGTCTATGATTATACTTGTATAAAGTTTTTTGTTTTTTGTACATTTTTATTGCAAATGCTGTACAGAGGGGTTACAGTTACATGAGAAAGGTAATGAGTACATTTCCTATTGAGCTTTGTTCCTCCTCCTTTGTTTTCCCCCTACCATCCCTTCCCTCCCACCTCCGAAGTTGTAAAGTTGTAAAGTTCATTTTCAACATAGTGTTTTGTGCATCTCATTGTTACAATGGGCCAACCTGTATCCTTATTTAAGCATTTTGTTTTTTCCCTTCCCCTCCCGGAAATTAGAGAAGTGTATATACAAATTGCAGGGCACCAACATCAAATACAGTGAAAACAGAGGTTACACCATGGGGGAAGAACATACAAAGCAACAACAAAATCACACGGCACATTATAAATATGTTAGAAACAATAGTAAGAAAGAAAAAAGATATTTGTGTCCCTATCTTGGGCTTCATTTCACTTAACATCATCTCATATGGTCATATGTACATAGCTTTTGACCGTTTCTACTTGTCCTACACATATATTAGTTATTGCAAATAAGAGAAACCATGGGACCTATGTTTCTTTGGGCCTGGCTTACTTCACTTAATTTTTTTCCAAGTCTTTCCATTTCCTAACAACTGGGGCAATGCCATTCTTTCTGATGGAGGCATAGAATGCCATTATATATCATATTTTCTTGATCCATTCATCTACTGAGGGACGTCTCGGTTGGTTCCATATCTTAGCCATGGTGAATAATGCTGCAATAAACATAGTTGTGCTGGTATCCTTAGTATGGCCTTGTTTGTGATCATTTGGGTAAATGGCCAAAAGTGGGATTGCTGGGTCATAGGTGAGCTCTATGTGGAGTCTTTTGAGGAACCTCCATACAGCTTTCCAAAGTGGTTGAACAGTTTACACTCCCACAAACAGTGCAGTAGGGTTCTCTTCTGGCCACATCCCCTCCAGCATCTGCTGTTATTAGAGTTCTTGATTCTAGCCATTCTAACTGAGGTGAGGTGGTATCTCAATGTTGTTTTGATTTGCATTTCTTTTTTTTTAAGGTTTTTTATTTTTTTATTGTGAAAATACCATACAGAGGGGTTACAATTATATGGGCAAGATAATGAGTACATTTCTTATCAAGCATTGTAGCCTCCTCCTTTGTTTCCCCTTCCCATCCCTTCCCACCACCATCCCACCACCACCACCACCCCCACCAAAGTTGTAAAGTTTGTTTTTCAACATAATATCTTGTACATCTCATTGTTGCAATGGGTCCACCTGTATCCCTATTTAAATGATTTGTTTTTGCCCTTCCCCTCCACAAATTATACCAACATCAAATACAGTGAAAACATGGTTATACCGTGGGGGATGCATTCTTTTATGGCTAGCGAGGTTGAACATTTCTTCGTGTGTCTATTGGCCATTCTTATTTCCTCTTCAGAGAAGTTTCTCTTTAAGTCTTTAGCCCACTTATTTATTGGGCAGTTGTTTCTTTGAGGATTTGTAGTTGGGGGATTTAATTTTTTGAATTGCAAGTATATCTTAGGTATGAGACCCTTGTCCATTGTTTGGCTGATGAAGATCTTCTCCCAGTCAGTCCATGAGCTTTCTATTGATCTTGCTAACTATGTCCTTTGCCATGCAGAAGCTCTGCAGCTTCATGCAATCCCATTTTGGTCCGTCATGGGGCCTGAACTCTGGGCCTGGGCAGTGTCCCTCCACTCTTCAGCTCAAGGCTAATGCTCTACCCCTTGAGCCACAGTGCCACCTTCAACTTTTTCTGCTTATGTGGTGCTAAAAAATCGAACCCAGGGCCTCATGCATGCAAGGCAAGCACTCTACCACTGAGCCATCTTCCCAGCCCTGCTTGTATGCAGTTTTAAGGCCTTGTTACAACCACTATTCCAAGTATTTCTCATATATTAATTTGACTCTATGATATAGATAAATATATTTTCCCTTGTTAGGGATGAGGAATTTGAAGGGCAAAAAGGTTGAGTAACTTTCCCAAGGTCACTGGAGAGTAATACAGTCATTCCTCAAATAGTTTGGGTTGTATTTATCTAAGAAAAGAAGGAAATTTGAGCATTAGAATTTGACCTAGTATAATGACTGTTGAGTAAAAATAGGTGACAAAAATCTCTTTAAAACATCCAGGTTATTTCTGGCATTTTTCCCAGTTATAGATGTAAATAGTAAAAAGGAAATGGCAATAAAGAAATTATTAAATAATTACAGTATATTTCTGTAACAAGCTATACTTCACTCCTTCAAAATAATAGAGGCAATACATTATTCATGATACAAGAAAATGTCCCAGAATATTATTGATAATATTAGGAAATAAAAACATCAAAATGTGATGCCAACTTTGCTTTATAAAAGACTTGCTAAATATGTTAATCCATCTGTAAAGATAGGCAATAATATCCTTAACTTGGTGAAGAGAAATACATTACACCCTTCTTAGATGGGGCAACTGAAAGGTTACCTTAAAATCACAGGAAAAAATCCTGTATTCAAAAGCAAATAGTGACTTACATTGTAAGATGTTACTGTTTTCATTAGATAGTTCAGAATTTACAGATTGAAAGAACCTCACTCTGATGTTACACCTAAGGATCATTAGAATGAATCACATCCTTTAGGATTAAGTTTACTGAATCTGAACTGCTTGGTCAGGACCCTGCTCCTCAGGTCTGGCATCTCCTTGACCCACTGGGGCCAGGTCCAGCTGACACTTCTAAACATAAGAAGTCATGATGAGTGTTCTCTGGGCTCCTTGAAATATAATAGCTTGGTAGAAAGAGTCTCACCTTTGGGATCATGAGAAAAAATACATCCATAGCCATCTCCAGGTACTCCAGACTCCAGATTCCAGAGGGATCTCCAGAGCCCAAGAGAGTCCAAAGATACCACTAACAACTTCCCTTACTTGAGGTGAATTTAATCCCAATGCTTCAGATTCATTTTCACTTGAGAATAAAGAGTATATTTTATTTACCCAGCACTAGGGAAGCCTGGCCTAGCTTACATCCGAAGCGGTCAAGAGCAATCAAGGCCCAAGTTCACAGCAGCTGATAAAATGAACACAAAAATCAACATTCCCATTGCCACTTTCACAGAGAATCGAGGCCAGGAAACTTGGTTCAATGACCTTCTCTACATATCTCCATTTTCTCATCTGAGATAAGAATGTGGTAATTAGACTCATCTCATTAGGAAGATCCCCCCTAAAATGCTTTTAGAGCATAGCTACTCAGTCCACAAGTAGTTGGCACTGTGATTCTTATTGCGTGACAAAGATGATGATAATAATAGTGATGACGATTGCCAAGACATAGTAGCCATTTTGTAGTCAGTCAACCATATAGCCCTTTAGCTAGACTGTGAAATCCAGCTTGCTTTTTATCAATTCTGTATCTTTTGCTCAGTATCTAGTCCAGTGATTCAGTTGGCACTAGGTAAATAGATGGATGAATGAATCTTCCAATTATCTCCAGCTTCCCAGAATGAGTGCATCTCTGGGAAGCAGTAATTATGCATATATTTGAGCAAAGAGCCTTTGTTTCTGGGAAAACTATCCAGCTATCCACCTTCTGAACTGGTAACTACCTATATTTTGGGGCTAGCGATTGCCTTGTTGCTAGAGGGATTAAATGAATTACTGTGAGACAAAAAGCCACTCCCTGTAACAACCACCTGAGAAATCCTCAGCGTCTCTGTATGGAATGAACCTCATTAAACATCATGAAGCAATCACCACTGATTCCAGCAATCAAAACCTTAGGCTTTTACAACAGAATGTAAGGAAGGGTGGAGAAAGCTGTTTCCAAAATACCCTCCCAGGCCACCTCCTCCTTCCCTTGTTCCAATTTCTTTCCATTCACCCATCTTCCAGAAGAAGGTGAGAGGCTCAACAAAGATTAATTCCATTCTCCCCAGACTGGAAGCCTGAGAGATGAGGTTCCTATTCCTCTCACTCCCAGAACACAAGCAGCAATGTTACATTTTTACCATACCTAGTTGTCTAAGCATGTGCATAAGCACATGCACACACACACACACACAAACACAAACATATACACATAGGAATGGATGTAGCTCATTTGTTTTTCTTAATCTCAAACTATACAAATAAGAATTATCTAGGCAGTTTATTAAACATTGAAATTCCTAGACCCTAAATCCAGATACAATCATTCCATCATGCCTAGATGGAGCTCAAATACCTCCTTTTCTTTTCTTCTTCTATACCTTCCACCCTGTCCGCAGCCTTCCTCCCTCCCTCCTTCCTTCCTTTGTTCCTTCCTTCTATTGTTCCTTCTTTCTTCTTTTTTCTCTTATTTCCCTTCTTTCTTTTCTTCCCTTCCCACCCAATCTGAACATGAACAGCGAACAGTCATCAAACCCACATTAGAGAACTACTCATTATAGGAAGCTTGACTTCTAGAGAAAATCATATTTTATAGATAGTTGTTTAATTCGTTTTGATTTAAAGCTTTTCAATCAAGTTCTAATCCCCTTGGTCCTGTGAAAAAATGAATATAATTCATATCTCAAGATTTTTCATTTGTCACAGATGTTTAAAGATTCAAGGTCCATTTGTTATTCAACATTTTCCCAATTATGTTCCAGAAAACAGTGACATTAAGACTTGTTCCATGAAAAGCATGGTCAGCTGTTAAATCAACATACTCCTTGTCAAAACAGAGGTTGGGTTCAGTGGCAGCTCACATGAGCTAGAGCATTCTGCATCTGTATCACAAAGGATTTCAACACGGGGTGAAAGCACTCAACTGTCTTCTTTGGTTGTGGTGTTTTAAATAAAGTGTCCTAGTAAATCCCTCTTGTTCATAAAACATAGACCCACTTCAAACCTCATAAAAATGGTAGGGAAAGTGAGCACTGTCTCAGAGGGTCAGCCACAGTCACACCCAGTCAGGAAAGGTTGGCCAGTGAGTCATGATCTGGAGGGAAGGGCCGGGTTTGACTACTCCCAATACGATGCACTTAACTCTCATCAGCAGCAACAGAAGACTTCACCCTTCACTTAGTAAAAGCTCAGCATGTTTGCTAGGAAAGAGAGTCGGAAGAACAAAAGATCCACACCTGCCCTTTCCAAACACTCGGGACTCTAACCTGATTTTCTGTCATACATTGTATAAACATTGAAATAGCTGTACATGTATGGTTTTATCTGGGATGTGCCCAACCTGTGAACCATTTCTACTTTCCTGTAAATTATTCTCATCCTGCTGCTACTGCTTTCATATTTGAGATAGCTGTAATTCTAATGCACACATCATTGTGTGCACTGTGTTTCATGTGTTTTACATTCATCTTCACACTCCTGTCGCACTCATACTTAAAATACTGTGTACATATATGACAATACATTTATACATATCTATAAGCATGTACATATACATGAACATGAATGCATATATGGGCATGTGTGTGTTTGTGGACATGGGTATATGTGCATATCTGTATATAAATGTTTATATAAATGTATAAGTCTGTATATATATATGCATATATATGGATGTATAAATGTATATATATATATGTATATATATCCACACACCCAGAAAGTTTACTCTGAATTCCTTAACATTTCTTCACCTTAGTAATTTTGATTATTTCAATTATTTATGATGACATAGCATGAAAATGGTTCTCTATATTGATCTTATAGAAATTGGGAGGAGAGTACTTAGCAGTGACTGGAGACATTGGGGAAAAGGGAGAGAGAAAGAGTTGGTTCCTCCGGTACTAGTTTGGTATGAGGAATTTTGGTCTTTGAAGGCACAATAGGGTAGAAAGTTAGCAATAATACACTCTATGTCTCAACATAGAAGAAAAGATGATTAACAATCACCATACAGAAATGACAAATTTTAAATATATTTTATTGTTATTGTAGCAGTGATGTACAGATAATGTGCAGAAGGGTTACAGTTACAGAATTCAGTTAGTGAGTATATTTCTTTTTAAACATATCACCCCTTCCCTTGATCTCTCCCAGTTTTTCCCTCCAGTCTCCACCCAGAAATTGTATAGTTCATCTTCCATAGAGTGACTAGTAATACTGGGGTATACTTAGTCACCCTCTGTCCTACCTTTTCTGTATTCCCTTTGCCCTCCCAAAGATAAATAAATGAACAAACAAGAACAAAGGAAAAGACAACAAAAACAGCAATTATGAAAAATCTTTTTTCTCATTTTTGGAGTTCATTTAGTAAAATATTATTTTAGATGATCACATGCACATGGCTTTGTGAACCTCTCCTATGAATATCCTCTGTGGTCTCATGTGTGACTAACGAGAGACATGTACAACTTATGATGTCCTGGTGTACTTTTGTTTTTACCATCTAGTGTGTTTACCATCTATCTAGTATGGTTTGGGATTTGTCTTGTCCCTGTTTTTCAAGGAGCTTGAAGTATATCATTAAAGTGTTGATTTGATATTTCTCTAATTTGTTGATATAGGCATTCAGAACTATAAATTTTCCTCGGCATACTGTCTTTGCTGTGTCCCAGAGGAGCTGGTATTTTGTTTTTTGTTTTTTGTTTTGGTCTGGTCATGGGGCCTGAACTCTGGGCCTGGGCGCTGTCCCTCAGCTCTTCAGCTCAAGGCTAGCACTCTACCACTTGAGCCACAGCGCCACTTCCAGCTTTTTTCTTTTTGCTTATGTGGTGCTGAGGAATTGAACCCAGGGCCTCATGCATGCAAGGCAAGCGCTCTACCACTGAGCCAACTTCCCAGCCCAGGAGCTGGTATTTTATGTGTTCATGTTTATTAAATTCCATAGATGTTTGAATTTCCCTTCTAATCTCTTCAATGACACACTGAACATTCAACAATGTGCTGTTCAATCTCCATGAGTTAGAGAGTTTTCAGTGATAGCTTTTGCTGTTGAACTCCAATGTTATTATGTTATGGTCCAACAAGATGTAAGGAATAATATCAAGTTTTTTGAATTTGCACAAATTTACTTTGTGACATAAAACATGATCTATTTTGGAGAATGTTCCATGGGCTGCTGATCAGAATGCATATTCTGATGCTGCTAGGTGAATTATTCTGTACATATTTGCTAAGTCTAGGTGGTCAATGAAGTGATTTAGGTCTGAGGTTTCTTTGCTGAGTTTTTGCATCGATGATCTATCCAAAGGTGGACAATGCTGTGTTAAAGTCATTAATAATCAATGTGTTTGGATCTATTTTTTTTAATTTTTAGTATATTTTTATTGTAAAGATACTGTACAGAGGGGTTACAGTTACATGAGCAAGGTAATGAGTCCATTTCCTATCGAACACTGTTACCCCCTCTTCGATCAGTGTTACTCCCTCCTTTGTTTTTCCCCTATCATCCCTTACCTCCCCACCTCCACATCTCTGCCCTCCCCCCAACATCCTCCACAAAGTTGTTAAGTTCATTTTCAACATAGTGTCTTGTACATCTTGTTGCTACAATGGGTCATCCTGTATCCTTATTTCAGCATTTTGTTATTTCCCTTCCCTTCCCCAAATTAGAAAAATGTATATACAAGATGCAGGACACTGGAATCAAATACAGTGACAACAGGGGTTATACCATGGGGAAGAGCATACAAAGAAACAAAAAAAAATTACATAGTACGGTATAAGTACATTAACAAGAACAGCAAGAAAGATAAAATCTCTTGTGTCTCCATGTTGGGGTTCATTTCACTTAGCTTATATGGACATATGTACATAGCATTTGAACTTTTCTGCTTGTCCTAGACATATACTAGTTATTTGGGTAAATGCCTAAAAGTGGGATTTGCTGGGTCAATCAAGTAGTGTGGGTCTGATGAAGCTGGGTGCTCCAGCATTTGGTACATAGGTGTTTAGAATTGTTATATCCTTCTGTAGGAGAATTCCCTTCATTAGTATGTAAGGACCTTCTGTATCTCTTATTAATTTTAATTTGAAATCTATTTTTATCTGATGTTAGGATTGCTACTCTAGCTTGTTTGTTGGGGCCATTTGCTTGAAAGATTTTATCCCACCATTTCAATTTGAGGATGTATCTGCTTTTGTTGGCAAGATGTGTCTCTTTTAGACAACAATTGGATGGGTCTTCTTTTTGATTCACTAGTCACTCTATGTCTTTTAATTGGAAAGTTAAGTCCATTGATACGGAGAGTTAGAACTGAGATGTGTCTAGTAACTCCAGCTATGTTGTCCACCTTCTTAGGTGCTGTGCCTCTTCTATTCTTACTATATTTATCTGTTTCTCTGACAGGGAGAATTTTCTCTGCCAATAACATATTCTTGTTGATTTTCTGTATGTAAGACATCTTTAAGAATCTTGTATAGTGCTGTTTAGGTGGAGATAAATTGTTTCAATTATTCCTTGCTATGGAATGGTTTGATTTGTCTTTTGGTTATGAAGAAGAACTTTGCTGGGTGCAGTATTCTAGGTTGGTAATTGTTTTCTTTTAGGGTTTGGAGTACATCATGCCAGACTCTTCTTGCTTTCATGGTCTCAGATGAGAAAAATATTGTTATTTTGACTTGTTTTCCTTTATAAGTAATCAGTCTTTTTCTCTGACAGCTTTAAGCATCCTTTCCTTGATCTCTAAGGACCTTGTGAGGATCATAATATGGCAGTGGTGGGATGTTCTTTTCTGGTCTTGTCTGGTGGGTATTCTAAAGGTTTCTTGCATCTGAAAGGGCCTTTGTTTTAGGATATTTGGGAAGTTCTCTGCTAGAATTCTATGAAATGTTTACTATCCTCTTAATTGCCTGTTCTTTCCTTCTTCAATACCTATCAGCTGCAAATTCTGCCTTCAAATTTAGTCCTAAAGTTCCTGAAAGCTCCTTTCTTGTTTTTCGGATTTGTTCTGTATAATCACTGTCTCTAGCTCTATTATACCTGCTCTATCTTCTAGCCCTGAGATTATTTTCCACATTGTCTAATCTGAGAAATGACAACTTTTAGGGTGATAGATATGCTAGATTTACCATCAACCTATGTATATGTGAATCAAAATAACACAGTTTTTGGTTTTTGCATTTCTGTGCTGGTACTGGGCCTTAAACTTAGGGCCTGAGCCTTGTCCCTTAGCATTTTTACGTAAAGGTAGTGCTCTACCCTTGAGCCCCACCTTTTTGCTGATTTTTTGGAGATACAAATCTTAGGGACTTTTCTTCCCCTGCTAACTTTGAACCATGATCCTCAGATTTCAGCATCCTGAGTAGCTAGAATTACAGGAGTGAGTCACTAATGCCCAGCTCCAAAATAACCCATCATATCTCATAAAAGTGTACAAATGCACACCTGTAAGTTTGGCTACTCAGGAACTATAAGAGAAAGGATCATCTTTCAAGGCCATTCTAGCCAAAAAGTGAATAAGCTTCCATCTAAAATCAAGCTGGGTGTGATCCCAGCTGGCACAGCACAAGTAACAAGTCCCTATCTGAAAATCGAACTAAAAGCAAAAAGATGGGAGGCATGACTTATATGGTGGAATATTTGCTTAGAAAGAAGGACAACTTCAAGTTCAATTCTCAGTATTGGGAGTGGAGGTATAATGCAAATGATAGAGCACCAACCTTGAATGTAAAAAGCCAAACAAGACAGTAAGTCCTGAATTCAAGACCCAGTACTAGCACGTGTGCACATGAAAGCACACACACACACACACACACACACACACAATTCCTGTTATTGAACAAAACCAACACAACAGCTTACTAGTGTTGTTTCCGTCAAAAAATAAAGTACATTATAATTTTAAAAGAAAACCAAGCTTATAGAGGAAAATTTTATTGGCATTTTCCATCTAACTAGTGTATATTTTTCTGAGTAGGAATTTTTCAACAAAAATGTGTATATATTTTAAGGAAATGTAAGCTAAGAGAAATTAACATTTTTAATGACACAATAACACAGTAATACCAGTTTGATGTGACATTGATTTTGTAATCAAATGTGTTGTGTGATTAAAACTTGCCTTAGAGTAGGCAGAATTATAAGATATGCTCCAAAATAAATACTCTACTACATGTACCCTGTCTGGTGTCTCCTTTTGGGTGTGGAAAGGGCTATAAATATGAGAATATATTCTCCTTAATATAAGAATTCTGTCATTTGGAAAAACCTAAAATAGTTTTTCAGGTGCAATTAAGGTCTTACTGGCTAATAAAAAAGGGACTTAATCAGGAGAACCTCAGAGAGTCTGGAGGTCAAAGACAAGAGAAGTTACAAATACTGCAAGGAGCAACAGACATTCCTACAGATCTTCAAGAAGCAGACTTCCATATTGTGAAAACAGGTACCTGTGTAGTGAAGGCTAAGTGACCTCTAGATGTTGAAGACTTAAGTTCAAAAAGGAACTTAATTTTCTCACCATATAGTATCCTTGGAAACAAACCTGGAGTCTCAGATGAGAGTTTAGTTTCAACTGATGTCTTGATTCTTGCCTGGAGAGAATATGAACTTGGTTCTGAACTCACTCATCCTAGACTCTGACCCTTCAAATTTATGAAATAACAAATTTGGCTTATATTAAGTTGCTCTTTATTGGTGCCAATTGGATTTTCTGTAATAACAAAAATAATACAAAGCCAGTGCAGGCAAGAAAGTCTCTAAGACTCTTATCTCTAATTAACCACCAGAAAACCAGAAGTGGAGTTGTGGCTCAAAGTGGTAGAGTGCTAGCCTTGAGCGAAATAACTCAGGGACAGCACACAGGTCCCTGCATTTAAGCCCCAACTGACAAAAAATAATACTTCTATGACTGCTGCTGCTACTGCTGCTGCTGCTGATAATAATAATAATAATAATAATAATAATAATAATAATAATAATAATAATAATAATACAGACCTTACACAATAATGAGTAAGAAAAAAGAAACTTAAGAAGATAAAAATGCTACCCATCTGGGGCTGGGAAGGTGGCTCAGTGGTAGAGTGCTTGCCTTGCATGCCTGAGGCCCTGGGTTCAATTCCTCAGCACCACATACGCAAAAAGAAAAAAGCCGGAAGTGGTAGAATGCTAGCCTTGAGCTGAAGAGCTGAGGGACAGAGCCCAGGCCCAGAGTTCAGGCCTCATGACCAGACCCCTCCCCCCTCCCAAATAATGCTACCCAGCATTAGAGAGAAAGTTTTAACAACAAATGTAAAGAATCCAATCACTCAAAATAAAACTTTAAGGCATATGATTATTAAAAAATTGAAAGTCAGGGGCTGGGAAGGTAGCTCAGTGGTAGAGCACTTGCCTTGCATGCCTGAGGCCCTGGGTTCAATTCCTCAGCACCACATAAGAAAAAAGAAAAAAGCCAGAAGTGGTGCTGTGGCTCAAGTGGTAGAGTGCTAGCCTTGAGCTGAAGAGCTGAAGGACAGCACCCAGGCCCAGAGTTCAGGCCCCACGACCGGACCAAAAAAAATAAGAAAAAAAGAAAAAAAATTAAAAAAAATTGAAAGTCAATCACAGTATTTCATTCTTTAGATTAAACAAAAACCAAAATGAACTAGTAACAGTGGAAATTTGTCTATAAATATATATAAAGCTGTATTTTAGATGGGTAGATACAGAAAATGTGTGGTTAACTTTGAATTACATAAGTAGTGACAAATGTTACATAAAGAATCATTCCCTTTGCAGGAAATCTTATTAGAAAACCAGAGATTATAGCCTGTATGTCAACGGGGAGGATGACTAAAGTAACAACATGGGTCAAAATACATTTTATTCATAAACTGTTTCATTGAAGGGTGACTCCTTTGTCAACTACTTAAAGATAATAAAATAGAATTAAAATCTTAAAAGAAAATTCTGAGCCGGTACTGGAGGCTCACACCTGTAATCTAGCTACTCAGGAGGCTAAGAGCTGAGGATCCAGCCCAGGCAGGAAAGTTCGTGAAACTCTTATCTTCAATAAACCACTAGAAAAACTGGAAGTGGCTCTGTAGCTCAAGTGGTAGAGCACTCACCTTGAGCTGAAGAGCGGAGGGACAGCACTCAGGCCCAGAGTTTAAGCCCCAACACCAACAAAAAAAGAGAAAAAGAAATAAAATTCTATAGTACTAACCCCTCCAGAAGAAAACCAGAGAACATAGTATGTGTGGCAATAAACAAAAACAAGACAGATAATAAATATACATAAATCCAAAAAGTATATACAAAAATATACATGTCAATGTTTGACAAGAAATGTACTCACTATCTTACATATGTAACTTTATCCCCTCTGTACATCAACTTGACAATAAAATTAAACTGAAAAGTGAAAATAAAAACAAAAATACAAAGTTTCTTTGTATGCTCCTCCCCCACAGTATAACCCCTGTTTTCACTATATTTTATGTCAGTGCCCTGCATCTTTTATATACACTTTTCTAATTTGGAGAGGAGAAAGGAAAAAACAAAATGCTTAAATAGGGATACAGGTTGACTCATTGTAACAATGAGATGCACAAGACACTGTTGAAAAAGGAACTTTAATGAGGGGGGACCAAGATGGCGACGGAGCAGTAGGGAAACGCCACAGCTCTCTCCAACCAAAAAGAGAGTTCGAGTTCCAACGCTTAATCTCCCCAAGAGACCGACAACAACAAAAAGACGAACACTCAGAGAAAAACCAGAGGCGGAGAATAACAAAAAAAGAAAGAGAGGAAAAGAAGAATTTCAGAACAGAGAAAAGCGAAGACCCCTCCCCCAACCTTTACTGGCCGCGCGGCAGTGCGCCAAGCCGCCGGCCAGCCGGCCCGGCGGGGGCTGCCGGAGCCCCAGAGACACAAGAGGCTGCTTGCAGATCACCAGGTACTGGTTTGCAGAACAGCGGATCGCCAGGAACAGAGAAACCTACCAGCTGGGAGTCTCCACGAGGATCCCACCCCCACCCCTCACTCTCCACCGGAGCAGAGAGGCTCTATCCCGCCAAATCCGCTCGGAACCAGCAGCGCAACAAAGGGACCTGTCTGCAGACCACCCGCCCGCCCGATCGCGATCGCAACGACCCGGCAGGGCGCTCTGGCCCCAGAGGTACCGCAAAGAAGCTGCCTGAGCGTGGACACTTTTGACCCGACAGCTTCGACAGAGGCAGAGACAGAAAAGAATCACACAGAGCCACCACCGCCCAACCCAGCCCGGATTGCAACAACAACTGACGACCTACACCACACAGAAACAACCAGCTCCAGGGTGAGTACCCCACAGGGGAAGTGTATCCCTCAAGGGAGACCAGAGCTGGAGGGAATCCCCAGACCCTGACCTAGACTCCCTACCCCAACACCCGGACCACAGGACCCACTAAAACTGGGAACTGTTTGAGAGCTCCACCAGCCCATGGAGCACACTCAGCTGGCCAGGCTAGAGCAAGAGCACCCCTGGAAGGGAGCTTAAATGCCCAAGCCAGGAACAGCGCCCCTGGGTCAAGACTACCAACAGTAGAAGAAATTTGAACTGTGTCCCCCAGGCTGTATAACCTAGGTGGTATACACATCAGCACAGGCCTAACGAGTGCGCTCCAGGCTGCATAACCTAGGTGGTATACACATCAGCACAGGCCTAACGAGTGCGCTCCAGGCTGCATAACCTAGGTGGTATACACATCAGCACAGGCCTAACGAGCACGCTCCAGGCTGGGGCCGGAACCAGGCCCGGGGATCCGGCGCCTGAACAACACAACTAACTCCTCCCAATTGAAGTAAAAAGCTGAGCATAAGCCTCAACAGAGGGGAGAAAACCAGGAAACAACACTCCCCGGGAAGCACGCCTGTGACAACAAAAGACCTGGAGGCCCAGGACAAGAGAAGCCCAAACCCCACCAAAACTCCACCCATATACCCTAGACTGGGAATTGGGCAACACAGGCTGCCAGCATCTGATAGTAAGCAGGAGCTCAGACTGTTAAGGCGGCTCAGCAATAGAGTGATAGTCTTGGATGTATGAGGCCCTGGATCTGATTCCTCAGCATCACAAAAGCAAAAAGGGTCAGAAGTGGTGCTGTGGCTCATATGGTAGGGTGCCAGCCTTGAGCTGAAAAGCTGAGGGACAGCACCCAAACCTAGAGTTCAAGCCCACAACCAGCCCAAAACAAACAAACAAAAACACATCAGGAGCACATAGCAGACTCCAGTATTTGGGAGAGTGCATCCAGAGCATCTGTTCTTCACAAGAGCACCCGTAGGAGCAAACACAAGCAGTCTAGGCTGCTCAACCCTTCCAAAGGCGGGAACTGCCAGCAATCTACAGCAGAGAGCTGAGAATCCTAAGTAAGTCAGAATAGCAGCTGGAAATAGGCTCCCAACAGAACCCAGATCAGGCACAGACTCTCTCTACCAATACAGAATCAGCAACCAAGCAAAGACAGACACACCAAAACAAAATTGAAGAGCAGTCTCCTGAACCTCCATGCGAAAATCACAGAGAAAAATCACAAGGTTTACCACCACCCAGGACAGCAAGCTCACCTCAAAAGCCAGCAGACACGCAGGGGAGAGCCCCAGTGGGAGCAAAGCAGGAATGGAAGACAAAAGCTACATCCAAGGGTTGCTGGAGGCAATGACTCAAGAAATAAAGCAAGAAATTGATCAGAAATTGAAAGAGCACAAGGATGAACTATCCAAAGAGATACAGGGTATCAAACAAGAGATGCATGCAAAAATAGAAGCTGCACAAACCTCAGTAAGAAGTGAGATAAACGCCAAATTAGAGGTAATGCATACCTCATTGAGAGGTGAGATCAGTACTCTGAGAACCAACATTGAATCCATAAAGGGATCCATTTCCTCCATGCAAACCACAATAGAAGCCACTGTCAACAGAGTGAATGAAATGGAAGGTAGAGTGTCAGATACAGAAGACAGAATACACCAACTGGACCAAAAAGTGACAGATATGGAAAAATCACTCAAATTAAACCAAAGGGATATTCAAGAGCAAGCAGATAATGCTAAAAAATTTAACCTTTGCATAATTGGAGTGGACGAAGGTGAGGAATTCCAGAGCAAGGGAATGCAACACCTATTTAACAATATAATCAATGAAAATTTTCCCCACCTCAAAAACGACCATCTTAACTACATCACAAAAGCTTATCGAACACCCAACAAGCAAGACCCCAGGAGAAACACTTCTAGACACATTGTAGTAAAAATGATAGATCTGAATAATAAGGAAACAATCCTGCATGCAGCAAAAATGAAGAAGGAGCTATACTACAACGGGAAAAAAATAAGAATCATTGCAGATCTCTCCACACAAATAATGAATGCAAGAAAAGCCTGGGAAAGCACCATACGAGCCCTGAGAGCCAATAACTGCCAACCCAGACTGATATACCCGGCAAAGCTAGCATTCACATTCGATGGAGAACTGAAAACTTTTAATAGCAAAGAAAAACTAAATGAATACATAAACATTAAGCCAGCATTACAAAGAATTCTAAGAGGGGGGACACAACCTGAAGAAAGCAACCAGGAACTGGGGCCTGCCCCAAACAGGTGTTACTCAAAGTCTAACTGAGCAAGCACAGGAGGAAAGGAAAGAAGAAAAACTTAGGAAAACGGAATGGCAGGGACAACATTGCATCTCTCTATACTTTCTCTTAAAATAAATGGGCTGAATTCTCCAATTAAAAGAAAACGAACTGAGGACTGGATCAGAAAACAAGACCCATCCATCTGTTGCCTTCAGGAGACCCACCTCTCAGCCAAACATACAAACAAACTCAGAGTGAAGGGGTGGAAAAGGATCTACCAATCAAACGCCCCCAGTAAGAAAGCAGGTGTAGCTATCCTGATATCTGACAAAATAAACTTTTCATTAAAATCAGTACAGAAAGACAAGGACGGACACTACATATTAATAAAGGGAACAATCCAAGAGGAGGATATAACCATCATCAATTTATATGCCCCAAATATTGGTGCACCCAGATATGTCAAACAAATGCTCTCAAACTTACAGAATAAAATAGATCCCAATACGATAATACTAGGAGACTTTAACACACCACTCTCACCAAAGGACAGGTCTACCAACCAGAGGATTGGCAAAGAAGCTACCGAATTAAGAGAGGCCATACTTCAAGCGGAATTAACTGACATCTACTGAGTATTTCACCCTAAAACAACACAGTACACATTCTTCTCAGCAGCTCACGGAACTTTCTCCAAAATAGACCATATCATAGTTCATGCAAGGAACTTAAGCAAATACAAAGGGATCGACATAATCCCCTGTATCCTATCTGACCACAGTGGAATCAAGCTAGCTCTCAATAACAAAGCATACCGCAGAAATTTCTCTAATACATGGAAATTGAACAGCACACTCCTTAACAATGCCTGGATAACAGAAGAGATCAGAGAAGAAATAAAGCATTTCCTACAACTCAATGAAAATGAAAACACCTCACAAAGAAACTTGTGGGACACAGCAAAGCAGTCCTGAGGGGCAAATTTATTGCCCTCAGTGCCCACATCAAGAGAATGGAGACAGACCAAGTAAATAATCTCATGTTGCAATTAAAACAGCTAGAAAAACAAGAAAAAATGGGACCTAAAGCTACTAGATGAAGCCAGATAACCAAATTAAAAGCAGAGATTAACCAATTAGAAAATCAGAAAACCATAACCAAAATAAACCAAACAAAAAGCTGGTTCTTTGAAAAAATAAACAAAATTGATGGCCCATTGGCTAGATTAATTAAAAAAAGAAGAGAGGAAACCCATATTAATAGGATTAGGGATGCCACGGGAAACATCACCACACGTACCCAAGATATCCAAACAATTCTAACAGACTACTTTCAAAAGCTATACTCTCTAAAGGAAGAAAATCGGGCAGAAATGGATGCATTTTTAGAGAAATACAAGTTGCCCAAACTGAGCAAAGAAGAAGTTAACCAATTAAATAAGCCAATATCCTATAATGAGATACAGGAAGCTATCAAAAGTCTTCCAACAAAAAAAAGCCCAGGACCAGATGGATTCACAGCAGAATTCTATAAGACCTTTAAACAAGAACTAATACCCATACTTCTCAAGCTCTTCAGAGAAACAGAGAAGGAGGGAGCTATCCCAAACTCATTCTACGAAGCCAATATCACACTCATCCCCAAACCAGGCAAAGACCCAACCAAAAAGGAGAATTACAGGCCAATCTCCTTGATGAACACAGATGCAAAGATCCTTAACAAGATTCTAGCTAACAGAATCCAGAAACACATAAAAAAAATAATTCACTATGACCAGGTAGGCTTCATCCCAGAGACACAGGGATGGTTTAACATACGTAAGTCAATAAATGTAATCCAACATATCAACAGAGCCAAGGTCAAGAATCACATGATTATCGCCACAGATGCAGAAAAGGCCTTTGACAAAATTCAACATTCATTCATGCTAAAAGCTCTGGAGAAAATAGGAATAGAAGGAACATTTCTAAAAACAATAAAAGCCATTTATGACAGACCAATAGCCAATATTATACTTAATGGGGAAAAGCTACAACTAATTCTCCTAAAATCAGGAACAAGGCAAGGATGCCCACTGTCTCCACTCCTCTTCAATATAGTCCTAGAACCCTTAGCCAGGGCAATAAGGCAAGAAAAAGACATTAAAGGGATCCGCATAGGGAAAGAAGAAGTTAAACTATCCCTTTTTGCAGACGACATGATACTATACCTCCACGATCCCAAAAACTCCATCCCCAAACTCTTAGAAATCATAAATCACTTCGGCAAAATAGCAGGATACAAAATAAACCCACAAAAATCAGTTGTCTTCCTATACACTGATAATGTACAGGAAGAGAGGGAAATAAAGAGAGCAACCCCATTCACAATAACCTCCCGAAAAATAAAATATTTAGGAATTAACCTAACCAAAGATGTAAAAGAACTATTTAATGAGAACTATAAAAAGTTAAAGAAAGAAATTGCAGAAGACAGTAGGAAATGGAAAGACCTCCCATGCTCCTGGATAGGCCGACTTAATATAGTAAAGATGGTAATACTTCCAAAACTAATATACGAATTCAACGCAATTCCTATTAAAATCCCAATGACGTACATCACTGAAATACAGAAAACAGTCCAAAAATTCATATGGAACAACAAAAAACCTAGAATAGCCAAAACAATTCTAGGGGATAAAGACAATATGGGAGGGCTATCCATGCCGAACTTCAAACTCTACTACAGAGCTATAATAACAAAGACAGCATGGTACTGGCACAAAAACAGACCCGAAGACCAATGGAACAGAATAGAAGATCCAGAAATAAATCCACAGGCCTACAGCCAGCTGATATTCGACAAAGGAGCCAAAGACATACAATGGAAGAAACACAGCCTCTTCAACCGCTGGTGCTGGGAAAACTGGGCAGCCACATGCAGAAAACTAAAAGTGGAACCCAGCCTATCACCATGCACCAACATCAACTCAAAATGGATTAAAGACCTTAACATTAAACCTGAATCTCTGAAACTACTGCAGGACAGAGTAGAGAGACACTTGAACTAATAGGCACAGGAAGGAACTTCCTGAGCAGAGTCCCAGGGTCACAACAAATTGGAGAGAGACTCGACAAATGGGACTACCTTAAAATAAAAAGCTTCTGCACAGATAAAGCTATCGCAACCAAGCTAGAAAGACAACCAACTAATTGGGAAAAAATATTTACCAGCAATATATCAGACAAGGGGTTAACATCCTGTATATACAGGGAACTCAAGAAACTAATCCCTCCCAAACCTAACAAACCAATTACTAAATGGGCAAGGGAACTAAAGAGGGACTTCTCAAATGAAGAAATAAAAATGGCAAAGAAACACATGAGGAAATGTTCATCATCCCTGGTGGTGAAGGAAATGCAAATAAAGACAACCCTGAGATACCACCTTACCCCAGTCAGAATGTCCCACATCCACAAATCAGCCAACGACAAATGCTGGAGGGGATGTGGAGAACGAGGAACGCTATTACACTGCTGGTGGGAATGTACACTCATACAACCACTTTGGAAAGCAGTCTGGAGGGTCCTTAGAAAGCTAAAGATTGACCTCCCTTACGACCCAGTCATACCACTTCTAGGCATCTACCCTGAACAACAGGAACCAATATACAAGGACACGTGCACCTCCATGTTTATTGCACCACTGTTCGCAATAGCTAGGATATGGAAACAACCTAGATGCCCCACCACAGATGAATGGATCCAAAAATTGTGGTATCTATACACAATGGAATATTATGCAGCCATTAGAAATGACAAAATAATGGCATTTGCAGGGAAATGGATGGAGCTAGAAGGAATCATGTTGAGCGAGGTAAGCCAAGAACGAAGAGACAAACAGTACATGGTCTCCCTGATAAGTGGATGATAAATCCAAAATGTTAGGTGATATGACAAAACTAACAGGACTTAAGAAACAAAGAACTCCCACTCATCTGGTTGAACCACTACCAAATATCCCCATGCTGCTGATCACATATATGGTATATAACATGTGAGCACCGTTATATATTACAGACTGTGATAGACAATTTGCTCCAGGAAAGTTAGAATGAACTTGTGACTTTAAATGAGCATCATTATTCCACAATACTGTGAATTTCCGGAAATTAAGTAATCACTTAATCACAATCAAAAAAAAAAAAAAAAAGAACCTTGGGGAAGGGAGGGAGGGAGGGGATGGTAGGGGAAAAACAATGGAGGGGGTAACAATGTTCAAGAGGAAGTGTACTCATTACCTCACTCATGTAACTGTAACGAAGTGTACTCATTACCTCACTCATGTAACTGTAACCCTCTGTATAGTATCTTTACAATAAAAAATTAAAAAAAAAGAAAAAGAAAAAGGAACTTTACAATTAAGGTGGGAGGGGTGTAGTTGTGGAGGTGGGAGGGAAGGGATGGTAGGGGAAAAAACAAAGGAGGAGGCAACAATGTTTCATAGGAATTGTACTCATTACCTTGCTCATGTAATGTAACCCCTCTGTATGGTATTTTTACAATAAAAAAGTACAAAAGAAAAAGTTTATTATTGTAAAATCTCTGTAGTAATCAACATTTGTATAATCTGACCATTAAAATACTTAGAAGAAAAACATTAAATAAAACCATAGCAAATGACAATCAGTTTCACTTATATAAAGACTGTTATATCTACATAGAAATCACAAGCATAATTAATCAATATGGACATTAAATAAGACTGGCAATATAGACTAAACCAAAGACTCTAACTCAGCAAACACAGTGACATAAACATGCTATCAAATGAGGGATACATTCATAAAACAGTGAGTAGTATAGTTTTAATGTTCAAATATATTTTGTGCGGTCTATATTAAATATTCCATTTATATCTGTGCATAAAAGACTATTTCTACATTGTGAATCTGTGGCCAAATATCAGGTCAGATAGTGGTTCTATTTCCATTTCTTATAGAGAAGAGTACCACAAAAAGCATAAACTAAGGCAGGATACACTCCCAAGTGGCTGAACTTCCCATAAGCTTCTGATAAAATAAGCTTAAAATACTTGGTGTGTGTGTGTGTGTGTGTGTGTGTGTGTGTGTGTTTGTGTGTGTGTGTGTGTGTGTGGTGTATTTTTCTTTAACAGAAACCAGGACTATCTTTATTATTTTAGTAAAATCATATTTTTCTAAACTGTTTTTATTACCAGGGTAAGGGGTGGGGGAACAGTTTTAAACTCAAAAGTCTTCAGGAGTTTAAATCCTAGTGATTTAGTCTAGACACACACACACATATGCATATGTACACACAAACACACACACATGCACATATACATATACTTCACTGTATATCACTCAAAGAATAAAGAATAATGCATGTTTGTGATGCAGTAATTGAGAGAAAAAACACTGATGTACTTTAGAAGGGAAAGGAATGTAAAATGAGTAAAAACCCTGAGGTGTTTGAATGTGGTTTTTGGCAGATTCTAAAAACTCTGAACTTGGGCCAATTTCCTAACTACTTTTTGCATCATATATAAAAGCAAAATGTAATAGGAGATACTCATAGAAGTGTTATTTCATGAGGTTTCTTTTTGGCAGTATTGGGGTTTGAACTCAGGGCCTCACATTTGTTAAGCAGGTATTCTACCACTTGAGCTGTACCTCCAATTGTTTTTTTATTTTATTTATTTATTTTTTTACTTTCAGATAGGACCTCATGCTTTTGCCTGAAGGCTGGATGTGAACTAAGAATTCTTACCATTTCCTCCCGCTTAGCTGAGATTATAGGTAGGTAGCACCACACCCCCTTGTTCTTTTTGTTTGTTTTTGTCTTTGGTCAGTCATGGGGTTTGAACTCTGGGCCTGGGCACTGTAGCTCAGTTCTTCAGCTCAAGGTGAGTGCTCTAGCACTTGAGCCACAGCGCCACTTCCCGTTTTCTAGTCCTTTATTGGAGATAAGAGTGTCATGGACTTTTCTGCTTGGGCTGGCTTTGAACCATGATCCTCAGATCTCAGCCTCCTGAGTAGCTAGGATTACAGGTGTGAGCCACCAGTGCCCAGCTAACCCTTTGTTCCTTAAAATAAGGTCCCACCGAATTTTCCCCTGGGTTTGCCTCAAACCACGATCCTCCTATATCTACCTCCCAAGTAGCTGGGACTGCAGACACAAATGCCCACTTTCAGCCATGGGGGTTAACATATATAAACACTTAAAGTGACACATAGTTAACATTCTATAATTGCTATGTGTTATTATTGCAGAAATCATCTTTGAATGTATATTGAAAGTATATTACACATATTACAGCCTTCCCTAGGATGTAACAGTAATGTGAGATCATCCTTTATTTTTTTGTAACCAAAATGTGATAGAACTAATGATCCTGTGATAAAAAACTTGGCCATCCTACACAGGTCCTGCAAGTGTTTCTGGGATTTGTCCCTACTCTTTCGCTTTATGTATTTAGGAAATCGATTTTCTAGTTTTCTCATCCTCAACTCTTCATCACCTATTCCAAAGGTTTCTGTTACCAAAGACCTTTTGAAAATATGGGTTGAATCCAGTTATTATCCAGAGATCACGTCTCTTCTCTTCTGGCTGGCAGGGGTGGAGAAAATGCTGACTGCAAGCCATTTTGCCTTTCCACTCAAAACATTTCCTGGACCAACATTTTTCTTTCTGGCTAGAACGTACTGGAGCTCTGCAGACAAAGAAAGGAGGGTTCAGCATTGAGATCGAGTCTACAGTGATTGTGGCACAGTTGACTCTTCTTAATTTCTAAGTGACCAGAATATTCCTCTTCCTAGATCTTCTTCTCTAATACATCTTCCTGTTGTAATATTCTACTAGTGCGTTATTATCATTATCATTGCCATATTTTTCATTGTTGTCCTCCTCTTTCTGGACCATGACCTTACAACATCTTGCCTAGTTTTACTTGTTTATTGAACTGCCCAGGTGGCCATCTATTATTATTTTTCCTATACTCTTTACATACCTCATTCATGAGTCACAATGTTCCCATCATTATTTAATATCACTGCAATTATGAGAACTTTCCAGAATAACATCAAGGCAAAAAATAATAAAAACTCTTTTCCTTTTTTCATCCCTGATTCCTTACAGCCTGGAATAGGGTATAATTTACATTATATATTTTCTTTTTCTTTATTTTTTGTCATGATGAGGCTTGAACTCTGGGCTTGGGTTCTTCAGTTCAAGGCGAGTACTCTACCACTTGAGCCACAGCACCACTTCCAGTTTTCTAGTGGTTTATTGGAGGTAAGAGTCTCACGGACTTTCCTGCCCAGGCTGGCTTTGAACTGTGATCCTCAGATCTCAGCCTCCTGAGTAGCTAGGATTACAGGCTTGAGCCACTAACATCCGGTTTACATATGTGTTTTCTATATTGACTCATTATATGAAAGCAATATCAATATGTCATAAGAGAGAATGACTGAACAAGTGAATAAATGAATGAACATCCTTTCTTTTACTGGACAGGGCTTTAGAACCAGAGCCTGATTCTTGCTAGATTCTACTGCTGAGCTCTGCCTATATGATTTTCTGCCTTGGCATGCATCTGGACTTCAATTAACCTGTTTAAGGTAAATTGCTAAATAGGCAAGCATGTACCTCTTCACCTAAAGTTCTATCTGTAGAGATGAAGTCTGTGGACTTTCCTATCAGGGCTGGCCTGGATATTGATCCTTGCTTCAGTATCCTATGTGGCCATCACCTGCCAAGTACAGATGAGTTTTACCATCCTTTATTGCTTTCTCACACTTGATTTCTTAAGCAACTTTGTCCTCGCCTTCCAGGTGAGATTTTTCTGTGAGAGATTCTTCTATCCTCTTTATCAATCAAAAATCCTTCATTTTATTACTTGTTCCCTAATGGGAAGGAGGGAATACTGTGTGTTTGATATCATTTTGTGTCCCTAACTTCTAAAGGAATCCATGTGCTGTTGCCAGCATTTAAGAAAATTTTTTGTTGCTGTTCCTGTCCTGAGGCTTGAACACAGGGCTTGACACTTTAATTTGGCTTTTTTGCTCCTGGCTGGAGCTTTATCACTTCAGCCGCAGCTCCACTTTGGGCTTTTTTGCTCATTAATTCGAAGTAAAAGTCTCTCAGGTTTGTCTGTTCAAGCTGTCTTTCAACCTTGATTTTCAGATCTCATCCTGCTGCGCAGTTAGCTTTACAGTCATGAGCCACTGGCTCCCAGCCTAATAAAACTTGTGTCCAATAAATTAATAATTAAAACAGTGTTTTAACTTATGAACTGATCTGCAATCAGAAAATAATTTAACACCAAATACAAATGACGTTTTGTAGAGGAGTGATTCTAAAACAACATCGACCTACCAGAGAGAACACTACAACATTGCAACTTTGCCTTTGCTCTTCATATTCCTTATTCATGAGTCAGTTTGCTCCCATCATTACTAAATACTACAAATTCTTTCATTGCAATTATGAGAAAGTTCCAGGATCACACTCAGCAATCCATGCCTGATTTAACCATGAGACACTAATGCCTGCCATTAACACACTTAATGACTAAGGAAATAGTTTGCACAGGTGTACTTTCACATTATTCTGTGAGGTAGAAAAACTCGAAGTCAGTGCTTCTATTGTTAACTGGTGCAGTGGCGAAGGCTTCATGCACAGTGACTCCTCCAACAGAGTCAGTGGCTGCCGGAGGCTGGGCAGGGTGTGAATTGACAGCACATTCCTTCCCAGACCTCCTCAGTGATCAGGGAAGCAGACACTCAGCTGTTTTGACACTTAGGTCAAAACTGTACATGTTTCTGTACATGTCTATAAGAGCATCTGATGTTTTTAAATGAAAAAAAAAGAACTTTATTAAAAGACATCAAATTCTGAGCAAACTCTGAAATGTACCATGATTGAGAACGGGAAGGCAAGCTATCATAATGACTTCAGATAGTAATCTATAAATGAAATAAATTTCTAAATCAAATTTATGTAAGGCTTTTTACAAAAGTTCGCAATTGATTTGTAGGTTCATGTTGAATCTAAGAATAGCTATACTTGTTTTAGTTTTAAATTTTAATTTTGTAATTTATTTTGATACTTAGAAAATTATGTAATAAACACATCTGTATAGTATTTAATGTTGAAATAGGCACAGAAATTATACATATGTATACAATGGGATATTATTCAGCTATTACAAAGAGATGATATTCTATCATTTTAGAGGATATTTTGTGACATGAAATAAGTCATAAAAAATACTCCATGTCCTCTCTTGTGCAAATGATAAAAAGTTGATCTAAACTCTAAAACATTAAATAACAATAAAAATAACCTAATTTAAAAATGAATGAATGATCTGAATAGATACTAACCCAAACTAGAAATACAAATCTAGGCCCTGGTGGTTCATGCCTGTAAATCAAGTTTCTCAGAAGGCTGAGATCTAATAAAGCCAGCCTGGTCACATCATGAAAGTCCATGAAACTCTTATCCAAATAACCACCAAAAAAGCCAGAAACAGAACTATGGCTCAAGTCATCCCTGAGTGAAAAATCTAAGGGACAATGCCCAGGTCCTGAGTTCAAGTGCCAATACTAACATAAGAAATAAAGAAAGAATAAAAGGAAAGAAGGAATGGAGGAAGGGAGGAAAGGAGGAAAGGAGGAAGGAAGACAGGAAGGCAGGAAGGCAGGAAGGCAGGAAGGCAGAAAGTGAGAAAGGGAGAAAGGGAGGAAGGGAGGGAAAGAAGGAAGAGGGAGGGAGGACAGACAAGTGAATAAAAGCTATCTGAGAATAACTGATATCATTAGCCCTCAGGGAAATAAAAATCAAAAACTGACATGAGGTATCTCCTCAATTCATTAGGATAGCTATTATTAAAAAATAAAAATTCAGGCAAAGATGGAGAAAAAAATGACACTGTGATGCACTATAGGTAGAAATGTGAATTAATACAGGCATTATGGGGGGATTGGGGGAAGATGGCGGAGGAGAAGCTGGAATCTGAACAAGCTCTCGCATAGAAAGCAATTTTAGAGTTCTAGTGAACAGTCCTAAGCCAGAGAATCACACCAAGTGTGCCATCACAGGACAGAGAGTTAGACAAGAGAGGGGAAGCCAAGGAAACACATCAGCTGCCTCTACGGCGGCGGCAGGGTCGCGGCGGCGACCACCACCGCGGGGTCATACCTGAGACACAGAGAGTCCGGGACTAAGGAGCCAGACGCAGCGGACGAGCGGATTCTACTCAACACCAACAAGAACCGACAAGGAGCGGAAATCTTCATCCTGCTGTTTGCAGACCAGAGACGACCCAGGATCCAAGACTCGGCGTGAGTACAAGCCCGACATCCTCACTCCTTCTCAGGAAGCAGAGGAGGGAAGGCTACCCCTCCCCCCCCCCCCAGCACCGGTGATCTCCATCTTGGATACCGACAAAGCTCGGAGGAGCTGCCAGCTCCAACCCAGGCCTTGGAATAAAACGAGTCATTTAGCAGGTCACAAGAACTTAACGGCAAAGTGACCTGCCAGACTTGGCTCCATCCAGGGAAAAGTCACCCAGCTCAGGCACCAGCCATTGGAGTGGTTTCCCTCACTGGGTAACCAGAGCCACAGGCTGCCCCTCCCTCTAGCAGCCACCACAATCAATTGAAAAACAGAAACCCTGAGAATGGCTCCAGGCTAGGCGCTGTGAGCTTTATCACAAAATAGCCCCAGGGAAAAGCTACTGTTTGTTGAAAGGCCTCAACTCTACCCAGAACCTAGCCCCATCACCACATCCCCCTCTTCTGTGACTCTCAAAGCAGATCACCCTCCCAGAAAACTAACCTGGGAGGGGGATCTCAAAATCTTGGGTAAAGCAGAGCATTTTTCTGCCTCCTCCAACCAACCGACTTAAGAAACCAATCAAGCCACAGGACCTCAAGCTGACCAGAGACTCCAACAAGAGACTGGTTAGAGACAAAAGGGAGATACAGGATTCTTCCCACTCCTCCCCCCCCAAAAAAAAAATCAAAAGACTTTTTTTTTCTTTTTTCTTTTTTTTTGTCTCTTCTTCTTCTTTTCTTTTTTTGCTTGTTTTTTTTGTTTTTTGCTACCTTATATATATATATTTTTTTTTCCCTTCTAAAACTTTTATTAATCTTTAATTTTTGCCTCTTCTGAAAAAATAATTGTTTTCCAGTAACTTTTTTTTTTCTCATCTTATAATTTTTATTTTAGGAATATGTGAATGAGCGTTTTCCTTTCTTTTCTTGTCTTCTTTCTCTTTTTCTTTCTTTCTTAATTATCTTTTTGTTTTTTGTCTAGCTCTACTGAACTTCTGATCTTTTCTTCTCCCTTTCCCATCCTTAAAGTTCTTCACATCTCCTCTATGTCCCTCCCCTTCTCGGAACATATTCACATTCCTCTCTAAATAGACGGTCTTTTAACTTCTATAATAACATTAATTTTTACGTTTCTATTTTTTTTCTGGTCTCTCTCTCTCTCTACTTGCATCCTACCCAACCCATTTCCTGCATTGTGATTAGGACATAGTTAACTCTCCCTGTGCCTCCCCACACCAATCTATTCCTATTTTTTACCCACATCTCTCCCTAATCCTAATAATTTCTGGTTTTCCAAATTCTTTTCTGCGGTTCGAAGTACTTTAACATATAGTTGTTTGATGTTGAATAGATGTATCTGTTGAACTAGATTGTATCTGTAGACTATTGACTGTACAAACACAAACTTTGGTTGATGGTTGCCTTAAGATAGTGTTCTAGCATAAAACTGGTGCAATCTTCATCTCAAATAGGCCGAGTAAGCCGGAAAAACACAAGAAAAATGGCAAATTCGGGTATCTCAATTCCCAACCTTGATAATCAGGGATTAGAACAGATAAAGAATAATCCAGAGGAGAGTTCCCAAATAGCTCTACAAACACTAATAGCAAACATGATAAATGAGAAGTTTGACAACTTACAAAGTACTCTGTATGAGCGTGATAGGGAGAGAGAGGAGGCATCCCAGAAGTTTATACAGGAATATCATAAGCGTGAGGAAGCTGCTCAAAAACTGATACAGGATTTGAGTGAACAACTTGAGAATGCTCAAAGAGAAAGGGAGGAATGGCGTGAGCAGGCTGAGAACACTCAAAGAGAACTGCAGGATTCCCACGAACGGGAAGAAAGAGAACTGCAGGAATCCCACAGACAGGAAGAAGCTAATCAAAGAGTAATTCAGGAATTGAGAGACCAGGTAGAGAATACACAAAGATCACTAAAGGCATTCATGGAATCCATTAACAAAGAGCTGAAGGAAGTCAGGGAGACCACAAAGGGAATGTTGAATGGAACCCAACAGAAGGAATGGGAGTCCAAAGAAACCATAACCAATCAACTAAGTGATTTGAGAACAAACACTGAACACCAAATTAAGGAAGTAAAGAAATTCATACAAGACCTAAAACAGCTTCAACAAAGAACTTGAAGCCATCAAAGCTGACCAATTAGAAGGAAAAGAGATAAAAAAACAAAGTAGAGAGTCTTGACAGCAGGTTAGACCATGCAGAAGATCGAATCTCAGAGATTGAAGACTGCCTAGATATTATAGAGAAAGAACATACAACCATCCAAGACAAGTCCAAGAAATATGATAGGTCGATCCAACACCTGGAAGACATCATCAGAAGGCCCAATCTAAGGATAATGGGTGTAGAGGAGCACCTAGAAACAGAAGTTAATGGTCTAGGAAATTTGTTTAACAGGATCCTAGCAGAGAACTTCCCAAACATACAAAAAGATAGGCCTATTCAGATACAAGAAGCTTTTAGAACCCCAAATAGACCAGACCAGAATAGGACATCCCACCGTCACATTATAATCCACACAGGATCAACCCAGACCAAGGAAAAGATCCTTAAAGCTGTCAGGGAGAAAAGGGTAATCACCTACAAAGGGAAACCAATTAGAATTACCTCAGATTTCTCAGCAGAGACAATCAAAGCAAGAAGAGCCTGGAATGACGTATGCCATGCCCTAAAAACAAATAATTATCAACCAAGAATACTGTACCCAGCTAAACTCTCCTTCATAACTGAAGGCCAAATAAAAACCTTCCATAGCAAAGAAAAATTGAAACAATACATCTCCACCAAACCAGCCCTACAAAAGATTCTTAAAGATGTCCTGCACATAGAAAACCAACAAGACCGCAACAAAGGCCAAGAAACTGCACCCAAACTGAGAATCCAAGAACCTTAGGAAGAACCCAGTTTTCGCAGCCCCCAAGAAGGTGGATAACATGGCAGGAACTCCCAAATACCTCTCAGTCCTATCTCTTAACGTTAACGGACTGAACTCTCCAATTAAGCGACATAGACTGTCTAGTTGGATTAAAAAACAAGACCCTTCTATCTGCTGCCTGCAGGAGTCACATCTTGCCCGTAAAAACAAACACATCTTCAATGTTAAAGGCTGGAACAAAATCTACCAAGCAAACGGCCCTCATAAACAGGCGGGAGTTGCAATCCTAATATCAGATAAAATAGACTTCAAACTAAAATTTGTGAGAAGAGATAAAGAAGGTCGCTACATACTAATTAAAGGATCTCTCCTTCAGGAGGATATTACAATTCTAAATATCTATTCGCCAAACAATGGAGCAACCAAATTTATCAAAGAAATACTACTTTCCCTCAAATCCCATATAGATCCAAAGACATTAATTGTTGGGGATTTTAACACACCACTTTCCCCACTAGATAGATCAACTCGGCAAAAACTCAACAGAGAAACCGCAGATCTAAACAGCTGCATAGATCAACTAGACTTAACAGACATTTACCGAACATTTCACCCAGCAGCATCAGAATACACGTTCTTCTCAGCAGCACATGGAACGTTTTCTAAAATAGACCACATTTTAGGCCACAAAGCAAACTTGTCTAAATTCAGAAACATTGAAGTTATACCCTGCATTCTCTCTGACCACAAGGGAATAAAATTAGAACTCAACACCAAAAGCCACCAAAGAAAGTCCGGAATCACATGGAGGCTGAACAACACAATGCTGAATCATGAGTGGGTCATGGAAGAGATTAGAAAGGAAATTCAAATGTTCTTGCTATTCAACAAAAATGAACACACAAATTACCAGCTCCTCTGGGACACAGCAAAGGCAGTACTCAGAGGCAAGTTTATAGCTCTGAGCTCCTACATCAACAAATTGGAGAGATCGGAAACTAACAATTTAATGACACATCTAAACCTCCTTGAAAAAGAGCAGCAAGATAAACCCCAATCCAGTAGACGGAAAGAAATAATCAAAATTAAATCAGAATTAAATGAATTAGAATCCAAAAAAACTATAGAAAGAATCAACAAAACAAAGAGTTGGTTCTTCGAAAAACTTAACAAAATTGACAGACCCTTAGCAAACCTTATCAGAAAAAGGAGAGAACACACCCAAATTAATAAACTCAGAGATGAGAATGGAAACATCACCACAGAAACAACCAAGATTCAGAACATTATAAGGGAATACTTCTCAAAACTTTATGCTAATAAGCTTGAGAACTTGACAGAAATGGACCTTTTCCTAGCAAATATTGACATGCCAAAACTAAACCTAAAACTAAAACTAAAACTAAAGCTCACTACCGAATACATTCTATGAAGCCATCATAACCCTCATCCCAAAACCAGGCAAGGACTCATCAAAGAAAGAGAACTATAGACCCATTTCTTTGATGAACATTGATGCAAAACTTCTCAACAAAATTTTGGCCAATCGACTTCAACAATTCATCCAAAAAATCATCCACCATGATCAAACAGGATTCATTTCAGGGATGCAAAGCTGGTTCAATATACGCAAATCAATTAATATTATTCATCACATCAACAGGAGCAAGAATAAGAACCACATGGTTATCTCAATAGATGCAGAAAAAGCATTTGACAAGATCCAACACCCCTTTATGATGAAGGTTCTGGAAAAATTAGGAATCCATGGAACATTCCTCAATACAATAAAGGCTGTATATGACAAACCTACAGCCAGCATTATACTCAATGGTGAAAAACTAAAGCCATTTCCTCTTAACTCAGGAACGAGACAAGGATGCCCACTCTCTCCACTTCTCTTCAATCTAGTATTAGAATGCCTAGCTACAGCAATAAGACAAGATGCAGACATAAAGGGGATCCAAATAGGGAAAGAAGAAATAAAACTCTCCCTCTTTGCAGATGACATGATCTTGTATTTAAAGAATCCCATGGACTCCACTCCCAAATTACTCAAGCTGATTCAAAACTTTGGCAAAGTAGCAGGTTATAAAATTAACCCCCAAAAATCAATGGCTTTTCTATATGCCAACAATGAGAAAAGTGTGGCTGAAATTAGGAAAGCAACTCCATTTGTAATAGCCCCACAAAAAATAAAATACCTAGGAATTAACTTAACCAAAGAAGTGAAGGACCTCTATGATGAAAACTTTAAAATCTTGAAAAAGGAAATCAACACAGAACTTAAAAAATGGCAAAACCTCCCATGCTCCTGGATTGGAAAGATTAACATCGTGAAAATGGCAATACTTCCCAAGGCTATCTACAAATTCAACGCAATACCTATCAAAATTCCACCCTCATTCTTCAAGGAAATAGAGGAGGCAATCCAAAAATTCATATGGAACAATAAAAGACCCCGAATAGCAAAAACACGCCTCAACGGAAAGAACACTGCTGGAGGAATATCAATACCAAATTTCAAACTCTACTATAAAGCCATAGTAATCAAAACAGCTTGGTATTGGCATAAGAACAGACCTCAGGACCAATGGAATAGAATTGAAAACCCAGAAATGAACCTACAGACCTATAGCCATCTAATCTTCGATAAGGAAGCTAAAACAATAGAATGGAAGAAAGACAGCCTCTTCAGTAAATGGTGCTGGCAAAATTGGTTAACTACATGTAGAAAACTAAAGCTAGATCCTTATATATCACCCTGCACCAGAATCAACTCCAAATGGATCAAAGACCTTGAACTCAAAGCAGACACTCTGAAAACATTACAGGATGGAATAGGAGAAACCTTAGGTCTCCTTGGCTCAGGCTGAAATTTTCTGAATAGAGACCCGGAAGCACAACAAATCAAAGATAGGTTGGACAAATGGGATTGCATACGGTTGCAGAGCTTCTGCAGGGCAAATGACATAGCTAGCAAGATCAATAGAAAGCCCACCGATTGGGAGAAGATCTTTATTAGCCATACAACGGACAAGGGTCTCATATCTAAAATATACTTGGAACTCAAAAAATTAAACCACCCAACAACAAATTCTCAAAGAAACAACTGCCCAATAAATAAGTGGGCGAAAGACTTAAAGAGAAACTTCTCTGAAGAAGAAAGAAGGATGGCCAATAGACACATGAAGAAATGTTCAACATCCCTAGCCATAAAAGAAATGCAAATCAAAACAACATTGAGATATCACCTCATTCCAGTTAGAACAGCAAAAATCAAGAACTCTAACAACAACAGATGCTGGAGGGGATGTGGACAGAAAGGAACCTTACTTCATTGTTGGTGGGAATGTAAACTTGTTCAACCACTTTGGAAAGCAGTATGGAGGTTCCTCAAAAGACTTCACATAGATCTCCCCTATGACCCAGCAATCCCACTTTTAGGCATTTACCCAAATGCTTACAAACAAGACCACACTAAAGCTACCAGCACAACTATGTTTATTGCAGCATTATTTACCATAGCTAAGATATGGAACCAACCCAGATGCCCCTCAGTAGATGAATGGATCAAGAAAATGTGGTATATATACACAATGGAATTCTATGCCTCCATCAGAAAGAATGACATTTCCCCATTTGTTAGGAAATGGAAAGGTTTGGAAAAAATTATATTAAGTGAAGTAAGCCTAGCCCAAAGAAGCATAGGTCCCATGGTTTCCCTTATTTGCAATATCTAGTATAGGTATGAGTCAAGCAGAAAAGGTCAGATAATGTGATGTTAGGAAAATGAACCCTTAAATATGTATTTTAATGTTTTCGTTTCTTTCATGCATATGTTTCTAACGCATTTATAAGATTATTTCTTTGTTGCTTTGTATGTCCCTCCCCCACAGTGTAACCCCCGCCTTCACTATATTTGATGTCAATATAACATGTGGAGGAGATGGGGGCAAACAAGTCGTTTAAGGATTCAGGTGGACCTGTTGCAACAATGAGGAGTACAAAATGTCATGTCAAAACCAGCTTTACAATGTCGGTGGGGGGGGGAGGGGGGTATAATTGGGTGGGGGGAGGGGGGAGGCTGGGAAGGGAGGTGAAGGGTAAACAAAGGAGGAGGCTACAATGCTTGGTAAGAAATGTATGCATTATCCTGCCCATGTAATTGTAGCCCCTCTGTACAGTATGTTCTCAAATAAAATAAAATAATATTAAAAAAAATACAGGCATTATGGAAAACAGTATAGAGAGTCTTCAAGCCTTAAAATATATCTATTCTATTATTCAGTAATCACATTTCTGAGTGTATATATATATATATCCAAAAATAAGTGGATCCAATACATGAAATATAAACCTGCACTGCCATATTTATTTTCAATAGTTATGATACAATATCAACCTTTGTGACTGTCACAGATGAATGGATAGAGAAAATGTATGTAGCATACACACACACACACACACACACACACACACACACACACACACACATATTGAGATATTATGCAGCCATGAAGAAAAATAAAACAGACAGCAATGTTTGTAGCAACATTGATGGAAGTGGAGGAATTGTGTCAAGTGAAATAATCTAGACTCAGGATTCTATTCTTTCTGTCTATTCTTTCTCCTACATAGAATTAGAAACAAGCAGTCAACTTTAATGTAGAGAAGTGATTACTACAGGTTAGGAAATTGGGAAAAGAAAGGGAAGTAGAGTTTCATCATCTCATATTCTATGTACATACTGAAATATTACATCATATGGCATTAATATGTACAAATTATAAATATGGATAAAAATAAATCTGAATGTAATGATTGCTATAAAACAGAAAGGGTTAAGTCAGGGGAACAGACAGAGGCTGGATCTCAACATTCAAAACAAAGACCCAAGTAATCAGTTCTGCTATAGCACCATTGAGGGATTATAGCTCACAATGGCCTGTTGTACTATTTGAGTAACTAGAAGAGAAAAGCTAGGAGGTCTCACATACAATGACATGGAAACTTTAGTTATCCTCATCTGATCCATCAGTATGCATTGTAGAAATGTGTTTAAACATCACATATTACCTCAAAAAATATCTGTAATCAGAGCTAGCAAGATCAATAGAAAGACTTAAAGAGAAACTTCTCTGAAGAGGAAAGAAGGATGGCCAATAGACACATGAAGAAATGCTCAACCTCTCTAGCCATAACAGAAACGCAAATCAAAACAACATTGAGATTCCACCTCACCCCAGTTAGAATGGCTATAATCAAGAACTCTAATAACAACAGATGCTGGAGGGGATGTGGACAGAAGGGAACCTTCTGCATTGTTGGTGGAAGTGTAAACTTGTTCAACCACTTTGGAAAGCAGTATGGAGGTTCCTCAAAAGACTCCATAGAGCTCCCCTATGACCCAGCAATCTCACTTTTGGGCATTTACCCAAATGATCACAAACAAGACCACACTAAATCTACCAGCACAACTATGTTTATTACAGCCTTATTTACCATAGCTAAGATATGGAACCAACCCAGATGCTCCTCAGTAGATGAATGGATCAAGAAAATGTGGTATATATACACAATGGAATTCTATGCCTCCATCAGAAAGAATGACATTGCCCCATTTGTTAGGAAATGGAAAGACTTGGACAAAATTATATTAAGTGAAGTTAGCCAGGCCCAAAGAAACATTGATCCCATGGTTTCTCTTATTTGCAATAACTAGCATAAGTCTGAGACAAGCAGAAATGGTCAGATAAGTTGATGTTAGGCAAAATGAAACCTAAGATAAGGATTGAAATGGTTTTTCCCTCTTGTGATTGTTTCTAACGTATTTATAAGATGATTTCTTTTTTTGCTTTGTGTGTCCCTCCCCCATGGTATAACCCCTGTTTTCACTGTATTTGATGTTGTTATAATTTGTGGATGGGAAGGGAAAAAACAAATTGTTTAAATAGGGTCACAGGTGGACCCATTACAACAATGATATGTACAAGTCGTTATGTCGAAAAATGAACTTTACAACTTTGGCAGGGGGTGGAAGTGGGGGGAGGGTTGAGAGGGGAAGGGATGGGAAGGGGAAACAAAGGAGGAGGCAACAATGCTTGATAAGAAATGTACTCAATATCTTGCCCATGTAATTGTAACCCTTCTGTATGGTATCTTCACAATAAAAGAATCTGTAGTTATGTGTTAAAAAAAACTTTTACAGTGTTTAAGGATAGGAAATCATCAACTATCATTTAGTTTAAGAAAAATCACAATGTTTAAGTAAATAACTGTAATTATGGTATAAAAAAAGTCACTCGGCCTCAAAGCAGACTTGATTCCAGCTTTGAAAACAGTAGTATTTATAGTGTCACTGTTTCATCATTTGTAATGTGGGGATAACAATGGCTGTCAAGTCTAGAGCAAGTCCTTAAAGTTTAAAGATATAACCATTGCCATAGCAATAACTAAAGCATTTGCCTCTGAAGGATTTGCTATGTATAAGTCTTACAATAGATTTTGTGTGTGTGTGTGTGTGTGTGTGTGTGTGTGTGTGTGTGTGTGTGTGTGTTCTGGTACTGGGGTTTGAACTCAGGGCCTCATGACTGGTGCCCTGCTACTTGAGCCAGAGCTCTAGTCCTGGGTTTTATGCTGATTAATTGGAGATAGTCTCTTGGATTTATCTGCAGAACACAGTGAATTTGATGAGCACAGGGGTAGCTCGCAGTCTCTGTTAACATCGTGTGTGAGCTTGTAAGGTAAATCATTCCAGAAGCCACATTTTAAAATATAGAATATTGGAGTCTTTATTATGCAGTTAACAGGCTGTAGGCCACTAGTTGTTACAAAGGCCTGCAGCATGCAAATACACATAACCCAGCTAGGAAACATGCTAAAGAGGAAAGAAATAACAAGAACAATACCAACAAGCCAATTCAGCTCCAGTGGAGAGCTGAAATGGGACTCCATGATTACTGGAGGTGAGCCAAGAGACAGGACACAGGACACGATCAGGGAGACACACGTGGCATAGAGTCCTGGCTGCCAGGCTGGCCCGGGCCTAAACAGGTCAGCTAGAGGGCAGATCCTCAGGAAATTCCCAGTCCCAGGCACTGGACTGACAAATTCAGTAACCTATCAGCCAAGTGCCTGCCCCTGCCTCCAGGGGTCTGGGTATGCCCATTACCTGGGAGGCAAGTGATGGGGGGGGGGTTCCTTCCCCCAGTATGAACACAAGATGCCAGACCCATCTACCATGTGGCCAATATGGCACCAGCCAGACCTGACCTCCTTCCTTCAAGCTGTGCAGCATTCCCCGGACACAGAGGCAGCAGCGTGCCAGAGGCTTCCTGAAAAGAAATACAGAGGTTCCCTCCCGCTTCTCTGAGGCCCCTTCAAGACTGCATCCTTTAAGCACAATGGCTTTTGTTGTTGTTGGTACTGTTGTAATGTGAATCATCCCAGAAGCCACATTTTGGAAGATAGAATGTTGGAGTCTTTATTATACAGTTAGCAGGTTGCAGGCTGCCAGTTGTTACAAAGGCTTGCAGCCCCCAAATACACCTAACACAGCTAGGAAACAGGCCAAAGAGGTAAGAAAGAACAAAAAACAATACTAACAAACCAATTCAGCTCCAATGGAATGTGGAATTGGGACTCCATGATGACTGGAGACAGGAGACAGGACAAAGGACATGATCACAGAGACACAGATGGCATGGTGTAATCGCACCTGTGTTGGACTGGGCCTAAATAGGGTCAGTGCAGGGGACAGGTCCACAAGAAATTCCCAGTGCCAGGCACTAGACTGACAGATTCAGTAACTTATCAGCCTCCAGGGATCTGGGCATGCCCATCACCTGGGATGCAGGTGGGTGATAGGCAGGGCATTTCCTTCCCCCAGCATGAAGACAAGATGCCAGATCCTACTATGAGCCATGTGGCCAATATGGCGCCGGCCAGACCTGACCTCCTTACTTCAGAACAGGAGTTTGAACTTAGGGCCTTGCCCTCTCACTTGGCTTTTTTTCACACTCAAGGCTGGGGCTCTGCCTTTGAGCCACAACTCCACTTTTGTTTATTGCTGGTTAGTTGAAGGTAAGAGTTTCAGGTTTGTCTGCCCCCGCTGACTTCAAATCCATGAGTCACCACCAACCCAGATGCCCCCCAGTGGATGAATGGATCAAGAAAATGTGGTATATATATATATACAATGGAATTCTATGCCTCCATCAGAAAGAATGACATTGCCCCATTTGTTAGGAAGTGGAAAGGCTTGGAAAAGATTATATTAAGTGAAGTAAGCCAGGCCCAAAGAAATATAGGTCCCATGGTTTCCCTTATTTGCAATAACTAGTATATGTCTGAGACAAACAGAAACGGTCAGACAAATTGATGTTGCGATTGTTTCCAAATTATTTATAAGATGATTTCTTTGTTGCTTTGTATGTCCCTCCCCCATGGTATAAGCCTTGCTTTCACTGTATTTGATGTTGATATAATTTGTGGAGGGGAAGGGAAAAAAACAAACTGTTTAAATAGGGTTACAGGAGAACCCATTGCAACAATGAGATGTACAAGATGTTATGTCAAAAAATGAACTTTACAACTTTGGCGGGGTGGGGGATGTGGGTGGGGGCAGGGGAGTGTGGGGGTGGAAGGCGGAGAGGGGAAGGGATGGTATGGGGAAACAAAGGAGTTGGCAACAATGCTTGATAAGAAATGTACTCACTATCTTGCCCATGTAATTGTAACACCTCTGTATGGTATTTCCACAATAAAAAAAAAATTCCTCTAAAAAAATTTATCAAATTGGTGTGCCCCATAGAACTAATCTTTGTATGACTTCCCACCTTCTCTTGTTATTCCTTTAGAAACAATTCAGAATCATCTTAGCAATAAAACCTGCATGAACTGATGGAGAGGTCTATGTGCTATTGTTACATTTACTACCTAATCGATTCCTGTCAGCTATTAGCATTAGCAGTATTTTTATGATCCCATTTTATAGAGTTAGAAGGACATAAAATTCATACAATTTGCCCTACGTAGTCAAGAAACAAAGGTGAAACAAGGAGGCCCAAACTCCAGTGCCCAAGATTAATTACAGATCCATCCCAGGACCCAATTTTTCCAAAGTAAACTAACGACTGGTCTTTGAAAACATACTGAGCTTTAGAGTGAGCTCTCTTCTGGTCATTGAATGTTTCCACAACTTTATTTTTGTGAACAGTTAAATTGCTCAATAATTTCAAAATCTAGCTATAAAAGCCTTTTCTTATGCAACTCTGAAACCCTTTTCTTGACGGTTTTCCTTAGATTTCTTCTCATGTGTTGTCTTATGTTGAAGTTGTTGAGGGACAGAAATCATAACCTTTCTATTTTCCCAGTGTTAAGAATCAATCATTATTCCAACAGCCATTTAATAATCATTTGTGAACAAAACAACAGAGAACAATAAGAACATGTATTGACCAGACAATGCTTTATATTTTTTACCCAGTAATGTTTTATTTATTGTTTTTTGGCAAATTCTTGTGATTAAGTAATTACATAATTTCACAAATTTCACAGTATTGTGGGCTAGGGATGCTTAAAGTCACAAACATATTCTAACTTTCATGGGGCAAATTGTCTATCACAGTCTATAAAGTTTATATGAGCTTTAACAATACAGTTATTTCTTCCACATAGGGTGGTATGTACATTCCTTTCCTTTTGCATAGTGTCAGCTGTTCCCTCTTTCCCATAGGCAATGCTTTGTTTACTTAAATCAGACTATAGGCATCACCAGGCTTGGAGAGAGAGAGGAGCAGCCTTCTAGTCACACACCTCTCTTGGTAGATAGACATATTACCACATTACCCACAACCCTAGTTCTTTTTGCTTTATTATTATTATTAATATTAATATTATTTGACAATAGTTGTGTTGAATTCAGGGCCTGGCACTTACGAGATAGACACTATATCACTTGAGTGATATAAATTTATATACTATATATACATATATACACACATATATACATATACCATATATGCATATATATAACTCAAGAGATATAATGTCTATCTAAATATACCATATATATATACATATATATGTTATATATATACATATATATGTTATATATATATAGATATATAAGCCATTAACTACTATCCTGCATAGTTCTTCATGAGGGCAGTGCTGCAACTCCAGCAGATTTGCTCTGGTGTCCCTCTCCTGTCCCTTTCCTGGCCTTCTCCGGACCCTCCCGCAGTGGACTCTGCTTCTCTTTCCTTTCTAGCTGCTTCATTCCCTGGGTAATTTCAGAAGAGGTTATCAAAACATTTCCTACTCTTTTCCTTTGCTCATTCAAAAGTTCACGAAACCCCTCCTCACCACTTTGGCCAATTTTCTGCAGAAAAGAAATAGAGGTTAAATCCAAAACTAACTTCTTCCACAAACAGGACAGACTCAAGTAATTATTTGACATTTTTACACCAGTGGCCATCTGCACTTTCCCACCCCATTCCAGGCAGGCATCTTCACCCTCCTCACAGCCCTGGAGTGGGTTTTGTCAGTAGCAACAATGACAATAGTGATAACACTTAGGGTCTGGTGGCATCTTCTGTGTTCCTCAGTACTAGCCTCAGTTACTTACCCTCATGCACATGGTGTACTATGTATGTGTGTGTGTGTGTGTGTGTGTTTGTGTGTGTGTGTGTGTGTATGTGTGTGTATGTGCTGGTACTGGGGTTCAAAGTCAGGACCTGGGTGCTGTCCCTGAGCTTTTTCATCAAGGATGATGCTCTACCTCTTGAACAACAACTCTACTGATAGTTAATTGGAGATAAGAATCTCACAGATCTTTCTACCTTTGCTGGCCTTGAGTCATGATCCTCAGATCTTAGCCTCCTGAGTGGCTAAGATTACAGGTATGAGCTGCTAGTCATCAGCTATATTATACAATTAAGTAGATATTGCTATCACCATTTTGTAGAAGATAAGACAAAACAACTTGTGCGAATTAAGTAATTTTGCCTAAACTCATCAAGCCTGTAAGCTGAACATTGATCCATCTCTAAATATTTTGCTGTGAACCTTCATTCCCATACTGCATATGATCTCTCCCCCATTGAAATGTAGTTAATATTTGAGAGTAAATATAGCACTAATAGTGTCAACTAGTACATACATGCATGTGCATAAAATCTTCATATTTACATATCACACAATTCCATAACTATGGGACATTTCTGACAGTGTATCTTAAGTTTCACACAGAAGTGCTGGAACCAAGATATGGCAGCATGAATTCCACTCAGAATGTTGGTAGACTGCTGCAAGTCAATGGAAAGATTTGTTATTAAAAACCAAGCTGTCTGTTATTTTTTTCTCGTTTACAAATGCTTTCATCTAGTTTTCATCCATTTTATAGAGGAGATATAGCTTCTGACGGCCAAAGCCTGTATCAGAAATTATCAATTGTCTTTCATAATCTGAAGTTAGAAGCTCATAGAGGAAAGGGAAGGAAAGGGAAGGAAATGGAGGCTTAGCTCAACTTCCCAAGTTGGATCATTTAGTTAGCATCATATACCACTGTCTTTTTCCCTTCAAATCATTCTTGTGCCTGTGCAGCTGCTGACATAGGTCTTTTGAGGACTTAACTGTTTCATAATGGAAATTTACAGCCAATTGGATGATTCTACTTGATTTTTCTCGAGTCTTCTACTTTGTATGGAAATGCTTATGAACAGCCTAATGAAAAATGGATTGAATGGCACTCTGCCTCTTAATGCTTACTTGGCTAATGAAGAGGCCTCTTTATCCTCCTAAAAGCCCAAAGGCTAAGAATCCAACAAGCTAGCACCTTGCATAGGTTGCTATTAGTTTCTACATGGTAGCTTCTTCCTGTGTGCCAACTCTTGGTATGTGGAAGTGTTGGAAGAATGGAAGACCTTTCCTCTCTGAAACCTGGGTCTGCAGCTCTTCTTGCTTTATGCCCTCTCCTATAAATGGGACAGTCAATAATAATCCAAAGGCAAGACTTATTGAGAATTAATGTTAACTCCTAAAAATTACTATCAATAACTTTATTAGCAAGTGTGGCTCCAATCCAGCTAAGCAAAGAGCATTTTAGATGAACAATCAAGCCCACGTTATAGAAATTCCCAAGACTAATGGATAAACTAGATATCAGAACTCCTTCTTTGTACCCCATTGGGAAAGTAACCATTGGTAGTGAGCCTACCATCAGTACTCAATGGCCTCTGAGCTATTCTTTGAACACATTCTTGATCCTCACCATCTAGTCCCCAAATATCATCTGTAGATATGTTTGAAGACATAAATCACACTCTGTTATTGTCCTTCTGAGTGCCACTCTGTAGTCTTTCCTATAACTCCTTAGCTCCTTGTAATGTCTGGCAAATAAATTTTATTCTGAGAGCATCCTCTTAGGGACCTCTAATAGATTTGAGATGATTAATCTATGAACATCCAGCCAGGGAAGGCTTTCTTTATAAAATATTTGAATCCAGGGAAAAATCTAAAGACAAGTAAAAGATGTTTACAGTGAAAGTTGACAGGCTGAATATAACAATTGTCCAAAAAAACCCAACCCAGTGTTCTTTATGGGGATCTGAAGAATGAAGCCAGTATCTAGAACCTGGTTATGTGTTCATTTTTGCTTTGTTTTAACAAGAATATAAGATTATTTGATTCCAAATTAAAACGATGAAACTGTACTTAATTTCTCTTTCAAAAATGCCTTAGCATTGTAATTATCACACCTTTAAGATAAATAGAAATTTAAGATAAGCTATTCCAAATCTTTTAATTCCAGTGTAAGGAAAATAATTCCCACAGAACTGCCTGGGGCCTTGTAGTTGAAGTCTGAACCAGTATGAGATCTCATTGCTACCCTGGCCTCCAGGCAGGTCAAACAAATTCCTATAAATAATTAATCACCTTTCCTTTCTATTGCATACCAATATAATAAATTTAATGAAATTTAATAAATATAATAAATTTAATGAAAATACGTATACCTATGCCACATATTTATCTTCACTGTCCTTTTTGCTAGATACAAAGTTTCTCCATAAGATAATCACAGGGTTGTTGAAAGGTTTACTCTCAATTAGGTGCTCATTTCAGTAGTTTAGGGAGTACCTTAGTAGTAGCATTGCTCCATCGATCTAGTCTAGCTAGCTACCCTCCCAAGTTCACAAAATCCTGCTCCATGGCATGCCTTTGCCTGATTTGCATGTTTCCTTGCAAAGTAAACTGTAGTCTTTCCAAATATAATTCCTTAATCCTGGGATATTAACCTCATTGTGAACTCATTTCCATGCAGGATCTCAGAGAAAAGGATCATCAGCCTATTAGTGACTTTAGCCCTAAGAAGCAGGCTGAAGCTGGGCACTGGTGGCTCACGCCTGTAATCATAGCTACTCAGGAAGCTGAGATCTGAGGATCATGGTCAGTCTGGGCAGAAAAGTCTATGAAACTCCTATTTCCAATTAACCACCAGAAAACCAGAAGTGGTGCTGTGGCTCAAAGTGGTAGAGTACTAGCCTGACATAGGTCAGGTCCTGAGTTCAGGCCCCACAACTGATAACTAACTAACTAACTAACTAAATAAATAAATAAATAAATAGAAATGTGCTGAACAAACTTGAAAAATACAATTCCCAATTAACCTTACAACATAGATATGAAGATTATAGGGATTACAAAAAGATAAATGCATGTAGTTATCAATGTCCTATTTATTTGTTACTATTTTGAGACATTTACTTCCTATAAGCACACTTTGAGAAATAGCAACCCATTTTCCAAAATTTCCTGTGACAAATGAGTACCAGGAAGCTGGAGCATGTGTTGTTGTGGGTGCTGAGGTCAAAGGGACTGGATTCAGATGAGGAGAGGAAGGAAGGGAACAGTCAGTTATAATAGTCCATCTACAGATGTGAAAACTGAGCTACGTAAATTGAGGGATGGGTGGGGTTGGGAGAGATGATGTGGGAGAATGATAGAAAGAGTGACAGTGATCAGGACGCTGTGCATAACTAAAGACAATTTTTAAAGCAAGAAAAATCATGCCTTGTAGCATTCTCGTCTGTACCAGCACCTTTCAGCCTCTCCTGTGTTTTCTTCCACATGAAATACTGTCTTAAGCATTCTACATTTCATTTCTGTGCTTGTTTTCCTACCTCTGCCAATAATAGCAGTAGAATATACAGATTCTTATTGTCAAATACTTTTTTAGGGGGTATGTGCCCATTCATTCATTTAATTTTCACAGCAACATCATGACATAGAACTAATATTATCCCAATTACAGGCATTAGGAACTGGAGAGAAAGTGGGTGGGCTTTGCTTTGAACTCACTCAGTGAGATAAAAACAACTGTCAATTATGCACACACATAACTCCAGAGGCTTCTGTATATGATGCTGACACTCAGAAGAGAACTGGCAATACAATGACATATTAGAGTCTTCAGTCTAAAGAACAAAACTAAGGTTGGACTACTAGACAAGATCTTTCAGAATATGTGCAGTGTGAGAAGCCCAAGAACTAAGGAACACTAACTAAATCATTATCTATCTTGAAGAATTCACATCAGTACACACTCCATTCTTTGCAAATGATTGGTTACTGAGAGTAGTTCAGCTTCTTTTATGGAGACAAAAGGAGGCCCAGATTCTACAGTCTCTGCCTTATAAAAAGTCAGCAATGATTTCTCTTTTTTTCCACATTTTTTAAATTGTGAAAATACCATACAGAGGGGTTACAATTACATGGGCAAGGTAATGAGTACATTTCTTATCAAGCATTGTTGCCTCCTCCTCTGTTTCCCTTCCCATCCCTTCCCATCTCGCACCCCACCAACCCCCCCCCAACCCCCCCACCCCGGCCAAAATTGTAAAGTTTGTTTTTTGACATAACAACTTGTACATCTCATTGTTGCAATGAGTCCACCTGTATCCTTATTTAAACGATTTGTTTTTTCCCTTCCCCTCCACAAATTATACTAACATCAAATATAATGAAAGCAGGGGTTATACCGTGGGGGAGGGACATACAAAGCAACAAAAAAATCATCTTATAAATATGTTAGAAACAATTGCAATAAAGAAAAAAATTGGGGTTCATTTCACCTAACAGCAACTTATCTGACCTTTTCTACTTGTCTCAGACATATGCTAGTTATTGCAAATAAGGGAAACCATGGGACCTATGTTTCTTTGGGCCTGGCTTACTTCATTTAATATAATTTTTTTCCAAGTCTTTCCATTTCCTAACAAATGGGGCAATGTCATTCTTTCTGATGGAGGCATAGAATTCCATTGTGTATATATTTGAACATAAGGATGGTAACAAAGTAGGGGAGGGGACTGGAAACTGTGTTGCATGGGCCCAGTTGGAACAATGTGAGAATGAGAAACCATAGGGAAAACACTCCAACAATCTGCAAGTCTCTGAAGGGCTCTCAGGGGATACCATGGAAAGAATGTTCCTTTGTGATTCCGAGAAATGAGGTAGGGCATGCAGATGAAAATGACAGAGAAACATATTTTCACGTGTTTAAACAAGGATTTCCCATAGCCCTCTGGGTAAGACTGGTTTCCTGTCAGCAGCTACCAGTGGTTAATGGCCAGGTTCCATTTGAAAGCTAGACAGGATGGATCCTCTGTGCTCTTCTGAGTAAACCTCCCAGCCATTCCCACGGTTGGGAGGAAGTATGTGAGGATAGAATGGGCATTTTTCCTGGTTGGGCAAGAGCTATGGGACAATAGTTGCGTGGTTCTCACATGGCTCTCTTTCTTGACAGTGGAGTCGGTGAGAAGAAGGCTTGTCTGAGTGTCTCAGTCAACGGTGGTTTTACAGAACCCTGGCCCTTTGAGTCTTGATGTTCAGTAACGAAGTGTCTTTCTGATATGTGGGAGAAAAACTCCAGGTTCAAGTCTTTCTGGTTGACTGGGATTCATGAAAAGCTGGTTGGAATAACTTCAGAGCTCTTATCTATGAATGTAAGAATCTCCCTTCTTGTACATTACATTAATAATAACAAAAAGGAATCTCCCTGCAGCTTCTCTAGTAAACCTTACCTAGTGCTTTAGCACATCTTCAATGGTAAGAGCTTTTTCCTCACATGGTAGCTTTTCACAGTTGAAGAGTTCCCATTGTTATTGATAAAGGGAAAAAGAAACAGCTAACATTTATTAGGTTCACTATGTGCCAGACTCTGTGCTAAATATTTTCCATGCATTAAACCATTGAATACTTTCCACAAACTTATTAAACAGGTTTCAGCCTCATCTTCGTGTGGAAACATGTTCTGCAATGCTAAGAATGTGTTGCTAGTCACACAAAGTGACAGTTTTGTCTTCAAACAGATAGTTTGTCACAAACATCAATCACTCTTTTATTACTTTGTAGTTTGTTTCAGAAACATCTTTATAATTATTTACAATTCTTTTTCTTTTAATAGTCCAATTTTAAAGAAAACTTCAGATACATTGACTAGAAATTTGGCCAGCAGCAGAGTGCTTATCTATCATAAGGTAAGGCTATGGATTTGATCCCAAGAACTGGGTGGGGAAGGTAAAAAAAAATTCAGTACCCATATAGTTAATTTTTACATATCTGAAAGCAAAAAACCGTGTGCTTATTATTTTTCATTAGTGTATTTCAAATTAAATGTATGACTATTAAAATTTTATTAAGTATTTACCCAGGTTCTAAGTAAAAGCACGTGTGTGTGTGTGTGTGTGTGTGTGTGTGTGTGTGTGTGTGTGTGTGTGTGTGTGTGTGTTGGTCCTGGGGCTTGAACTCAGGGCCTGAGCACCGTCCATGAGCAATTTTTCTCAAGGCTAGGGCCCTACCACTTGAACCACAGCTCCACTTCCAGATTTTTGGGTGGTTAATGGGAGATAAGTCTTTCAAGCTTTCCTGCCTATGCTGGCTTTGAACTGCTTTCTTCAGATCTCAGCCTCCTGAATAACTAGGATTATATGAGCTACCAGCACCCAGCCTAAGTAAAATCATCTTGCCTGACATTACTATGTACCATAGTTTGGAGAACAATCTAAAACCACATTATTTTTCACTTTTAAAAAGGTTGCTTCTTTATTTCTTTTTGCAGGGAAGTTCTCTCCATGTTGGCCAATCTGGTTTTGAACTTGCCATATTCCTGCCCTACCCTCTCAAATGCTAGGATTACAGATATTTTCCACCATATCTGTATAAATTGCTTACTTTGAGCCAAAATTCTGATTGCTTTCGTAATTAATTCCAAATAAACTATTTCATTGTTGCCTGATGATGCTGCTGGAAAAAAGAAAGTCTCAGACACTTTGTCTCAAAGGCTGACTTTGGAGTGTATGAGAAGATTGATTCAATCTTCATTTTGAATTAAAATTTCTCTTGTTTAACAATTCCTGTTTCTTCAATATTTGGATGAAATGTCTGTGTTCCTCTAGCCCTTTCTAAACTGTGCCATTTCTGTTTGAATTCTCTACTTCATGTATCGGTCACATTCTAGACTCCTGAGTTGTGGATACCAGAGTCTTCATGCCCATGTCCAGTAGCTGCCTCTGTTAATTGAGCTCAGAGCTATCTGGTGCTAGATACAGAAGAGATAGCCCAATGTGGGGAACATTGTTGCAAAACACATAAATTTTCCTCCTGTCTTTGCCCTCCTTTAGCTTTGACATGATTTACAGACCACTGGGTTGAAATGAACATAATAGATCTTGTCCTGATAGCCTCTTAAAATGGTTATATGGACAAAATGAGAAAGTAATGTTCAGGCTTTATAAACTATGAGGAGTGATCAATATTAGTTATCATTAGATGATAATTTATGGCCTCAATATACCATTATTCATCTTGTGAGTGAGTGATATGAATGTAAGACACTTTTGACTCTTAGAAAACATCAAGTTAGAGCACGGGAAAATGGACAAGATTTAATGATGCTAACATATGTGAGGGACTTGGAAAAAATTATATTAAGTGAAGTAAGCCAGGCCCAAAGAAACATAGGTCCCATGGTTTCCCTTATTTGCAATATCTAGTATATGTCTGAGTCAAGCAGAAAAGGTCAGATAAGGTGATGTTAGGGAAATGAATCCTAAGATATGTATTCAAATGTTTTTTTTCTTTCATGCGATTGTTTCTAACACATTTATAAGATAATTTCTTTGTTGCTTTGTATGTCCCTCCCCCACGGTATAAGCCCTGCTTTCACCGTATTTGATGTTGGTATAATTTGTGGAGGGGAAGGGGAAAAACAAATCGTTTACATAGGGACACAGGTGGACCCATTGCAATGATGAGATGTACAAGTCGTTATGTTCAAAACGAACTTTACAACTCTGGTGGTGGGGGGGATTGGGTGGGGGGGTGGGGGGAGGATGGGAAGGGATGGGAAGGGGAAACAAAGGAGGAGGCTACAATGCTTGATAAGAAATGTACTCATTATCTTGCCCATGTAACTGTAACCCCTCTGTACAGTATTTTCACAACAACAACAAAAAAAAAACATACATGAGGGAATAGTGTATACCTGTTGCAGTTCTAGGCTCTAGAATACAGCATTGCCCATGGGAGCTAATATTGAAACCCAGTATGAACGGTAAGCCATATGGATTGCTAAAATGTTGAAATATCTGTTTGCAAAGGGGTAAAATAACATCCCCTTGAGTCCCTCATTTTACACACAATCCTACTATCTGCACTAGTCCTCTCAGAACTCATAAACCTCCATAAATCCCAACAAATTATCCATTAGGGCTGTATATAGTGACTTCTGCTTGTAATCATAGCCACCTCAGAAGCAGAAATGGAGATTATCACATTTTGAGGACAGCTTGGGGAAAAAAACAGTTAATGAGACCCTCATCTTAACCAATAAAAGCTGGGCATGGTGGTATATGACTGCCATCATAACTACACAGAAAGCATAAATAAGAGGACTGCAGTTCAAATTGGCTGGACTAAAATAGCAAGGTCCAAATCCAAAACTTAAAAAAAATAAGGATGAGGGTATGGCTCAAGTGATAGAGCACTTGCCTTGCAAGTGGAAGGCCAAGAATTCAATTCCTTGTGTGTGTGTGTGTGTGTGTGTGTGTGTGTGTGTGTGTGTGTGTGTGTGTGTGTGTGTGTGTGTGTGTGTGTGTGTGTGTGTGTGTGTGTGTGTTAGAACCTAGACTTTCAGCATCATACATCAGCACTTCTGAAGGACAGTTCTGATTGATTGCCATCATGTTACTGGCTATTAAGTAGGTTGAATATCACTCTAGGAGAACTGGTTCTGTTCTACTGAGAAGAAACAAAGTAGCCCAAGTGAATGAAACCAGGCAGATCCTGATAAGAGTTGTCAGGGGATGAACTGCTGCTGAGAGCCAGCTAGGAGCTTCATACCACAAGGACATAAAGACCTGAAGGAGGAAGTAAGATTTGAGTCAGACAAGAAGGAAGATACAAAAGAGATATAGTTATGCAAAGAGCTAAGAAAAAGTATTACAGGAAAAGGGAAGAACAAGAGCCCAGGGCAGGGGTGGGTTTGGCATGTACAGAGAACAAAAAGAAGGCACATGTGACTAGGTCAGAATGCAGATTGCTCAAGATAAACCAAGGCCTACAGTGTAAGAAGGCAGCCAGTCTTTGGTAGTCTGTCTTTTTCCCCCCACAGGCAAGAAGGCATTAGAATGACTTAAGTACATTGCAATGCAGTTACTCTATTTTCAAAACACCTTATTCAAGTTCTAGAAGACTCTTCTTTTCCCATTGCCTCTCTGCTTCTATTATGTCATAATATCAGCAGCCATTGATAAGCTTGAAGTGCTCCTAGGAAGGTCTATGGAGATTTAGAAATTCTATGCTAATAGGTTGGAAAAACAAGAAGAAAGAGTTTGAGTGGTGGTGACTCATGCTTGTAATTCTACCTATTCAGGAGTCTGAGATCTGAGGATGTTAATTCGAAGCCAGACTAGACAGAAAAGATTTTTTATCTCCAATTAACCAGCAGAAAACCAGAACTGGGGTGTGGCACAAGTGATAGAGCGCCACCCTTGAGTGGAAAAAGCCAAGTGAGAATGTAAAGCTCTGAGTTCAAGCCCCAGTACTAGCACAAAAATAAAATTAATAAAGATCAACCTAGAATAGTATCACAGGAAATACAGCCAATCCTCTCAGACAACAAAATCCCCACCTTATAGAAGTTTCTAAATGGTATTTTGTCAAACTTTCACAATCAGGTAAAGTAGGTCAAGATAAACTTACCATTTCCCACCATTTTGTCATTAAATAACATTGAATTGTTCAAAGCTAATTATGCTGCTAGTCTTTAGGGTCATTGGTAAGCAATTTTTCTTACTTACTTTGCAGATTAAGAAAACAATGAAGAAAATATTGTCTGATGTGACATACATTTGCCATGGTTGGGCTAGCACTAAAACACAGATGTGTTAGTGGAGCCTGTCATCAGATCTCAATGTCTCCTTGTGACATTCCCAGAAGAGGGGAATTTTGAAACTTTTGTACAAGTTGGATGAAGAATGACCCAGCCAGCTTCCCACGGACTACTCAGGGAACTCGGCCCACACATGCCAGTGACAGCATGGCCAACTATTCTGAGAATCTGCACCCTTTATCTGGTGTGGAAAGAAGGTGTTTGTATTTATCTTGGCATACATACACTCTAGCTGATTTTCATTTCAAATCTGAGAGTGAACCGGCATCTATGAATGCATACCAACTTGCCCTAAATTTGGAAGCATTAATTTTGAACCACATTGTTATGTCAGAGTGAGGGAAAGATAGATGGTTGGAAACAAAGATGTGTTTTTGTTCTTTTTTTTTTTTCACGAGTCTTAACTGTAGCTCTAACCTGTGTGTATGCCGGGACACATAAAATAAGAGAAGCATCCATTTTTATTGTTCTGATATAACACTTTCTGAGTAAAAAGTCCCCCCCCCCCATCATTGGTGGCTCAACCCTGTAATCCTAGCTACTCAGAAGACTGAGATCTGAGGATCATGGTTTGAAGCCAGCCTGGGCATGAAAGTCCATGAGACTAATTAACCACACCCAAAAAGCCAGAAGTGAAACTAGCCTTAAGCAAAAAAAGCTCAAAAATAGTGCGTAGGCCATAGTTCAAGCCTCAGGGCCACCACCCCCCCCCCCCCCCCCCCCCGCCACACACACACACATCCCCCACATGAGGACATGAGGTTGGGAGTTTTCATCTTCAGGGAAAGGAAGCTTTGTCAGAATGGCTATTTCCCACCCAGACAATTAGATTTCTCTCTTGTCCCCCTTCCAGATGTACAACTCCAACTTCATCACCATTCAATTCACTCCTCTTTTCTTTACCTCTTTCTTTGACATTTATGTTCGCTTCATTCTCTAGTGTCCCTTGAAGGGAAGCCATATCTTTCTCTTCTTTCCTCCTATTATTCCAAACGTGAATTTTCGTAATAGATAATCAATACAAGTTTATTAAATAAAACAAAATACAAAAATACTACTTATGCAGCAATATATGCCACAAACAACACTGCTTTTCCTTCTTATGTCATTTCATTTTATTTTTATTTTCAGTGGTAGTAGTAGTAGTATGTAGTTGTAAAAAAGGGTTACAACTCCACAACTCAGGGGAGGGGGTGACATTGACCAAGAAGCTTTGCATTCATATTATTTTTTTAATGTTTTATTTTTAGATTTTTGTGCCTGTACTGGGGACTGAATTCAGAGCCCAGGTGTTGTCATGAGCTTGATCACTCAAAGGTGGCACTCTGCCACTTGAACCACAGCTCTACTTCTGGCTTTTTTCCTGGTTAACTGGAGATCAAAGTCTCACAGACTTTTCTGTCTGAGCTAGCTTTACACCATGGTCCTCAGCTGTCAGCCTCCTGAGTAGCTAGGATTACAGGAATGAGCCACTGGTGCCAGGAATATTACTATAATTTTTGATTGTCTTTAAGCCATTTTTAAAGACTTTCATTTCAGTATGTCAGTTAGTGAGTACAATAGGTCTTGATCAATGTCACCCCTTCCATCATTCTTACCCAATTCTCCCAACCCTCTCATTCCTTCAGTTTACCTACATCCATTTACATCTATGTACACTGAATATTATGAGGGTAATTGTTCACCCTTCCTCTCTTCATTTGTCTATCCATCCTCTCCCTTGATCCTCCTTTATTCTAATAACATATATTCCAGCTTACTGGTATTCATTTTGTTAAACTGCAAGTTAGTTATTAGAAGGAGTCACATCATTACAGTCCTTCCCTGTGTATACCATACTTGAGTTAATGTATGTATAGATGTTAATGCGTGTATACATGAGTATAATCCTGTATGTGTTTCATATGTTTATAATTTAGATCTTTTTTCCACAAATATGATAAAACATGAAAGGGTATAGGTGTCTTATATTTTTACAGGGGAGGAAATTGAAGCTTTCAGAAATTAAATCCCTTGTCCATGGCCACATAATTAGGAAGTAGAAGAATTGGGACTCAGTCTACATTTTGTCTGATGCAAATGCCAGGTAACTCACACGCTAATCTAGGCTGCCTCCCTGCATTCACTATTTCACTATCAAACTGGAAGAGAAGAGTGGAATGGTGAGGCATGCTTTGACGTGCAGCTACTTGCAATAAGGAAGCTGGACCAGTTGAACTGCTATGGAGAGTCCACATTCTTGATGTGAACCTGGGTATTAAAGGGTGGGCAGGAACCTGTGGGAAGATTCTCATGCTAGACCTTGAGCTTAGTTCTCATCCTCTTTTAATGCCAGGAAAACAAACTAAAAAGGAGCTGCCCTGTGTTCAGATGTGTCTGCTGCTAATCCTATTCTCTTTGGGAGAAGAGAAATGGCAGATGATTTCTACAAGTCACCACTTGCAGACAGAAAGCTGAGTCAGAGAGTTGGCTGAAATTATGGAAAGGCAGACCAATAGCCTAACCTGGGTGGTACATCTCTCTGGATAATTCCAGCCTTTCCCAGGAGTTGGAGAACAGGATGCTCTCACAACAGTGAGAAAAGAGATTTGAGTAGCAATGTGGAGATTTATCGGTAAAGGTACAGAATGTCAATGTCAGTTTGGAAAGTAAGGACTTTAAGTATGGAAAGTGATTGCCATGGATACATTAAGCACATGTAGAAGAAGCTGTCATCATCAACTTAGGAAATTAGATCTTGGACTTTTACTGCTAGAATAATAAATGTTTAGACCCGGAGAGATATATGTGGCACATTTTCTTGAGCCATTCATCAGTGGTAGGGTATCAGAGCTGCATACATATTGATGCTATATTTATTTTATTTTATCATTATTTACTTGTGTGTCTTTTTATGTGTCATGTGTTCATGTGTTTGCAAGCTGGTAGTGAGACTTGAACTCAGGTCCCCACACTATCTCTTGAGTTTTTCACTCAAAGCTGCTATTCTTCCACTTGAGCCACCTTTCCACTTTCAGATTATTTTTTCTTGGTTAATTGGAGTTAAAGAGTCCCATGGACTTTGCTGCTGGACAAGCTTCAAATATTCAATCCTCAAAGCTCAGTTTTCTGAGTAACTAGGAGTTCAGGTATGAGGTACCAGTGCCTGGCTTGATGCTGATTTTAAAAAGCACAATGGTAACTATGTATATTCATCTATACAAAAATTATGTAGATATATAATATTTTGAAATGTTTATTCATTCAATCAGCCAACTGCTCTCTGTGCTTGCCTTCAAGGTGAACTGATAGCAGAAAACAAGTTCAATTGTTCTCATGTGTATTTAGCTAGTCAGATACAACAAAACCATGGGGTTTAATACAATGTGATTTTAAGAGTTCCTCTTGAAAGAAACTTCTGATTTCCAAGGCATAGGGTAGTTGCCATAACTGGGAGACCAGATAAGAGAGAATTAAAGGCTAATTGGAAAAGGGATAAAAGGATATCACAGGGACCACAAGGGCAGTACTGAGTCAATGTGGAGCACTGGGTTGAGCTGGGTCCATCAGACTGTGCAGGACAGCAGCTACTTCCTTCAGATGTAATTCCCATATGTAAGAAGAAGCTGCCATGAAGGCCTTCCTTTGACAAAGTCAACCTCTGTCCCTCAGGTTGTCCACCAGACCCTCGTTACCTTAGCCCAAAGCTTGTCTGTCACCCACCTGCATTCGGTAGTACCCTGGAATTATCAACTTTCTACCAGCATCTCAGGACAGTTGTATGCTTAGGGAATGGATGCTTAGAGGAGTGAGAAAAAATCAAAGCCCCTCATTTACATTCATGTGTAGGTAGAAAGAAACCATCTGTGGAGTTAACAGTTCAAAATTGTATAGATTGAAGAATTGCTCCTGGAGATGTCCACATCCTAATCCCTCAGGTCACATTACCAACCACGATAAAGGGAATCTGACTATGTGAATAACGTGAGGATCCTGGAATGGGAAGATTCCCATGGGTTATCTTGGAGGGGCTGCACATGATCACAGGGGTTCTTACAAGGAGCTGAGGGTCACAGATGGAGAAGGTTATGTGGTAACTGGAGTAGAAATGGGACTGCTCCAGTGCCATAGGCGGTGCGGGCAACCTCAGAGCTGGGAGAAGCAACCAGATTTTGCCTCGAGGCTCATGAAGAAAGGGCGTGCTTAATAACACATTTTCTTGAACCCCGTGCTGCATGTGCCAAGTCACTCTACCTGGATTCAGGCCCAGACTTAGATAACTTTAAAAGCTTCTTATGCCTAAGAGCCTAACTCTGCCTATGCAGAGCAGGCTAAAAATTGGCAAGTCTAGACTAGCAACTTGCTCACCATTACTACTGCTCCATTCAGAAACTATATATAATGCCCTTTACCACAAAAATACCAATTGGTCATTAAGTTCCATAAGAATACCTAAAAGATTGTGGTCTTATCATGTCTTCAATAATAATACATTTCCATTTATTGGACATATCCTTGGATGATAAATGTCTCTCCTTGTGTATTATGTCACTTAACTGCACAGAAGCCCTATAAAATGATAGTGTTATAATCTGTAATAGAATAAAAAGATCTTGGAAAGTTAATTATAACTGGTTGTGATGAGTAGAAGGATAAAGTGAAAGTACCTGGGGCTGCTATTTTGGAGATAACTGGATCTCAGGTCACCTGTATTAATTCCTTTAGAAGTATAGTCATAAAGCTGGTCACTGGTGGCTCATGCCTGTAATCCTAGCTACTCAGGAGGCTGAGATCTGAGTATCTAGGTTCAAATTCAGCCCAAGTAGAAAAATACATGAGAATCTTTTTTTTTTGGGGGGGGGGGATTCGGTCGTGGGTCCTGAACTCTGAGCCTGGGCACTGTCCCTCAGCTCTTCAGCTCAAGACTAGCGCTCTACCACAGCGCCACTTCCGGCTTTTTTCTTTTTGCTTATGTGGTGCTGAGGAATCAAACCCAGGGCCTCAGGCATGCAAGGCAAGCAAGGCAAGCACTCTACCACTGAGCCACCTTCCTAGCCCCACATGAGAATCTTATTTCCAATTGACCAGCAAAAAGTCAGAAGTGGAAGTACAGATCAAGTGGATGAATGGAAGCTCTTCTAGACATACTTTAGAGTCTACTTCCTTCCAGTTTCTGGCCTTTGATATCCTAGAAATTAAAATCCCTTTTGTCAAACTAGTCTCTTCAAAGTCCCACGTAAGTTAGGAGTGGGAGATTGGGGTGCAAGAATGTGTGAGAGAGCACAGTGAAGACATACATTAATGCAAAGTATTATTACATTTCATAAGTGTAATTTCCAGGGTCAGTCAGTGAATTTGATATGAAGACAGGAATCACCGACACATTTTCTGATGTCAGAATCTATGTAACATCCAGCCCATCATTAGACTTCTCTGACTGGTAAGCCAGTTAGTTCTAAATCCCCCCAAATTCCATCCACGGGACCTGGCCTGGGCCCAGGGTGAAGCAGTGTACCTTCATTCCAGGACAGCCATTGGGAGAATTGTTTTGGCACCACCCCCATCATGGGATGAAGAACCAATCACTTTCTCTGTTGCAATTATATTGATAAGTACTGTGCAGCTCACCTTTCTCTCATACTGAGCCTTCTTTTGGATGTGTGTACATACTACTGTGTATGAGTTCACTTACAACTTTCACAAGTTAGTGGCATCATTTCAATCAAAGTGGTCCAAACCCAACTACAGAAACTTCAATGGTCTCGTTGTTCATAACATTGACTCTTAACTCAAAGGACAGTGGGACCACCTGGTAATTTCCATTTAGACAAGATATCTGAGATCAATTTAAGGTATGTCTCAACCTCTCTCTAGAGTTCAAAAGGCATTTATATTGCCAGAATATTCCAAGAGCCAGGTAAAGACTAAGATAAAAGGTTCTGAATGTATCAGCCATTAATAAATCCAGCAACAGGGAGTGCCTGATATCACCACATGTAGACCTGACTTCTAAAACCTGAAAATAGAAGGAATAAGCAGTTCAGGGGGCATGTCTGCAAAGTCATACTGTACACAGAGCAGAAGTCTTCCTTATCCTGCTCAAAACTGGCTGAAAAACTGGCTGAAAACTGCACAAAAATCACATTTTAACCTGTCTTGGCTTTATTTTTACTACTTGGAAGACAGGATTAGTCTAGAATGTTCTAAAATATTTACTTTCTCACTAAAGTCAGGAAAACATGTTGTATATGTATGCCTACTATAAACCATAATGGAACCAGAAATGTTTAAATAATTTGATTTTTGGTAGGGTAATAAAATTTTAATGTAGTCCTCCATCTTTGTGCACAAGAAGCACCAAGATCCAAGATTGAAAGCTTTTTCTGTAAAGACCCAGATAGTAACTATTTTAAGTTTTCCAAGTCATATTTTTTTTCTTTTAAAGGCCATACTTTTTATATTAGTATAGGTACTCAAGTTTTCTTGTAATTTGCAAGTCATTTTCTATTCTTTGACTTAAGTGTATTTGCATAGTACACTTTACCTCCTGAACCTTCGTAATAGGTTGGTGAGGGTTTATATAAGTAAAACCATTTTGGAAAACAATATGGATGTTTCCCTAAACACTACGAATTGAATTACCATGTGATCTATAGGTCCCACTTCTGGATCCATACATCCACATAAATCAAAATAGTTGAAGAGATATATCCCCACTCTCATATTCACTGCAGCACTAATCATAACAGCTATTAAATGGAAACAAACCAAGTGTCTCTCACTGGAGGAGCAGATAAAGACGTGCCATATACACCTAAGGAATACTATGCTATTCAATTTTAAAAATAAGAAAAAGCTGTCATTTGTAACATGAATCAATCAATGCACTAAGTGAAATAAGATAAATATATACATAAGAAGACAGATACAGCATTATCTCACTTTTGGTGTCTAAAATGGTTAAAAGCAAAGGAGAGTTACCAATTCCTGATGGAAGAAGGAAAAAAGCTGTCATTTGTAACATGAATCAATCAATGCACTAAGTGAAATAAGATAAATATATACATAAGAAAACAGATATAACATTATCTCACTTTTGGTGCCTAAAATGGTTAAAAGCAAAGGAGAGTTGCCAATTCCTGCTGGAAGAAGGATGTGTTCAGTCGACAGAGAAGTGGCAATGAGGACAAAATGATGATAGCCAGAGGGCTCAAAGTTTCATTTACACAAGAGGAATAAGATACACGGAAGAATGGCCACAGTAGTGAGTAATGCCATGTATTTCAAAATTGCTAAAAGAGTAGATAGTAAATATTCACACTGCAAATAAGTGATAAGTCTGGGATGTGATAGATGTGTTAATAACCTTATCCAATCTCATTCACAATCAATGTAGGTATCATAACATTACATTGAACTCTATGAATATACATAATTACTATTTCTGTTAAGCATAAAATAAAACATAAAAATAAATTTAAAACACACAGATAAAACAATGTCTGAAAGATATTGTTTTACGATTTTATTTTTTAATTCAGATGGACCACTTCTGCCTTTTTTACTGGGTTGTTTAATGTTACTGACATGGTGGGCTTATATCTAATATTTCTGTTTTTCTTTTCTCTGTTTCTTAGGTCTTTCTGATCTTAATTTCTCCTTTATGCCTCCCTTTCCCTTTAAATGTATATTTTCTAATGTATCATTTTAATTCCTTTCATGGCCATTCATTTACAACTGTTAATGGTTGTTATAGGGTTTAATATACACAAAGTAACTTAATACAATGTACTCCAGGTTCACACTAACATAATTTTGAAGCAATATATTGAAATGTTACTCCAGTTAGCTATGGTGCTATTACTACTTACAGATTAAATCATATTTCATCATTTATCATCATCTGTCACACTTGTAGATGTTACAAATCCAATAATAATTTCTTGTAATTATTTATCTTACATGACTATTAAGGAAGTTAAGGATGTAAATGAATTCAACTCTGTATCTGAAGCATGATAAGAGCCAGGAACAACACAAATACAAATGGATATTGCTGGATTACAATAAAAGTTTACCTACAGACATTGAAATGTGAATTCCATATAATAGATCTCCTCCTCCTCCTCCTCCTCCTCTTCCTTCTTTCTCTCCTCCTCCTTCTTGTTCTATTTCTTCTTTGATTTTCTTCCTCAATTACTTTAAACTGGTTGTCAGATTCTATCATCTATCTATCTATCTATCTATCTATCTATCTATCTATCTATCTATCTATCTATCTATCTATCTATCTATCTATCTATCTATCCTATCTATCTACCAGCCTACCTAACTACCTACCTACCTACCTATCTAAAAGACATAGGTAGTGTTAAATCTGAGGTCATAGTTCCTAGCCACCTGACCTCCAGAAATGCTATTTTAAGCTTTATCATGTGGTATCCTGAGGTTATACAAACATCTCCAGACCTGCCATGGTAATAAATGTAAGTACAGAGATTAGACATCAGTATCTAATTTATACCCCTACACACACACACACACACACACACACACACACACACACACACACACACACACACACACACACACAGAGTTCTATTATGTTCTGTTTTCCAAACTAAAAAGCTTGTATTTAACAGTGTCCCAGAAAATAAGAAAGGAGCGGAAAAGAAGAAAGAGAGCAGGTAGGGATAAAAGGAAAGGGATTCTTAATAGCAGCAAATTTTACTGCATTTGTGTAACATTATATAAAAACATCAAGAATTCTGGGACAGAACTTCAGTTAATCTTAACATCTAAACATTAAAGTTACATTCATTGATTCAAATGAAAGTAGCGTTTAGGGAAAAGGAACACAGATTTTTTATTTAGTTTTAATTTTATTTGGTGACTAATTTTAAAGAGCAGAATAGTGATCCTTTAGCGACCTCTTGTGTACACAGGTCTTATAAGAGCCAGACTTGCTGGGTGAACAGCTAATGAAATTCTTGGAGTAAGCCAAGCAGGCCTCTCAGGAGGCAGAGATCTCTGGATCCCCATTCAAAGCCAACCCAGTGAATAAAAATCCATGAGACGCTTATCTTCTATTAGCCACCAGAAAACAGAAAGTGAGTGACACTGTGGCTCAAACTGGTAGAATTCTAGCATTAAACAAAAGAGCTCAGGGCAAGCACCCCAGACACTAAGTTCAAGCCCCAGAACCCACCAAAAAAAAAGGAAATTTTGGGAGCAAAGAAGTTGAGGTGGTAGTCAGGGCCATTGATCATTTATTTTGAATTGTGGTGTTTGAATATATCTACTACAACCATCAGGACTCTGGAACGCACTTCCTCTCTACTCTTTACCTAGAAGATAAACTGTGCCTTGTGTGAGAATATAAGTATAGTTGTTTTACCTATGACTGAACTAAAATAAAGTGATTGTGCTTCAAAAGTGAGAATTTGAAGCACAGGCAAGAAGACAAAGGTTAAGCAAATGGAACTTCTTTAAAATTAAAACCTTGTTTGGAATCAGTGGCACACGCCTGCAATCACAAGACTGATATTTGAGGATTACAATTCAGTGAGGATTACAATTCAAAGCCAGCCCAGACAGTAAAAGCCATGAGACTCTTATGTCCAATTAACCACCAGAAAACCAGAAATGGAACTCTGGCTCCAGTAGAAGAGCTGTAGCCTTGAACAAAAAGCTCAGGAACAGTGTCCAGACCCTAACACATATACTACCAAAATTAAAAACATGTGTATCAAGAAGTACAAAGACAACTTACCATAGAGAGAAATATTTGCAAACACAATAGCTTCTCCTTGTTCTTCAAATCCTTAGTGTTCAAGTTTTAAGTTACCTCAAACACTGAATTAGTAAAAGCCAAACATTTCCCTTAGGGAGATTCTCTCTCTGTCTCCACTCTCTGTCTCTCTGTCTCTTTGTCTCTGTCTCTCTTTCCTTCCTGACCCCCTCTACTCATACACACACACACACACACACACACACACACACACACACACACACACACACACACACACACACATGTATATATGTATATATATATATGGGTTTGACATACAACAGTGTTTTGCTGGTACAAAAGCAATGCACACAGAACACTTCTGCTCTTCAAATGTCTGAGTGTTCATCTTTCTTGCCTAGCCAGGGCAATGTCCTCACCATGTCCTGAGCTGCAGCTCTGGTCAGCCACATCACCATGAGCATAAACCACTGATATTACCACATACCATTGCTAATCCCTGATGCCAAGTAGGTTAGGTGCTTTAGTGTGCTTTTATTACTAGTTTTGTTTGAATATGATACTGAATGAGGTTCAATGGGGACTGAACACAGAGACTTCCATACACCAAACCAGCCCTCTACCTCTTGGGCCATGCTCAGACTTACCTTCTTTTTGTTCTTAAGATAGGGTCTCATTAACTTCACCTGTATTGACTTCAAACTCCTGATTCTCCTGCTCTGTCTCCTGAGTGATGGGAATTAATAAATGCATGCCAGATACCAGGATTAAGTTCATTATCAATTTACAATGTTTTCAACCTTCTAAGATTCCCAGGACATACACTCATTGTAAATCAAGAAACACACACACACACACACACACACACACACACACACACACACACACACACACACACACACACACACACACCACAGATACATATACTCAAAAATGATGGAAGACATCATAAATTACAGACCTACAAACAACTCATTCTGATAAGTTCTCTTTTCTTGATTTTGTGGGAGAGAAAACAAAGTTCAGCAGCAAGAAGGCTCTTTCTTGCCTGAGGCTTCCTGTCTGAATGCAAAGTTGGGATTCCCCTTCCATCTTGTTGTCCAAAAATTGAACACTATACACTACCAGCACACTGCACTGATGCTGATTGTCTCTGCTCTCTGGCCGCCTTCCTGTGAAAGCTAAAACAAGAAGGAAGAACTGAGGAATGGAGGCCAGTCTTGGCCACACAGTAACATCCTGACTCAAAAGAAAAAGAAAAAGAAAAATACAAGCTGGGAGTATGCCTTTCCAGCAACTAAATTTTCAGAGTTTGCTATGTTTAAAAAAATCAGAAATGGGGGCTGGGAAGGTAGCTCAGTGGTAGAGCTCTTGCCTTGCATGCCTGAGGCCCTGGGTTCGATTCCTCAGCACCACATAAGCAAAAAGAAAAAAAATCAGAAATGGACTACAAGTTGATTGTTTGAAATATGCATAATTTTAGCAAGGAAGCAATATTGAAGCTAAAGGCATTTGCTTATATTGAGATTCAACTCTACCTAATGAGAGTCAGTTATCCAGGATAGATAAAGAGCTATTAGGGACTGGGGATGAAGCTAAGTGGTATTTTTCTAGTATTTTCCACTCCCTGGACTCCAACTCCAGTAATGAAACAAACAAATAAACAACAGTTACAACCCAACAACAAAGAGGGGTGCCATTTTTTAATGGATGATAAACTTAAACAAGGAGATACACAAATGGCCAAAAAATACATTAAAAAAATACTTAAGGAACTGGAGATGTGGTTCTGGTTGCTGAGTGCCAGCCAGTGAGCAAATGAGCCAGTGTCAGATACCAGGTTTGAATCTCAGACTTGAATTAAGAAAAAATTGTTCAAAAATTTAACCTCATACTCATTACCTAAACAAGGATATGCTATTTTATGTTGACTAGAATGGCAATAATTTTGAAATATCTGTTTGAGGAAACTGTTGGTAGGAGCTTGAAATTTTGCAGCCAGTATGTAAAAATGAAGTATGGTCATGCCTTGGCAATCCCAAGGTGGTCATTCCAGGATTCCTTGGGATTCTAAAATCCACAGATGCTCAAGTTCAATTGGAAAATGATGGGTTATGTTCATATAACTTATGTACTATTTCCCATATATTTTATATTTTCTCTAGGTTTTGTATACCTAGTAATATAAATGCTATGTAAATATAGCATAGCCTATTACTTAGAGAATAATGATAAGAAAAAAAACTGTTCATTCAATTCAGATCCAATTTTTAAAAAGTTTCAATCTTTGGTTGAATTCACAGAAGCAAAATGAAGAGATAATGGAACACCAGATATAAATGCTGCAACATGGATATACCTCAAAAATCTTAAAGGAAAAGCAGCATGCCATAAAGGTTACATAGTAGGAATTGTAGTTACAGTGAAATATTCAGAGAGAGAGAGAGAGAGAGGGGGGGGGTAGGGAGAGATCATTCAATAGGAAAGCATCCCCTCTCGAGATAATGAAGGTATTTGAAACAGGAGGTGATGACTGCAGAGTATTGAAACAGTACTAATGACACTGAAATGTAAAGTTTAACATGACTAATTTTCACTTGTGTGAAAAAAAAATTGCACCACTCTTGGGCTTGAACTCAAGGCCTGAGCATCATCCCTGAACTCTTGTGCTCAAGACTAGCACTCTACCACTTGAGTCACAGTTCTCCTTCCAGCTTTTTGTTGTTTAATTGGAGATAAACGTCTCTGGTAATTTCTGTCCGGACTGGCTTTGAACTTTGATCCTCAGATCTCAGCCTACTGAGTAGCTAGGATGACAGGTGTGAGTCACTAGCACTTGCAGTTGGGTGGATTTTATATTGAAGAATTAGGCCAAAGAAGAAGTAGGAAGCTGGCGGGAAGTTAACGGGACCAACAGAACTCTCTCTGAAGGTGACCAAGGTGGTAGCAGCAGCAACAGAGACAATGTGCCCATCTATGGCTTTCCACTCAGCTCTAGCATGAACTTAAAGACGAGGAACTAGAATCCACATCCCAGCCAAGACACAACTCATCACATGGTGGACAGTCTGAAACACCAAGGGAAAGCATACGTACCCCACCAAAGACATATCTCCTCCCTCCCAGACAGCAGCATCAGGAAAGAACTCTCTCCCTACCTAGGAAGAACACCATTTTTGAAAGTGGCAAAGAGATTATCAGAGCACCTGGCCAGAAACACTTGAAGAGGGCAAAGGAATCTTATATCTTCACATCTCCCCTCTCCAGTGGAAAACAGAAACCACCCAGGGGGAGTCAGGTCCCAGAACAGGGGAATCAGCCCTGCCCAGGGGAGTCAGCCCTGCACAGGTGGAGTCAGGCCCCACCATGGTTAGTCAGGCCCACTGCCGGGGAGGCAGCCTACCCCTCAGCAGCAGAGAAAGACTAGCTCAGCATTACAGACATTTTGCTGCTCAGCCTGCAACTAGCTGGTCACCTTGGAATTACAAAACCAAAAGTCTCTAAAAGGTCACTGAAAAAAACATTGCTGTTCTGTTTAGTTTTAGATAGACAGTCTACAGTTATGACTAGGCTTCTTTCTTAGTTGTGTGCATACTTAATTCAGGCTATATTTTGATTGCTCAATTTTCTATTTCTCTATCATTCTTAGTATTTTAATTTTTATTATTATTTTTAGATATATTTAACGCTTTTTAAATTTAGGTCTTAGTTCTCTTCCTTCTGATCTGTTCCCTTTATTCTTCTATTCTTATTTGTTCTCCCTCTATTTTTCATTACATCTTTTGTTTCTGGTCCTTCTCTTCTTCATTTTCTTTTAGTTTGTTGATCCCTAATTGTCTGTGAGTTAAATTGTATTTGTTTCCATTTTGACTCTGTCTAATTGGCTCATCCTGTTATTCTTTTGGTTTGGATTGTTTTATTACTTACAATAGTTTTGCTCTCTGGCTTCAACAATATATAAGCACTAGATTTGCAACAACAATATATAATCTCCATACCTGAACTACAACTACAATACCCCTCCCTAAACAATGAAAAGGAAAATTAGATAGGGAAATACATATCTATGATTTTGAACCTCTAAAGTCTGTGCAATTACAGGGCTCTAGTTGTTTTTTTTATTTAAATTGTGTCCTGTTGTGGTATTGGATTTGTTTTTGCTTCCACTGGACCAAACAAACCATAGAAACACAAGGAATATGGCAAATCAAAGATCATCAACTTCCACTCCAAATAACCAGACAATAGAGCAGTCAATGAAAGATCTAGAAGATAGTTCTCAAAATGCTGTAAAAACACTTCTGATAAATATGTTGAAAGAAAAAATATAATGCCTACACAAGGCTATGGGTAAGCATGATGAGCCTAACCAAAGGTTATTAGAGGAGTGCATGGTATCCACAAACAGAAAGTGAAATGAATTTCAAGAGAGGAAAGAGAGTCTAGTGTAAAAATAGTTACTCAACTAAAGGATAGGGGAAAAGACATTGAAAATCAAACTAAATAGTAAAGAAGTCTATATAAGACCTAAAACAAAGCTTCAATGAAGAGATTGAAGCCTTCAAAATTATCAATTAGAAGGCAGGAAATTTTTTAAAAAATGAGAAAGTCTTGATAACAGATTAGATGACACAGAAGACAGCCTCTGGAATGGAAGATAGTCTAGATAATTATTCAGAACAAATCCAAGAAACAAGAGAAGCCTTTATAGGAGCTTCAAGACTCAATCAAATGGACTAATTTAAGGCTAATAAGTATTCAGCACCTTCAAGACAAGGAAGCTAAAAAGATGGGAAAAATATTTAACAGAATTCAAGTCTAACAGAGGACTTCCCAAACATCTAGTCTAACAGAGGACTTCCCAAACATCTAAAATAATATAACCAATAGATACAAGAATCCTTTAGAACCCCAAACAGACCAGACCAGACCAGAGCAGAACATCACCCAGCCACATTGTAATCCACACAGGATCAATAGAGAGCAAGGAAAGGATCCTTAAAGCTGTCAGGGAGAAAAGATTAATTACCTAGAATGGAAAAACAACCAAATTAAGTATCAATTTCTCAGCCAAGAACACAAAGAGAGCCAGGATTAAATATGCCACTCCTTAAAGGCAAACAACTACCAACAAAGAATAGTGTACCAGCTAAGGTATCCTTCATAACTGAGGGGTAAATTAAAACTTTCCACAAGGAAAAATTGAAATAATTTAGCTCCACCAAACCAGCATTACAGAAGATACTTAAAGGCACATTACACATTGAAAACCAACAAGAACATGATGTTGACAGAGAAACAGCCCATTAACACAGAACCAGATAAAAATAGTAACACATTGATTGTTGGTGACTTTAACACACACACTGTTGCCTCTGGATAGATCAACCTGGCAAAAAATCAACAGTGAAAAATCAGAGCTAAATAATTCATAGACCAACTAGATGTAACAGACAGGTATAGGATATTTTATCCTAGCAGCATCAGAATATACATGCTTCTCATGGAACATTCTCCAAAATAGATCACATTTTAGGTCACAAAGCAAATCTGTGCAAATTAAGAAATATTGAAACTACTCCCTACATTCTGGACCACAATATAATAAATTAGAGTTTAACACTGAAAACCACCACAGAAAATTCGCTAACTCATGGAGACTGAACAACACATTGTTAAAGCAACAGTGGGTCATTGAAGATAGCAGCATGCAAATTCAAACGTTTATGGAATTTAACAAAAACAAATACACAAGCATACCAGTTCCTCTGGGACATAGCAAAGACAGTGCTCAGACTGGAGGAATCTCAAACCAACAATTTAATGATGCACTTCAAACTCTTTAAAGAAGAGGAACAAGCCAAACCCCAAACCACTAGATGGAAACAAATAATTAAAAGTAAATGAGAAATAATTGAATTAGAAACAAAACAAACATAGAATCAACAAAATATTCTTTGAAAAAAATTAACAAAATTGACAGACCCTTAACAATCTGACCAACAAAGGAAGAGAATACACCCAAATAAATAAGATTAGAGATGAGAACAGGAATATCACAACAGAAACAAGGAAGATTTGGAACACTGTGATGGAATACTCTGCAAACATTTATGCTAACATATTGGAGAATCTGGAGGAAATAGAAGAATTCCTACCAAATACTGAAATACCCACACTAAACCAAGAAGATTTAAACCAGCTAAATAATCCCATAATAAGTAATGAAATAGAAATGGCAGTAAAAGACCTCCCATCCAACAAAAGCCCAGGACCAGTTGGATTCACAGTTAAATTTGTTAAGGCCTCCAGTGGAGAACTCATCCCAATAATCCTCAAACTTCAATGAAACTGAAAGCGAAAGATCATTACCCATCTCATTCTATGAAGCCAACATATTCCTTATCCCAAAACCAGATAGGGACTCATCAAAGAAAGAGAACTACAGACCCATCTCTTTAATGAACATCTATGCAAAACTTCTCAATAAAATTCTGGCCAACTGACTTCAACAACCATATGCTATGATCAAATAGGATTCATTCCAGTTCAGTATACACAAATCAATTAATGTAATTGAACACATCAACAGGAGCAAGGACAAGAACCACATGATCATCTGAGTAGATGCAGGAAAAATGTTTGACAAGATCTGACACCTCTTTATGATAATAGCTCTGGAGAAGCTAGGAATCCATGCAACATTCCTTAATATAATAAAGGCTGTATATGACAAACCTACAGCCAGCATTATATTAATGGCATAAAGTTAAAATCATTTCCTTTAAAATCAGGAACAAGACATGGATGTCTTCTCTCCCCATTCTTCTAGTTAGAGCAATAAGGCAAGAGACAAACATAAAAGGGATCCAAACAGGGAAAGAAGAAGTAAAACTCCCCCTCTTTGCCGATGACATGATCCTGTACTTAAAGAACCCCATAGATTCCTATCCCCAGTTACTTGAGGTGATCTGAAACTTTGGCAAAGTAGCAGGGTACAAAATTAATCCACAAAAATCAGTAGCTTTTCTATAGGTCAACAATGAGAAGAATGAGGGTGAAATCAGTAAAGCAACTCCCTTTGCAATAGCCTCTAAAAAAAGAAAAAAAAAAACAGCTTACAAATTAACTTAACCAAAATGTGAAGGACCTCTATGATGAAAACTTTAAAACTCCAAGAAAGAAAATTAAAGCAGATTTAATTTGTGGACACAGCAAGAAAGAGAAAAATAAATTTTTGGCAGAAAACAAAAAGAAAACAAAAACTGTATCCAGGTGTCCAAATTCAAGATGGAGAAAAAAACAGGCAATACTCCCATTTTATTATTACTAACGTATTTAAGAAGTTGCATAATGGGATTTCAGTTCAACAAATCCATTTGTGACCCCTGTTACCCCTCTCATCATTCTCTCCCATCCTTCCTAGCCCAATCCCTACCCTTAAGTTATATGGTCCTATTTTCACATTGGTACATTAAATATAATGACTATTTACCCACTCTTCCTACTAGCTTGACCCTAACTTGACCTTGTCCCTCCCTAACAACACCGTTGGGCTTTGAGGTATTTATGTTGTTAAACTGTGAGTTAGTTGTTTAAAGAAATTACACCATTAGAATCCTCCCTGCTTTTCCATTTCCCTCTTAGGTATAGATTACTTAAGATATTAACAGCTAGATGCGGGTGGCTCATGTCTTTAATCCTAGCTATGCAAGAGGCTGAGATCTGAGGATCTTGGTTCAAAGCCAATTCGGGTAGGAAAGTCCATGAGACTCTTATCTCCAATAAACTACCAGAGAAAAGCTGGAAGTGGCGCTGTGGCTCAAGGGGTAGAGTTCTTGCCTTGAGCTGAAGAACTCAGGGACAGTGCCCAGGCCCAGAGGTCAAGCTCCATGACTGATAAAAAACTTCTTACACAAGCTTTATTTATTTCATAACTTGTAACCAAAGCTGTTCTAATGTTGCAGAATCTCAGTTGAAGGATCACCTCTGTCATGAAGTCTCTTGTGCCCGAAGGACACTATTCTTGCCTTTTTCTGTACTATACAGTGCTCCTTAATGTCCTGGAAGGACTTCAATGGCACCCCTCCCAAACACAATTTCTGCCTGTTTGCACCATTATTAAATATTTCATATTAATAATAAAGACTTTCTTTTCTTCCTGGGAAGCGCATTTCTTATTAGACATGCTGCAGTTATTAGAAGCTTATTCTGTATAAGAGGACAAAAACCTACTCACCCAAATGTTCTAACATCTAGCTTTGCCTTAAAAATTTGCATTCCCCTCTTGATGAAAATTATTTACCAGTTTGGAGACAATGACCACACCTCCATTGCACTTTTTCCTAATTCCTCCTCTGTCTCTGTCTTTCTGTCTCTCTCCCTCTTTTTCTTTGTGTCTTTCTCTTTCACACACACACACACACACACACACACACACACACACACACACACACACACACCCTGACCTCTCCCTGTAAAATTACATTCCTAGCCCAGTCCTTCTACAGTATCTTATGGCACTTAAGACTCTGAGCTGAAATGTTAGATTTGGGGTTGATACCAGCTCTGCCCTTCATGAGACTATGAGACTGAATAAATCAGTTCACTCAGGGTTTCCATTTTCTCATCTATGAATTGAGCATGTTAATTAAGAGTATTCAGAAATTTGTATGCAATCAGAACCTGTAAGAGTTGGCACTCCAGCTCTGCATTTTACTGGTTAGTCTGGAGATGGATTCTAGCAGATTTTTCTTCCTGGGCTAAGCCTCAAACTGAAATTCTCCAGATTTCAGATTCCAGAGTAGCTAAGGTTACAAGAATGAGCCACCAACACCTGGCAATATCTGCTCCTCTTAAAGTAAATAAAGATACTTTCAGCCAATATTAAAGAGGTTTGGTTCCATATCTTAACTATGGTAAATAATGCTGCAATAAACATAGTTGTGCTGGTAGCTTTAGTGTGGCCTTGTTTGTGATCGTTTGGGTAAATGCCCAAAAGTGGGATTGCTGGGTCATAGGGAGCTCTATGTGGAGTCTTTTGAGGAACCTCCATACTACTTTCCAAAGTGGTTGAACAAGTTTACATTCCAGCATCTGTTGTTATTAGAGTTCTTGATTATAGCCATTCTAATTATTTACCATAGCTAAGATATGGAACCAACCCAGATGCCCCTCAGTAGATGAATGGATCAAGAAAATGTGACATATATATATATATATATATATATATATATATATATATATATATATATATATATGAATTCTATGCCTCCATCAGAAAGAATGGCATCACCCCATTTGTTAGGAAATGAAAAAACTTGGAAAAAATTATATTAAGTGAAGTAAGCCAGGCCCAAAGAAACATAGGTCCCATGGTTTCCCTTATTTGCAATAACTAGTACATGTCTAGGACAAGTAGAAAAGCTCAAAAGCTATGTACATATGACCATATAAGATGATGTTAAGTGAAATGAACCCCAAGTTAGGGACACAAATATTTTTTTCTTGCTATTGCTTCTAACGTATTTGTAATGTACCATGTGATTTTTTGGTTTCTTTGTATGTTCCTCCCTCACTGTATAAACCCTGTTTCACTGTATTTGATGTCAGTGCCCTGCATCTTATATATACACTTCTCTAAATTGGGGAGGGGAAGGGAAAAAACAAAATGCTTAATTTGGGATACAGGTTGACCCATTGTAACAAGATGTACAATATATTATGTTGAAATGAACTGTACAACTTTGGTGGGGGAGGGGGAGGGGAGTAGTTGTGGAAGTGGGAGGGAAGGGATGGTAGGGAATAAACAAAGGAGGAGGCAACAATGTACTCATTACCTTGCTCATGTAACTGTAACCCCTCTCTACAGTATTTTTACAATGAAAAAATGTACAAAAAAGGTTTGGTCACAAGATAGGCCCTCAATAAATGCTTAAAAACAATATGCAGGGAAAATCTTAATGAGAGACAAAAATCAAACAACTTCTTATAGCTACCCCAGGTCTACTCGTAACACAGTAATCACATCCACATAGCCACTATTTAGCAGTGCCTTTTGAAAGATGAAAACAACCACAATAGATTAATATACAGATATACTACCTTGTGATTATTAACATTTTCCCAGTGCATTACTGTGAATTCTCACTTTCTACTAAGTCTCATTCCTTCCTCAACTCCTAAAGAGCTATCCAGATGACTACAGGTTTGCTTCTCTTTTTTTTCCTCTTAATTTTGGCATGGAATTAGCAAAGGAGTAGAAAGATGAATGGAGAAGTGAAGAGGTGGAATTTTCATCTGGAAGGCAAATATTTAACAAAATAAGAGAATAGCATATAGAAACTGAAAGAAATCAGCAGACAAGACACAGACGGTAAGGCTGTGTCTTTTGGATTGTTTTAATCAAGTGGAGACCAGTGTGATTAGTGTGATTAGAAAGGTTTAAAGCAAAGGCTTAGATTAGAGGCAGATTATATGAGATGTGGTTTGGGAGGAACTGAAAACAAAGATGGAAAAATGATTTGGGGTATGAATCAAATATCGGTTGATCTTTGCTAAAAGATTAAGCAAAGATCTGTCACTGATTATCAAATTTCGTTGCTTTGAAGTTGAATTCTCACAGGGCTTCAGGCAATTTTTGTTCCAGGTTTGTTGTAGTTACTCAACGCCACCTGAGCTATCCACATGCTCAAGTCTTACACAGTCAGTGTTATCTCATTTGTCCTCCTAGCTTCAAAGCAGAACCTACCTGTCAAACAAATCCTGCCAAACTTACCGATAAACCAATACTAATCAAATAAGTTCCCTTGTCATTTTTAAATGTAATATCAACAAAAAGAACTCTTATATATTTATTGTACTTTATAATTCTATTTTTTTGCCAGTTCTGGGGCTTGGATTCTAGTCCTGGGCGCTGTCCCTCAGCAATTCAGCTCAAGGCTAGTGCTCTACCACTTGAGCCATAGCACCACTTCCAGCTTTTTCTGTTTATGTGGCTGTCCATCTGCAGTTCCTGGTTTGTAGTTCCAGGTTTGCTCTGTTTATACAACACCATCAGAGCTACCCACGTGTTCATGTCTTACACAGAATTTGGTAAGACAAACTTATTTTACCAAAAAAAAATGTAGGCAGTACATTGTCATACCCCAAATTGTGCTTTATGTCTAAATAAGTTTAGGACCTTATTTCTGTATTAGAGGACCAAATTACCATCTTCACATGTGAAAATCTTCAAGAAATGCCAAATAAAACAACTTTTTAACTTTGTATAATTCAGCATTTCTGATGAAGATATCTCTTTCTCCCTCCTTCTCTCCTTCTCCCTCTTTTTCTCTCCACTCTCCTATACTTTTTCTTTCCCTTCACTCCCTCCATTGCTATCTCCCTTCCTTCCTTCCTTCCTTCCTTCCTTCCTCCTTCCTTCCTTCCTTCCTTCCTTCCTTCCTTCCTTCCTTCCTTCCTTCCTTCCTTCCTTCCTTCCTTCCTTCTTTCCTTCCTTGTTCCCCTTTCATTCTGTCATAGTAATCTGTGAAGATGTGTAGCTTGAGATACTCTTTTAGAAAGTCAGGGAGAAAGGAGAATTTTTCCCAGGGCAGTCCTTCATACCTGTTGGCCAGGTTGGTCCAGTGGTTGTTGGTTTCCTAAGAGGTTAATAGGAAAACAGGGGATTGAGAGCACAGTCTTTGTGTCTGACATTAAGCAAGTCTCTGGGCTTCAGTTTCTGTATATGCAAGGGTGAGTGGGAACACCCTGGTGTCTCTGAAACCAGAGCTGTGTCTGAGCTGTGTAAGAACCTAGGACTGAGAGCTCCCTTTTGCCTGCATGTGAGGCAAGCTCCCCTATCCTTCCTGTTTGACTTAGGAGCAGTGCTTTCCCCAGTGAAAGCAGCTCTTCTCACAAGGTAAGGATTGAGCCAACCTATATTTGGTTCTCCAAGGAGCTTCTGACTTTAAGTCATTAAACCTGTTCTACCTGTTCAGTGTGAGTCCCAGAGAGCTGGGCATAATCCAGAACAAAGCCCAAGCCTTGTTTTTGTGGTTGTTCTTTCTCTCTGAGATCAATATTCCTTTACTACAATTTGCTACCCTGGTCCAGAATGAGCATAACTTTGATCGACGCAACTCACAAAGCAACTAAAGTTGCCCAAGGTCATGGACTGATCTATGTTCACTACTGAGCTTGTAACACAGTGTCTGGTTCACTGAAAATATCCATGAAATTAAAGGGAAAGATTTAGGCAAAATTTAACATGGTTTATTTGAGGAAAAAATAACTCCCAAGTCAAGCATCACTCAGGACCAGAGGACCGTGTGCTGAAGCCTGAGTGGCAGACTTTCATAGAGAGTCCAGAAACATAGAGACATAGAGACATAACTTAATTGGCAACAGATAAGTAATTACTGTATTTATTATAATCCAAAGGAAAATCACCAAGTAGAAGTTCATTGGTGGTTTCTGATTGGTTAAACCTAAATTTCTTTGTACTCTTACTTCTGAATTGGATTTTGCTGTGCTCTCCTTAGGGTTGCACATACAGAAACAAACTTGGGTTAAAATATCCTTCTTTTTTCTTTAATAATAAATATTTGTTTAACAAATAAGTGATGTACAATAATATAGCGTCACATTGACTTACTGGCACTTTACAATCTAAGATTATTGTTATAATTTTTAAGTAAGAAACTTGTGATTTAAAAAAAAAAAGTATCAATCAGGAACTGGTTGATGCCAGTAATCCTAGCTATTCAGGAAGCTGAGATTGGCGAATCATGGTTCAAAGCCAGCTCAGGCAGGAAAGCCAATGAGACTCATCTCCAGTAAACACTGAAGAGCGATAGATTGTTACAGTGAACTATTTCCATTGGCCAGTCTTCTTAGTGACAATAGCATTTCTAAGAACTTGGAAGCTCTAGCAAGGATATACCTAAACTCTAACATTCACTCTAAATGGAAACAAAATAAAAAATCTCAGTAGACCATATTTTCTTTATTCATTTATTGATCAGCACCTAGGCTGATACCATGAGTTGGTTATTATACTAGTTCTACAACACATATGGGGATGCTAGATTTGTTGTTTGTAATTTTTGTGTACTATATGCTCCTTCAGCAATACGCCTAGGAGATGGACCACATGGCAGTTACAATGATAGTTTTTTGAGGAAACTCTATACTGATTTTCATAGTGCCTAATGGAATGTCACCAATAAGTGAATTTACATTTTCACTAATGGTGTATAAGAATTCTTCTTTGCCTGCATCCCTGCCAAAATTTGTTGTTTTCCTTCCTTTATGATAACCATACAGACTGTGGTCAAGTGGAATCTTAGTGTAGTTTTCACTTGTAGTTCCTCAATAGCCAAAGATATAAATTTTTTCATGTATTTAATTGATTCGTATTGCTTTGTGCTTTGTATTTCTTCATTTGGATACTGTCTGTTCAGTTCCCTTATCCACTGGTTAATTGGATTTTTCATTCTTTTGTGTTTAGTTTTTGAGTTATTATATTTCCTGGACATTAATCCCTATCAGAAGAATTCTCCCTTCTGTGGTATGCTTCTTCACCCAGACAGTTGTTTCTTTTGCTGTCAAGAAATGGCTTAGTTTATGCAAGCCCATGTGTCAACTTAAAAGAAGATCAGAAAGAAAGTAAAACAAGTCGTTTAAGGATACAGGTGGACCTGTTGCAACAATGAGAAGTACAAGTTGTCATGTCAAAAACGAGCTTTACAATGTTGGTGTGGGGGGGGGGAGAATTAGGGGGGGAGGTGAGGGGGGAGGCTGGGAAGGGATGTGAAGGGTAAACAAAGGAGGAGGCTGCAATGCTTGATAAGAAATGTACGCATTATCCTGCCCATGTAATTGTAACCCCTCTGTACAGTATGTTCACAAAAAAAATTAAATTTAAAAAAAGAAAGTAAAATAGCAATGTGTAGAATGAGCTTGTCTTCCCAGAAAGTCTGAGGAAGAAGAGGACAAGAAGGAAGATCAAGAAAAAGAAAGCTTGAAGTTAGGAAAGGGACGGGATAGACATCTCATCTTCACAGAAAGAAGTTCAGGATGAATACAATGGCATTGTTGATGAGAGAGATAAAGAGAGAAAGGGGAGGTCATTGAGGAGAAAAAAAATACAAAAGATGCTAAGAATAAGAATAAAGGAAGAAACATTCCAAATTTGGACTTTCTCACATTACTGATTTTATAATCACTTCCACAGTAAGTAAATACCATGTAATATTTTATAAGAATATTTTGTATTTCACCATGAAAATGAAATTTTATTAATCTGTTAATAATGATATTATACATGGAGAAAATTTTTCACTCATTCCATTGTCATATTTCATAGAAATTTATGAAATTTTTAGCTTTCTTTCATTTTCTCTATTTTGTTACTCATGATTAGCCCATCTATCAAACATAACTTTCTACCTGGTTTTTTTTTTTTTTACTTATTTCATTTAGAATTTTTGTTATTTTTTAAATTGGAATAAACTCAGCACAATATGAAAAACAACAGTTTCTCTTTCTTTTTATCCTTGTGCCAGTCTAGGACTTGAACTATCCCTTAGCTTTTTTGCTCAATGCTAGCACTCTAACATGTGAGCCGCTGTGATCAATTGAAAATAAGTGTTTCGGAAGTGGCACTGTGGCTCAAGTGGTAGACCGCTCGCCTTGAGCTGAAGAGTGCAGGGACAGCGCCCAGGCCCAGAGTTCAAGCCCCATGACCGGCAAAAAAAAAAAAAGAAAAAGAAAACCCAGAAAATAAGCGTTTCACAAGGACTTTCCTGCCCAGGCTGGCTTTGAACCATGTCTCTTAGATCTCAGCCTCCTAAGTATCTAGCAATACAGCTGTGAGTCACCAGCACTGAGCTAACAGTTTCTCTGTTTAATGATAACTTGATCACTATCAGAACTAACCCAAAATATGTGTGTTTCCAGGGATTTTACTTTCTTCTTGTCTTGTTTAGAAGAAGCATTAATGAATTCTTAAATTTAAGATTTTTTGTTGTTATTTGTTTCTAAGTGTTCTTTTTATCCTTTAAGTAGTTGTACGAAGGGGTTTCAATTCAATGTATCAGTTTATATGTACTACGCATCTTCATCAACGTCACCCTTGCTATATTTTTTCTCACGTCTCCCAACCCCACCCATCCTATCAAGTTTGAAATTTATTTTTGTTATTGGTTTTGTAACAAGAATCAGTATGGATAGCAGTAGAAATATAATAAATACTTTATCTGATCATAGCTCACAGATTTTTAACTTTCTTCATATGGCAGTAGATATGTTATTTATTAAGCTCCCATGAATCACTCCTTGAAACTTTGTACTGCTTTTTATGAAATCATGTTTTAAAGTGTTAATGCTTTGAAAACCTAATTCTGGCTGCTTTTATTATTTCTAATAGTTCTCTATCTTAGCTTTATTATGGCAGGAAGTTTTTACACATAATAACAATTCAAACAAGATAAGACACCATTATTCATTCATTCATTCATTTTTGTGCCGCTCCTGGGACTTGAATTCAGAACCTGGGCACTGTCTTTGAGCCTTTTTTTATTTTTGCTCAAGGGTGGCGAGATACAGGTTACTACCACGTGAGATACAGGTTAGTCCAGTTAGTTGGAGGTAAGTATCTCATAAACTTTCCTGCTTGGGCTTGCTTTTAATCTTAGTCCTCAGAGCTCAGCCTCCTGAATAGCTAGGATTATAGTCATGAGCCATTGACTGCTAGCTAAGATTTGTTATTTTTAAAAAATAAAAATCAGCCAGGTGCCAGTGGCTCGTGCTTTTAAATCCTGTCTTCTTGGGACATGTTGATCATCCTAAGCCACAGAGGAGGCTGATGTTGAGAGGATGGTGGTGCAAGACCAGTCCATGTAGAAAAGCCCAAGAGACTCTGTGCCTGTGGAAGGAAGTTGGATGCAGTGGCTCATGCCTGTGGGCAATACTCAGTGTATATAGGTGAAAATGGAACTTATAACTTGAGAGCATGGGTGGGGTTGGGATGTACCAGAAAGACGATGGAAGGGATGTTATTGATCCATATGCATTGTACTCATAAATTTCCAGATTGAATTAAACTCTTCTGTGACAGTATTTATAGGTAATTAAAAAAGTAGATCTGAGTAAGAGAACTCAGTTGTTCTGGAGCAGGAAGTAAAACACTATGAATAACCAGTATAAAACAGGACTGAGGCATGACTTAGCTGTAGTGAACCAGCCTAGCACGTGGTAGATCTTGAGCTCAAATCCCCAGTATCAACAAAACTGAAAATACATACATAAATAAATAACAAGCACACAATGGTTTTGTATTCTGTGTTGCACTGGAAACTGGTTTTCGTTGCTGGATTTGTTTCCATTCCTGTTGGGTGGTGACTGGATGGCTTATGAATAGGACAGGCCCCACCCTCTAAGTGGCCCCACCTGCCCACATAAGCTGATTTGCATTGTCCTATCTCCCCGGTGACACACTGATCCTGTCATTGACAAGTCACCGTAGATCACTCCTTAGACCACAATAATGTCATATAAGAGTGGGCAAGGACATGAATGGGGCAAGTTCAAGTAAAAAATAGGAACGTTCATTTGGATGGTCAAGGGGAAGGGGAAGATAAGTATTTTCTTTTGTACATTTATGAAAATTGAGGCTGAGTAGGCCTGTTTTTTGTTTGTTTGTTTTGTGTCGGTACTACGGCTCAGATCCAGGGCCTCCCTTGTCTTTTTCACTCAAGGCTGATGCTCTACCACTTGTGCCACATCTCTACTTCCAGCTTTTTGCTGGTTAATTGGAGATCAGATCCTCAGGGAGTTTTCTGCCCCCACTTGCTTCAAAAAGCAATTCTCAGATCTCTGACTCCAAAGTAACTAGGATTCCAGGCATGAGCCACTGGCAGTCAGATAAAGCTTGTTAGTTTTAAGTGGCATCTATACACCTTTTTGGGGGGGTGGGGAGGGATATAGATTTCTCTAAATTTTTCAAGGAAGGTGTTTGCTAATTTTGTGTTTCTCTGCACCCACCTAAGTGCCTTTCTATTTCTACCTGTTATCTTTGGATATCTCCACTGCCCCAATGATGGCATAAATCTCAGGTAGAGTCCTATCTTTTTGAAGTTTGTATCCAATAATAGGAAACAGCTCAATGGAAGGGCTCTAGGCCTACCTCAAGTCATTACCATTTTAGGCAATGTTATGTATGATTATTATGAAAATAATCTCTTATATGGTCACTTCACCTTCAATGTTTTCTCTTTCTTGGTATTATGTTAGTTGGACAAAGGATTTTGTTGTAATATTTCTATACATGTACACAGTGCCCTTTGATAAAATTCACTCCTTTTACTGCTCATTCTTACTCATTTTTAAAACAATTCTAATGAGTTTCACTCTTCTATTTTCAAACATGTATATGAAATATATCAATCATATTTTCCCTATTTACTCTCTTCTTTTTTTATTTTATTTTTTTTTCAGATACAAGGGGCTTTTTATTAATTGCTTCACTATTCAAAGAACACTTGTTGTTTTTTTTTTAATTTTATTTTATTTTATTTGAGAACATACTGTTTACCCTCTTCTTTTACCTTCCTCCCCTGTTTTATGTTCCTGTCATTCATTTTTAAGGCCTATAGTTTGCAAACGAGAAGAGGACTTGTAATATTTCTACTTCTCGGTATGGCTTATATCACCTAACATGGTCACGGCTATTTCTATCAATTCTTCTGCATATGAAATAACTCCATTACTCTTTAAGGTCAGGTAATATTCCATTGTGCATATATAGTATATGTCTTTATCTATTTGCTTATGGATAGACACCTAGCCTGACTTCATAGTTTGGCTACTGGGAATAGAGAGGCTATAAGTACAGATGTGTGTGTTTGGGGGATGGGGTGCATGTGTGCATTCACATGTGCATGGGTGCATTTCTGCAGAAACTTTACTATCAATTTTCTGCTATAGATTGAAGAATCTGACAAATACAATTTAGTCACATCATATCTCTGTAATCACATAGTGCTTGCAAAAAGTCTCAGCTACATAGAATAATTACAGAATTATAGATGGGTTAACACCTGGATGTTTTCCAGTCTCTCTTCATACTAATGAATGATGTTTCAGTGTTCTGTTTGAGTTTCTAGCTGTGTCCTCTCTTGCTGTTGCTGACCTGTAATTTCGTGTCTCATTTCTACTTGCCTTGCACACTTCAGTGCCTATAACACATCCCTTGGGAAGATTCCTGAGGCTTCCCTTATGTGCCTGTATTATGGTGACGGTGATGCTGCCTATGTCTCCTGTGAGACTGCAGCTTCTGCCTAGCAAGCACCATCCTTATCCAGCTTGTTGTTGTAACTCGGGAGCAGGCTACGGCTTCTGGTGCTACACAGGTTAGTACCCGGGAAAGAATAAACACATGAAGAAATGAATGAATTCATGAGTGTGTGGCCAGCTTCCCATATTTCAGGAACCCAGATAGAAACATTCTTACTAGTTTTATCGTCAGAGAGAAATGTAAGTCTTAGCTTTATCTTTCCATATCACACGGGCATTTAATCTGTGAATTTAAATGCCCACAACTCAGTTTAATTTGTCAATGTTGCTGTTAATAATTTACTTTTTGATAATTTACAAAGTGAGGATAATTATACCCATCCTGACCTATATTTTCAGGGCAGGGTAATTGTGAGGAATGCATGAGTTATGGGAGCAGGCCTTAAGAATGGAAATTATTCTTTCTCTATCCTATTGCACTATTCAATCATGCCATAGGAAAAAAAAAAAAAAACAAGATGTTGCATGTCCAAGATCGACCTTTTGAGTTTGTTTTGTTTTGTTTGCTTTAAATTAATTCCCAAGCTCTGGTTGTTGTTCAGTCCACTGTTCCATGCTTGGTCATTGACAGCTTGGTGAAGGATCCCTGTGAAGAATAAAGGTGATGAACATATTAATTCTAGCCCTAGTCATCCATAGAATACTCCTAGCTGTGATGTGCACTGACGTGTCAGAGCCTGAGCCCAGCCTCAACCTCAGCAAAACACCAGGTCTTGAAGACTGAGGGAACATAAAAGCAATCTCCTTAGCTATGATAGAATGCCAAGGCAAGAGAGAAGTCTAGTCACCATCCAACACATTCTTCCCATTAGAAAGATATAGAAATGTGAGCTCAAGAAGGGAAGAAAAAAAAAGCATTCAAGATCACCCAATAAACCAACCCTCAAAGAAACAACATTAATAAATGGGCTATTGATTTAAAGAGTGACTTCTCAGAAGAAGTAAGAATGGCCAAAAGAAGCATAAAAACAATGTTCAAGATCTCTGGCCATAAAGGGAATGCAAATCAAAACAATATTGAGATTCTATGTCAACACAGTTAGAATGGCCATTATCAAGAAAACTAATAATAAAAGATGTTGGTGTGGATGTGGCCAAAAGAGAACTCTATTACATTGTTGGTGGGATATAAATTTATTCAACCATTCTGGAAATCAGTATGGAGGGTTCTCAAACAACTAAACATAGAGCTTCCTTATGACCCAGCAATTACAATTCTGGGCATTTATCTAATAGAACCCAAACAAAGCTACACTAAAGCTACTATCACAACCATGTTCACTGAAGTACTGTTTACCGTAGCCAAGATATGGAATCAGCCCAGATACCCCTCATGGGATGAATGGATCAAGAAAATGTAGTATCTACACACAATGAAATTCTACTCATCCATCAGGAAAAAAAATGACTTTGGATCATTCCTAAGGAAATAGAAAGACTGGAGAGGCTTATGTTAAGTGAAGTAAGCCAGCTCCAGAGAAGCACAAGGTTGCATGGTTCCTTTCATTAGTGTGAATTAGAATGTATCTATAAATCTAGAAGTAAGTACACTGGGTGGCACCCAAGCAATTATAAATGAGTTAACTGAAGTATAAATGAACCTATGGAGAATGCAAGTAATACAATTGTTTAGGAAGACTAAGTCAAAGCCCAACAAAATGAATACTAGAGAATGATACTTGCGGGAGAGGTGCTGTCAAGAGGAGATGTGTAGAAGAATGAACAGGGGAAACGAGTAGAATGTAGGCAAGAATGAACTCTATAGGCCACAGAACTTGAGGAAAAACAAGGGAAAAGGTGGGTGGATGGGGCCAATAATGTTGGAAGGAAGACACAGATCAAGATGCTTTGTATACATAAATTGTTTTGTTAAATGGTTAAAAATCAGTACATAACCTAAAAGTCAAGAAAAGTGAGGGAAGGGGTGGAATGGGAGGGTGGGTGAGGGTGATAATAGGATGACATTGATGAAGAGACACTGTATTCATAAACTGCTCTGTTGAATGACAACTACTTTGTACAATTACTTAAACAAAATACAAATGTATTAAAAAAAAAATCACCCAGCAAATTAGTTGCCTGAGTGGCATGCATGCTTAAACCATCAGTCTACTCCTAATCACACCCACCACCACCACAAAGGTACTATAAGTATTTTCCTTATTAAGCGTCTAATTTAGAGATAGTAAGATATTAAAGTAGGCTTTACAGAATTTATGGAAGCATGAAGTTCTGTGAATTTTACTAATACATACAATTTGCATAACCATGTTCATACTCATGACATAAAAGACACTGTCCCTCCAAATTGCCTCATACTCATTTATAAGTCCCTCCTACCAGGCATGCCCCTCCCCCCAGGTAACCACCAACTTGTTTGATGTCCCTACCATTTTCACTTTTCAGGACCTCAGACAAAAGAAATTAGTATGCAAGGTGTTGATCTGTCTCCTACCACATAGAAAAATGCTTTCAAGTTCATCCATAGTATTCTATGTATCAATAGGTCATTTGGGAGGGGCAATACTTGGTTTTGAACCCAGAGCCTTGCGCTTGCTTCCATAGTGAGAGCCATGCCTCTGGCCCTTTTCCCTATGGCTATTTTGAGATAGGATCTTGATATGTTCCTGTCCTAAACTGAAATTGTATTTATGCTTCCCAACACAGCTGGGATGACAAGGATGCTTCGCTATACTCAGCTTTTTCCACTGAAGTGATTTCTTGTGAACTTCCTCCTCTCCAAATGGAGTGGTACTGCCAGCTCTCTGATCTCAGCCTCCCATATAGTTTAGATGATAGACACGTCACCACACCCAACTAGTGTTTGAGATAGGGTCTCAATAAGTTCTTGCTCGGGCTAGCTTTGAACTGCAATCCTCCAGATCTTCACTTTCTAGATAAGTAAGATAACAGGCATAAGATACCAGCAGCCAGCTTGTAGCTCAATCTTAATAGTGCTAAGTAGAGGCCTAGTAGCATAGTTGATGGTTATCTGGGAGGAGGGGCATGCCTGGTGGGAGGAGGTTACAAATGAGTATGAGGCAATTAGAAGAAATAGTGTCTTTTATGTCAACCGAGTAGTTGACAGGCAGTCCGGTTAATTTCTATACCAGGCAGTTTCCAGAAAAACCACTAGAAACACTGATGTTTGGGTTTTGTGTGAATGTAATTAAGAGTATAAAGGAATTGAGTTGCTAGATCATATGTTTAAATATATATGTAATTTTGAAAAAAAAAAAAACTTCCCTACTGTTTTTCTATTTTTTTAAATTTCCGCCAGGGATGTATGAGTTGTTCATTGCTGTTGATTTTCTGGTTTTGATGTACCTCATTTTTAGCCATTCTGATGGATGGATAGGTAAAGATATTTTATCATGGATTCAACTTTCATTCATCTGAGGACAGAAGGTAGAGGTTATACTTGAATAAACAGTACAGTATTTTCACAATAAAAAACTTATTTTAAAAAAACCTTGTTATTCACACATCTATTTTTATGGAATATTTGTTCAAATCTTTTCTCCTTGTTTAAAATTAGATTGTTTTCCTATTAGTTTTCAAAATAACATGCCTTCTGGCTATGTGTTCTTCAATAGATATGTGAGATTTTTCCTAGTGTTTGGCTTCTTTTTCCCATTTTAAAACAAATAAGTGTGTGTATTTTGTATAATTTTCTTCCAGAAACTTAGAGTTAACATTTTATATTTATGTATGTATGACTCATGTTCAGCTAACTTATATGGACTACAAAATGTAGTTCAGTTTCCCTTTTCATTTTGCATATGAATGTCCAAATATTTAACAGTATGTGTTGAATAAAATAACACTTTTCCATTGTATTATCTGTGTACCTTTATTAAAAGCCAGTTGGGGGGCTGGGAAGGTAGCTCAGCCCTAGAGTGCATGCCTTGCAAGCATGAGGCCCTGGGTTCGATTCCTCAGCACCACATAAACAGAAAAAGCCGGAAGTGGTGCTGTGGCTCCAATGGTAGAGCGCTAGCCTTGAGCTGAAGAGCTGAGGGACAGCACCCAGACCCAGCGTTCAGGACCCATGACCGGCAAAAAAAAAAAAAAAAAAGCCAGTTTGCCATCAAAATATGAGTGCAATTTTGGACTCTTTCCTAAGTACACATAATCTCCATCTCTGTCTCTCTGTTTCTCTGTCTCTTTTCTTAACAAATTTGTTTTGGGAATTATCAGTTTTATTATTTTTTATTAAATTTTACTTTACTTATTTTGTGTCCTTTATTTCTTACATTGTTTTTATTTACTTTTAGTTTCATATGTTCTTTTTCCTAATGTCTTAAGATGGAAAGTAATGTCATTCATTTCCCCCTTTTCTAATGCAAATAGTTAAAGCTATGAATTAATTTTTAGTGCATACTTCATCTGTCTCCCACAATTTTACACAGCCTGTTTATTCAACCTGTTATATGTTTTAGTGTCTTTTGATACATTGCTTTTGTGATACTGAGATAACCATGGGGTCCTGGTCTTTCTAAGTACCTATTCCCTCACTTGAGCCACACCCAAGTTCAAGATGTCTTCCTTGATCCAGTCCTATTTTAGAGTTTTAAATTACTGTACAATACTTAAAGATGCTTGACACAAATAATTTTACTTATAGTTGACATTTCATAATAGAAAGAAATCATTTTATTATTTCCACTCTATCAAATTTGATAAGGTTGCCTTAATAACTCAATTGCTCCCAATTACTATTCTGTCTGCATATAAAAAGTATACTTCATGGCTTGAAGCATCATTATAAATGTTAATCAGGAAAGTTTATATAATTATGGTTAATTATATCTGTACCCACATCAAGAGTTTTGCTTTCAACAATTTCAGTTATAGAGAGAAGTTTACTGCAATCTAAATTATTACCTGTAATTTATAGAAGTTAACAACAGCAAGGGAAAAAAAACTCTGTGTGTGTGTGTGTGTGTGTGTGTGTGTGTGTGTGTGTGTGTGTGTGTGTGTGTGTGTGTGTGTGTGTGTGTGTGTGTGTCTGCTGGTACTGGGGCTTACATTTAGGCTCCAAGGTGCTCGCACTCTACCACTTAAGCCATAGCTCCACTTCTGACTTGTGATGGTTAATTAGAGATAAGAGTTTCATGGACTTTCCTGGCTGAGCTGGTTGTGGATATTGATCCACAGATCTCAGCTTTCTGAGAAGTTAGGATATAAACATGAAATATCATCACCTGGCCATTATTTGTAAATTTTAAATTGTGCACTACTCTAGGAAGTTTGATGCAATTTCATGCTAAATGCTCCATCCCATCTGGCCCTGAATGGTTCCTGAGTGTTCCCATTCACACTAGACTCATTACCCAACTTGAGTCTCTTAATAGCTGTCTGTAGTTCCATCACTGTATCATATTGTTTATGTTCAAATAACCTTTATTTTACTTAGTAATGATCGTCAAAGTAATGATGTTGGCAATTTGGCTATGTAAATAGAAACCAGTAACTAAATCAATAGGTCAAAGTTTTTGACATCATAAGAAAAAAAGACAATTGAAAGTTAATTATATTTCTGTAATATTATTTTAAATATTATTACAAATGTTATTTTTGCTCTAGTCTTCCTGCTGTGCGTAACTTATAAGTTACACTTCATCATTAGTAAAATGTATGAAAGCACATATTATACATTAACGGCATATGATCTTTAGCTTCAGGTATTCCACTTCCGGTCTTGAAACACGCAGCCTATGGACAAAGTAGGGACAGGTTTCCTGTACTCTATTGACATTTTACCTCTTGGGTTTTCATTGTTGTAGTTGTTTTGAATGTGGTTGTTGAAACCCATCGAAGATCTTCCTACTTCTGCTTCCAGTTAACTAGTGTGTGTTATCAATCATTTAAAACTAATTTTTTTCATACTATAAAGTTGTAGATTTATTACAGCTTAATTTCATGAATAAATAAATGTGTCTATGTCAGAATGATAACTGTCTTTTTCTACCTGGATTGCTTCAATCATCCCTTAACTGTTCTCTCTTTTTTTTTCTTTCTTTTTTTTAATAAGTTTTTTATTGTGAAAATACTGTACAGAGGGGTTACAGTTACATGAGCAAGGTCATGAGTACATTTCTTATCAAGCATTGTTGCCTCCTCCTTTGTTTTTCCCCTACCATCCCTTCCCTCCCACCTCCTCAACTACCCCCTGCTTTGCTCCTGCCTAAATTGTAAAGTTTGTTTTTGACATAACGTCTTCTTGTACATCTCATTGTTGCAATGGGCCCACCTGTATCCCTATTTAAACCATTTTTTCCCTTCCCCTCCCCAAATTATACCAACATCAAATACAGTGAAAACAGGGGTTATACTGTAGAGGAGGAACAAACAAAAAACAAAAAAAACCCCACATGGTACCTTATAAATACATTAGAAACAATAGCAGGAAAGAAAAAACCACTTGTGTCCCTATCTTCGGGCTCATTTGGCTTAACATCATCTTATCTTGTCTTGTCCCAGACATATATTAGTTATTGCAAATAAGGGAAACCATGGGACCTATGTTTCTTTGGGCCTGGCTTACTTCACTTAATATATTTTTTTTTGAGTCTTTCCATTGCCTAACAAATGGGGTGATGTCATTCTTTCTGATGTAGGCATAGAATTCCATTGTATGTATGTATGTATGTGTATATATATATATATATATATATATATATATATATATATATATATATATATATATATATATATATATGTCACATTTTTTCTCAATCCATTCATCTACTGAGGGGCATCTGGGTTGGTTCCATGTCTTAGCTATGGTAAAGACTTAAAGAGAAACTTCTCTGAAGAGAAAATAAGAATGGCCTATAGACATATGAAGAAATGTTCAACCTCTCTAGCCATAAAAGAGATGCAAATCAAACCAACATTGAGATTCCACCTCACCCCAGTTAGAATGGCTATAATCAAGAACTCTAATAACAACAGATGCTAAAAATGTGGCCAGAGGGAAAACTACTGCATTGTTGGTGGGAGTGTAAACTTGTTCAACCACTTGGGAAACCAGTATGGAGGTTCCTCAAAAGACTTCACATAGAGCTCCCCTATGACCCAGCAATCCCACTTTTGGGCATTTACCTGAATGATCACAAACAAGATCATACTAAAGCTACCAGCACAACTATGTTTATTGCAGCATTAAAACTAATTTTTATGTTTCCAACTATAGTTGTAAATTTGTACACTTCTTGCATCTTGTCAGTCAGACTTTTGCTTCACAGGTTTATTGTTAATTTCATACAGGATAATGTTTCTTCAGTTAATTGATGTTTTTCTGACTATTCAATTCTGTCTTCATCTCTGCTAATATTCTTGGTTGTGAATATAATTTGTCCTGATATTTATATAAATATTTTAGGTTTCTTTTGGTTAGTGTTTGATACTATATCATTTATTTTTATTTCATTTACTATTGTATTTATACAATTACTCATATTCAATCTATTTGTTTATGTTTGTTTCTTTATTTTGTCATTCTTGGGGCTTGACCTCAGGGCATAGGCACTATCCTGGAGCTCTTTGGGTCAAGGCCACACTCTGGTACCCAGTACACTATTTGAGCCATAGCTCTGACCTTTTGCTGGTTAATTGGAGATAAAAATCACAAGGGCTTTGCTGCCCAGGCTGTCTTCAAGGTGAGATCTTTGGATCTCAGCCTCCCGATTAAAAACTATTGCAGGCATGAGCCAGGCTTTCAGTGTATTTATTTAAGAAAGATTCTTCTAAATCAGATAGTATCTTATAAGTAAAATGTTTCCATTGTTTATGTTTAATTTAATTAATAAGGTGACCTTAGGGAGGGGTGGTAGCTCATTGGTGTAATCTGCTCTTAGCATTTGAAATCCTGAGTTCAATCACCAGCAGGGTATTTTATCTATCTAATCTAATCTATCTAATCTATCTAATCTATCTATCTATCTATCTATCTATCTATCTATCTATCTATCTATCTATCTATCCATCTATCATCTCTGTCTATGTATCTATCTTTCCCTCTCTCTGCATCTCTCCAAGCCAATTGTGAATGTGACATAACAAATTACCTTACCTTAAAGCACGCCTATACCCTTGGCCATCATAGTAAAACCTGCTAAAACAGCAAGTCACTTAACCACCTTCCTTGTTTACCCTTGACCTCTCATCTTGAGCTTTGGCTCCCTTCTCAACAGGGCTTTGGAATGACCTCTGCTACTGGCCCCAATTGTCCATCCACACATTTAATAGTCATCCAGTAGATATTCACTGTATTTATTCAACAGTCTCTACTTAAGTAATATCTTTAAGCAGAGAGGTTTGTGGATAAATAAAAGCTGGCTCATTCTTAAGGCTCCTGTGGCTCAATTAAGGTGGCAGACAGATAAACAATGACCTATGATTCAATATAATGTAAACAATCATAGAGGTGTGTGCAGAATGAGTCCACAGACATGATTAATTTTCCCAGGGGTTAATTCAGTGAGATAATCTTGATGTCTTTTCAGAAGGGTGTAGCATTTGTACAATAAATTGGTGCAGATTGGATATTCCAAATAGGACTAAGCAAGATGATAAATCAAGGCATGGCAGTACTTCTAGTGTGGTAAGAGGAGAAGTGACATTTTAGAAAGAGGCTGGAGGTTATAATGCAGAACCAACATTTATTAGAAATCCATGGTGTCAAACTATTTGCACTGCAGCCTTATTTATACTCATAAAATTTTTATGTGGCTAATTATCTTCATATTGAAGATGGAGAAGTAAGATTTAGAGAACATGAGCAATTTTGGCAAATGAACTCAATTGGCAACTGAGAAGATATTACATTGTTTATCAGTTAGTGTACAGACACCACTGAAGCATAATGGGGTTGTTATGGATACCTGTTTGTGCCTTCCAGGGCAGGCCAGACAAATAGTAGACTGAAAGAATTCAGGACACTCACTCATTTACTGCTCCCGAGACAAAGTTTGAGACACTGACTATAAATAAAAGATGAAAAACCTGTCCTTTGTGCAGTAAAGAGTTTTGGAAATTACTAGATAAAAGAAATGACAGAGGATTTAAATTGTTTCAGAATGATGCTGATGATGCTAATGTTGGGGATACCTTGGAATGTGAGAAGGCCCACATTAGAAAGACCTTAGAGAAGGGAGCTAGTGGCTCATGCCTATAATCCTGGCTACTCAGGAGGCTGGCATCTGAGAATTATTATTCAAAACCAGCCTGGGCAGAAAAACCTAGGAGACTCTTATCTCCAATTAACCATCAAAAAGCCAAAAATAGAGCTGTGGCTCAAATGGCATAGCACCAGCCTTGAGCAAAAAAGGTAAAAGTGCTAGGCCTTGAGTTCAAATCTCAGTGTTGGCAAAAAGAAAAAGAAGAAAGAAAGAGAGAAAGAAAGAAAGAAAGAGAGACATACATTGATTTTAGGTTAATTGATCTTGCGTTGGACCAGACAAAATTCTCCACTGTGACACTCACTGGTGAGAATCTGCTTCATTCTCACAACCCCATGTGCTCCCATGGCCCACTGACCACCCGCCCACGGGGACCCCTCCTGGTTCTCAGGAAAACTTCACTGCTGACCTTATCTGAAATGCAGGACCAGCCTTCTGTGAAAGTGCAGGGCTATTGGCACGAGAAGGATACCCCTACCATCAATCCCCAGCAGGACCGGACAAAGGCATACTGAAGGAGGCACTCATCCGTCAATGTATACAAACCTAACACCCTCCACATTTCCTGCTCTTTGTCTCCCTGACCCTGCTCCGTGTTACATGGAGTCCATCTGCAGCCATGACGAAAGCCTGTTCTGGTCTGCTGAGGTCTCTGATTTCTTTCTCTCCTTTCATCCACTTGATCTTTCCTAACACTAATTACCCTAACACTCACTGTGGAAAGGAAGAGGAGATGATATATTTTAAGGATGCTTGACAGGAAAATTGATAGGACTTTGTGAGAAAATTGGTTCTCTAGTGACATTTTTATTTATTTATGTATTTTTGTTAATCGTGGCCCTGAACTCTGGGCCTGGGCGCTGTCCCTCAGCTCTTCAGCTCAAGGTGAGCACTCTACCACTTGAGCCTCAGCCCCACTTCCAACTTTTTCTGCTTATGTGGTACTGAGGAATCGAACCCAGGGCCTCATGCATGCAAGGCAAGCACTCTACCACTGAGCCACCTTCCCAGCCCCTCCCCCAAATTCTAAATCATTTCTAATGGATAACTGAGTGGATGAGTCTATCCTCATTTGACATTCTGATTAGAGAATACAGGAAGATCTGTTAGCTATGAGTTTTAATACTTAGTGGTATTTTATTCTCTACCCTAAAAAACTCCCTTCTCCTCCTCTCTCTTCCCTTCCCTCTTCTCCCCTCCCCGTGTCTCCCTTCCCCTCTCCTTTTCTCCCCTCCCCACTCTCTTCCTTTTCATCACTTTTTAAAGAGTGCCTTTGTTCAAACAAACATTAGGATTTAATAAGCTCATCTCAATTTGTACTATTAACAAGTCTTTTTTTTCTTCTTTTATTTTTTCCCTTTGTCACTGTTTTTGATTTCTGTACCCTTTGTCTTGTATGCAAGTGTATCTGTTTGGGGAGTGGGGAAGGGGAAGCACAGAAACAGTGGGACAAAGGGTGAAGCAATTCAGCAGTAAAACTCACTATACATTATGTTGGAAATGAACTATACAACTTAGGGGTGAGGGGGGTTGGGAGGGAAAAAACTGGGAGAAACTGAAGGTGGGGGTAGCACTGTTAAAAAAAGAAATGTGTTCGTTACCTGACATGTAACTAACCCCTCTGTACATCACCTTTACAACATTTTTTCCTCTTCTAACGTTAGCACTCAAGAATTCTAGAGTTCATTCTTGGACATGTGCTGCACATCCTTTGCACCTACCTTAAATGACTTCTCTGCACCTCCCAAGCATAGCAAACATCTTCTGAATTACCGCTCAATACACAAACAAATAGCATCTCCTTGACTTCCCCAGACAATATTAACCACTCCCTGCTCCTCTTCTATAGGAATCTGTTCACAAGCCCATTAGCATTTCTCATACTTAAATTGTAATTATAAGATTACATGTTTGTGGGTTTAACAACGTGAGGTCAGGGTGGGTGTTTTGTATTTTTATGCCTCCAGTGCTTAGAAGAAGAGAAGCTGGCAAATTATATAGGCTCAGTAATGGATAAACATATCTGGGCCACAAGATTTGTCTGAGTTATAAGTCATATGAAGTATGGTCTTAAGGTGAGAGAATATTGTCACTCTTTTACAAGTAGAAACTACTTAGACTTATACATACCCCTTCCAGAGCTGCTCTGAAATTTCAGGTAGAATAAACCAAGAAAAAAAAAAGATGTGCTTGAACTTCTCTATAAGACATCCAGGGGAATATATTTGGGGTGTCTTATAAAAGAGAAACTAGGGCACTTTGATGACTTCTAGTTTCCATATGTGAATGTAATGTCTTACCGATTGTATGTTTGTCTGACTCTGTTGTTTATTTAATGCCATTACTGAGGGTTTGATCGCAGGGACCGAGCACTGTCTCTTGGATTTTCCACTCATGGTTGGTCCTCTACCCCTTCTGGTTTTGTTGTTGCTGTCTGGCGGGATTCAAATCTCAATACTCAGATGTTAGCCTTTTGAGTAGCTAAGATTACAGGTATGAGCCACCAGGGACTGGCTAACCTTTCTGTTTTATGTAGCAAATGTTAGGAGGGTTCCTCCAAATAGAGTCATCAGATTTAGCAAATAATACTACAGAACATCCAATTAAATTTCAATTTCAGTCACAAAAGAACTAATAAATTCAGCTCAATAAGTAACTTTTAATACAGTTGCATTCTATGTTATACTCAATGAGTTACTCATTATGGATTTGAAATTCAAATTTAGTTGATCATCATGTAATGTAGACCTATCTCTGGTTTACTTATTACCAAGAATTAAGAAGGTGCTGTGAATGTTGAATGTTTAGCATATGCAACTGAGCTATAAAGCTTAGGTGGGTGAAGTGGACTGAAACTTCATCCACAGGCCAATGGGAAATCAAGAAGTCAATGAGGAAAACAGAAATGACAGAGATGAATCTATAGACAGGCTGGTAAATATAAGGTCCTTTGTTTGGTCCAGGCTTCCTGCTAGCTACCAGCTGCTCAGGAAATTTCATACAATAGACTGTAATAATTAAGAGCAGACACTTTAGAGTCCTATGTCCCTAGGTCTAATCCCCTATCCTGGCTCATACATGATTTACCATTCTGGTCAAATTACTTGACCATTTCAAGCTTGAATGCCACTGTATAAAATGAGGATAATAATGGTAGCCTCCCAGTAGCTTTGTTCATATGTTGTATTGAGTTTGTCACCTGACCATAGTATTCAGCCTATTATTATTACTAGTTCTAATACTGTTTGTGTGGTCAGATATTACTTCCTTCTCTGGGACAACCCAATGCTGAATAAAATAGGATAGAATATAATAAAATAGAAAGGGTAGAATAGAAGAATAGAACACAATAGAGTAGAATTTTTTTCCTTTGCATGAGCAAGGCACTATAATACCTATTGTATATGTTTTCTCATTCCTTTTTTTGTCAGTTGTGAGGCCTGAACTCTGGGCCTGGGCGCTGTCCCTCAGCTCTTCAGCTCAAGGCTAGCGCTCTACCACTAGAGCCACACTGCCACTTCTTGCTTTTTCTGCTTATGTGGTGCTGAGGAATTGAACCCAGGGCCTCATGCATATGAGGCAAGCACTCGACCACTGAGCTACCTTCCCAACCCATGTTTTCTCATTCTATCCACCAAACAACCCCAAGAGACACATCATCTCTTTTATAGACAATTGGATCCAAGACATAGATAAATTAGGAAATATTTTGATGTCTCAACATTAATTTTCTACTACAATTTCTCAGTAAGTTTTGTAACCAAGTTAGATAAAGTTCTTTCTTGCCCTTAGGTATGACGTTTTTTTCACTCCAGGCTGACATTCTATCGCTTGAGCCACATCTTTACTTACACTTCACTTAGTTATGAAATAGTCACTGAAATTAAATAACTTACTCCTTTCATTTGTATCTCTCTCTTTTTTAACAGTTAAACTAAGTTTGGCTTAGGATGGAATTTTTTTTGGCCACAGTACACAGATACATGCAAAATGAACTATTAGAGTAGTCCAGACTGCCATTCTAAAATATATTTATTAATCCATTTCTTCAATACATATCTATTGGGTATATTCTACATACAATCTACCTTGCTAGAAATTGAAACTATTTCAGTGGGGAAAAAAAAACAGTCCAGAATCCTTCTCTATTGGATTTACCTAACTCTTAGGAAAAGATGGATTAGATAATCTTTACCATCTATGAAGAAATAGTACAGTTTGTGAATAACTACAATACAAAGATCAGACTTGGATTACAGATCACAGAAGTTTTCATTACAATGTCGTCATTTTAGCTGAGGCCTACCATCAGAAGGAAGAATCATGAGCAGAAAGAAACAGAAATAAGGGAGGTAAGGGCTTTGAGAGCATTGGATGAACATCACACAGTTAGCAGTGCTGACCATGAGGCAGGATGGCCACCTGATGCTCGGACAATGCTCTTTCCTTGACATCAGAGCACCAACAGCAGCCGACATGGGATGCCACCCACCACATTCAGCTGCTCTTCACGAGAAGCTGGCAGAATCTTACTGTAAATTAAATCTTTTAAGTATCTAGAGCTGTTGTTTGCCAGGATAGTGGAAAGTTAGAAAAATGTATCTCTCCTGGAATATCATCATATGTTATCGCTTACCAGCTGAAAACAGCTGTATGACAGAACTCATGGCATGGCTTAAAACATGTCATTTCGCTAGTAGCCCAGTGCTGCACATAGTAGAGTCCCAAATCAAGTGGCTAGCTCTAGATCCTCCTTAGGTACAGGATAGGGCCTGAGTCTTCCCAAGGAGAGTATTTGGAGGGGTCCAGGAAGCCCACTTTATAGAAGTTGCAAGAAAAGCTGCTTGACGTTTGGTGCCTTTTGGAGAGTTCCAATGAGGACAGACCTTACCCTAAACTTGGCCTAGGAATCCTGGAATAATCTGCTTTTCCCATAGCTCAGCTAATTTTCATCTTCATAACAATGTTCATACTCCATAAAGTACCAGTTTGGGGAAATCTATACATCTGTGTACCTCCAGGCTCCAATCCCAATTAACCTCAGTGTTTTTGAGTATAATTAGTATCATCTAAACTTCAACTGCATTCTCAGTCCAGTTCCAGTGCATTCATGAGTCATTTGGAAACTTGCTGTTCTATATAAGATCTAGACCAATGACTTAGATTTGGTTCATTAATTTTTAACTGTTGTATGGTGTTTTATTGGAGAAATAAGCTATAATTTATGTACTCAAAAAATGAGGGCATTTTAAACATGTTACATGTATCAGTAGCTCACTTTCCACATATCCTTCCACCAAATGCAAATAAACAATATATTTACTTATTGTTTTTCTTTTTCTTTTGAAAGGAGACCACAGTGACAGATAAAAGGACCACTACAATGAGAGCCTACAGTGGAGGAGAGAAATTAAACTAAACTTCCACCTTCCTCTTCCTCCTCCTCCTTGTCCTCCTCTTCTTCCTCCTTCCTCCCCCTCCTTTTTTCTCTCCCTTCTCCTCCTCCTACCTCCCCGTTATTCTCCTCCTCCTTTTCCTCCTCTTCATTCTCTACTTTTCCTCCTCCTCCTTTTTCTTCTTGTTTGTGGCACTAGGAGTTGAATTCAGAGTCTTCCACCTGCTAGGCAGGTAGTCTACCATTTGAGTCACATCTCACTCCATTTTCAAATTTTACATAAATACACTACATGCTCATTTTGAGACTTAATATTCTCCTATTTTTGTTTGAGATCTATGACAATGATTTAGATTTGGTTTCTGGAGGAGTGAAATGTAATAAAAATCCTCTGCCACTAAGAACTCTAAGGACCCAGAAGCATCCTAAGTGTTTATCAAGAGATGACTAGAGCCGAGTGCTGGTGGCTCACACCTGCAATCCTAGCTACTCAAGAGGCTGAGATCTGAGGTTCGTAGTTCAAAGCCAGTCCAGGCAGGAAAATATGTAAGACTCTTACCTCCAATTACCCACCAGAAAACTGGAAGTGGTGCTGTGGCTCAAGTGGTAGAACACTCACCTTGAGCTGAAGAGCTCAGGGATAGTGCCCAGACCCAGAGTTCAAGACCCACGACCGACACACAAAAACAACAAAACAAACAAAAAAGGAGATGACTAGATAAAGGAAGTGTAGTCTGTATGGATTAGAAACTGTTCACTATTTAAGAGGAAGGCAGGCCTGTTTTTTTCAGCAACATGGAGAAACGTCACAGCCATTATGTTAAGTGAAATAAACCAGACCCAGAAAGACAAAAACATATGGCCTTTCTTTTATGCTAAACGCTCTAGAAGTAAACTCATAGAAGGATATACTACAATGATAGTGACCAGAGGCTGACAAGACAGATTAGAGACATTTTCAAAGGACACAAAAAGGTTAGACAGAAGGAATAAACTCAAGAGACCTATCATACAACATGCTGACTGTAATTATTAAGAATTGTATACATGAAAATTTCTGAGTGGATTTTAGGATCTCTCACCAAAAGTAAATGATACGTATATGATGTAATTAGTATGTGAGTTAGTATGACGCAGCCATCAGCTATGCAGACATACTTCTTTGTTGGCACTCTACCACTTGAGCCCCAGCTCCACTTCTGGCTTGTTGGTGGCTAATTGACAATAAAAGACTCATGGGCTTTCCTGCCCAGGAAGTCCTTTCCTCCCCATGATCCTCAGATCTCAGTTTCCTGAGTAGCTAGGATGATAGGCATGAGCTTGGTGCCTGGTTCATTCTTACATATTCTTAAATCATCATGATGTACACCACAATTATGTACTTATGATTATTGCATTTCTTACTTTTAGGTAAATAGACAGATTCATGGACTAAATAAGAAAGCACTAAAAGGCTTGGTTTACAGATAGTGGCTGAAAGGTCCTGTGGGGCAGATGGTAAAGGAACAAGCTCTAGCAGGGTCAAGATAAAATGGTTAGCATGAAAGTCTCATTTGGGCCCACACCTAAGTGATAAACAAGAATGCTTGGAGTGGTAATGATGAGAAAATTATCCCAGACAGAAGAAAAGCAGAGGCAAGACATGGAGGATGGAAGAGCATGCCACTGTGTGTCAAGGGAGCATGAGGATGGAAGCTGAGGGCACTGGTAATGGGGCAGGCACACTGCCAAACTGATCTGTTGCTTACTACTTGATACTGAACAGCAGTTCTGCCTGACGTCCACCTAATTATGCATAATGACATTAAAACTTCCCCTAAGACATGCACTCCAGTGTCATTCATGGATGCATATTTTTAAAGGAAAAATGTTGATCCTCTTCTTTGAAAAATAAAAGCCTTCTGGTTCGGAAAGATAGGGCAGAGCTTCTTAGTAGAGATCCTGGAGCAAGCTCTGCAGACTGCTTGTGCAACCACCTAAATTCCATAGCAGATGAAGTCACCTATACCTGCCCTATAAATGAAGCTACGCTTCAGGTACACTGGAGCAATTTATCTGCATCAATACCCCGCACTACGAGAATGGCTGTCTCAGGACTTCGGCAGACAATTGTATTAGGGCTGCTTGTCTTAATCCTGACCTGCCATGCAGGTAAGTGATTCTCTGATCATAGCTCATGAGTTTTTCAGTACTTAGCAGTGGATTGGAGGAAGTTGCCATTGATCCAAGACATAAAGAGGGATGGGCCCTGATCACACAGAAAGAGCACTGGACTAGGAAACAAGAAACATTTCTTTTATCAAAGAACATTTTCATTGCAATCGCCTTTAGTTAAATCCTCCGTATTTAGTATTCCTAATGTATAAGATTAGGAATATTTTTTCTTATATACTTGTGATACTTCAATACTACAAATTCTCTGAGCCCTTGTGGGTGTTTTGATGACCATAATATTCAATGGTGAAGAATATGTACTATGCGCTGAGATTCCTATTGTGGCTCTATACTAACCAGAAATATAAATTTAGGCATACAATTTTATCTTTCTGAGCATCATATAGACAAGTTAAGATTACTACCACATAAAATAACCATGAAAGTTAAATAAAAGAGATAGACTAAATTCAGATAGTACTTAATAATAACTCTGTATAATCTTAGTTGATGCTTATATAAACCCATTAAGTAAATTTTCACAGTTTTGTCACTTGATACAAGCAAGCAGAAGTAGCATCTAGCATTGACTTATAAAGGTCTACAAAGCAATGCACAGTATTGTTATTAAGTTATGTTTTTGTCTGCAGAAGAGGGCAAGTTCAAGACTTTCCCCTATTTAGCATGATGGGTCAGAAACACATACAGAGAAATGATTTAGCAGAAGCGTTCTTTAACTGTACTGTAGCAGCTGGCTCATCCCAGGCCATGGTCTAGGACAGCAACACACATTCTTTTGCTGTATCATTTGCAGATACCAGCAAAGGAATTACCCAAGGGTAGAACACAGAGATGTTTGTTGATCACTACTAAAGTAATCAATATATTGAAGTGATTTTAAATTTTTATCCTAAAGACTACTTTCAACAAGTTCTGTTTCTCTTAAGTCTGTAACTATGGTTAAATGAGCTTACCTTTTGGCCCTCAGTTTCATCAATAAAGTGAAGTAGCTTTCATTTTCACTACATAATTATGACCATGATTTATAATCACACTGTAAACTATAAAAACTATTCAAATAGCAGAAACACCGTACTTGTTCAGAATTTAATAATCACATTTGACTAAAATAATACAACCAGAGAAGTGACATAAATAAAAGGCATTCATTACATTTGAAAAGAAAAAATACTTTTCTTTAGGATTTAATATTTTGTTTCTAGATGTAATATCTTTGAATTGTAATAACATTTTTGTTGTACTTGGATTTGAACTAAGAGCCCCACATTTGCTAGGGAGGTGAGTCACTCTGCTAGCCTATAGTAGCATTTTTAATCTTTGTAATGTCCTAATGTCTCAGAGGAGAGAATAAGCTACAAATAATTTTGTTGGCATTATCATGAATAATAGTAATAATAATGAAGACCATAAGTACTGTAGTAACTAGTATGTGCATTATGTAAATAAATACATATATATGCTTATGTATGATATGTATGAGAGATATGCAAAAATACCTTCATTGCACAATGAAGTAACTAGGAGACAGTGGTTAAGTATCACATGCATTTTTACCTAATTAATGTTCTGTTGGAAACAAGAAACAAACTCAGGTTGTTGGACTGTTAAGCCTGTGAAGATTGCATTCTTTTCAAAAAATTACTGCAAGGTTATGTACAGAGGGGTTACAGTTAAATAATTAAGGTAATGAGTACATTACCCTCTCCCTCATTTTCTTCCCCTTCCCCACCGCAACCTTCCTCCCCCCAAGTTGTAAAGTCTATTTCCAACACAGTGTCTAGCGAGTGTCACTGTTGCATTGGTTCACCCTTTGTCCCACCATTTCTTGTGATTCCTCTTCCCATCCCCAAATCAGATAAACTTATATACAAGACAAAGGGTATAGAAATAAGAAACACCGACAACAGGGAATAAACCAAAGGAAAAAAAGAAAAAAAAGAAAAAAAAGAACCCAAAACAGTACAATAAAAAAACTCTTATTTCCATTTCTTGGAGTTAATTTCAATAAGCATCATTTTATATGATCATATGCACATAGCTATTGAACTATTGTAATACTCTACTAAAAATATCCTAGACCTATTCTAGTTATTACAAGTGAGGGAAACCATACAGCCTATGATTCCACCTCACCCCTGTTAGAATGGATATAATCAAGAAATTCAATAACAATAGATGCTAGAGGGGATGTGGCCAATGGGGAAGGCTGCTACACTGTTGGTGGGAATGTAAACTTGTTCTATCACTCTGGAAATCAGTGTGGAGATTCCTTAAGAGATTAACATAGAGCTTCCCTGTGACCCAGCAATCCCACTTCTGAGCACTTACCCAAAAGACCATAAACCAGGCCACACTAAAGCTATCCACACAATCATGTTCCTTGCAGCATTATTTATTTACCATAACTAAAATATGGAATCAACCCAGTTGCCCTTCAGTAGATGAATGGATCAAGAAAATGTGTTATATATACACAATAGAATTCTATGTTTCCATCAGAAAGAATGACATTGCCCTATTAATAAGGAAATAGAAAGACTTGGAAGACTACATTCTTTTACCTCTCCATTTATATGCTGTCCTAAGACTGAAGCTAAGATTCTGCTCTTCATTCTCCAATCTCAAGCTCCATAGATAAAAAAATACTAGTGTTGTATGAAAGGTAAAAATCCAAACTAAGTGACTATGCAAGTAAGTTGATAGGAACATAGGAAAAAAATAAAGAGCTCTGACCTTAAATTGGTGAATGTGGTAAATTATTTCTTTCCTGTTAGCAGATGTCTTCAGAGAACAATGTCACAGAAGTAGAATAGTTCACTATGCAACACTATGCAAACATGCACACATTCTCTGTGTGGGTTTAAACAGTAGATTTGAATGCTAATTTAGCCACTTTTCAGCTGCGTGACTCTATGTGACTCATAAAGTTTTCTCTGAGCCTTTCTTTCTCTTGAGTAACACTGTAACACTGATACTGAGCTAGATGAGGAAAAAGGCATGTAACAAAGCTCTAGCCCAGGACTGAACAACAGGTACTCAGTAAAAGAAGCGTAATTCCTTCTTCTCATGATGAAAACAAACCATCCTGGGTGAGATGGTTATCCTGAATTTAAAATGTGAAAATCATGTTTGTATTTGTCCTTTGTGAACCTTAACTCTTAGGTGAAGAAGCTGTTCATATAATTCTAGGCTAAAAAAAAAAAAAGAAAACACTTTCTAAATGAAAGAATCAATGGCTAGATGAATGGATACTTATCGATTTTGGTTATAGGTACAAACTGGTGTACCTGTAAAAGCTTTAGTTTTGGTCTAGTAATAATTACTTGTAGATCTGGATACAGTCATTTTAAAACTAATAGTTTCTACTTAAGATATAACATGGATACAGAGCTTTAAAATATTTATTTTTATTAGGTAGTTGTATACAGGAGTTTCAATTCCAGAAGTCAAGCTATGAGGACAAAACCTTTGATCAGTGTCACTCCTTTCATCATTCCCCACCTCATCCCTACCCTCAAGTTACATAGTTCAATTTTTACTTAATATATGTTGAATTAAATGGGTGCATTTGCTCACCCTTCCTCCATTTGTGTGCCCCGCCCCCTTGGAGAATACTTTAGATGTCATTCATCAGCCTCCACAAAGAGCTGCTGTCTTTCAACTGAAGTCCTTATTTATAAGTTGAGATTTCATCAATCAAAACATGGGTGTGTGTGACCAGATAAAATATAAGATACATCTTATACTTTCAAAAAAAGGAATGAATGGTATTTTAGTATTATGGTTTCATAAGGAAGCATTTTTGTCTACTAGAAATTTAAAGAGACAATCTCTTAAGATGCTGGAGTAGAGAGAGAATCCTATGTTTTTATGAACCAAGTCTGGCCATACTACTTTTCAGGCAAGGCCAGAATTAGAAGATAAATTCCATATATCACCCATCACCAGAGTTCAGTGGCATAAGTGTTGCACTGCTTTCATTACTTTTATCTCTAGGAAATAAAGATCATTCAAGTCTTAATCTTTCCAATGTCTCTCTTCTATGAGCTGAAAGATGTATATAATACAAGATCACTTGAAGGTAATGTTATGGAGCATTTATAAAGTCATTATTTATTATAAAACTAAAAGGTGATGTACAAGTGACAGAATTTATTTGCACTCACTATTAGTATACTATTTCTTCTTTTAGTATATATTTTTATTGTAAAGATCCTGTATAGAGGAGTTACAGTTACATGAGTAAGGTAATGAGTACATTTCCTATCAAGCATTGTTACTTCCTCCTTTGTTTTTCCCCTACCATCCCTTCCCTCCCACCTCCCCCAACTCTTCCCTCCCCTGCCAGAAGTTGTAAAGTTAGTTTTCAACATAGTGTCTTGCACATCTCATTGTTACAATGGATCAACCTGTATCCTTATTTTGGCATTTTGTTATTTCCCTTCCCCTCCCTATCTTGGGATTCATTTTGCTTAGCATCATCTTATATGGTCATATATACATGGCTTTTGACCATTTCTGCTTGTCCTAGACATATACTAGCTATTGCAAATAAGGGAAAGCATGGGGTCTATGTTTCTATTTCTAATCATACAAAGAATTATAATAGCTGGACACTGTTGGCTCACACCTGTAATACTAGCTACTTAAGAGCCTGAGATCTAAAGATCAAGGTTGGAAACCAGCTGGGGCATTAAAGTCCATGAGACTCTTATCTCAATGAACCACCAAAAAAACTGGAAGTAGCACTGTGGCTCAAAATGGTGACAGTGGCCAGGCCCTGTGTTCAGTCCCTATGACCAACAACAACAAAAAAAAGAGTACTAGAAGGTTGAAATCAATCAAAGTATGTTATATGCATGCATGGAAATATCACAGTGAAATCATTTGTATATTTATGTAGTTTTTATATACTATTAAAAATGATATACCTTTTCAGTGGTTAAAAAAGAATTATATCTGAGTTTCTGCTTTGTTGTTTCAGAGGACAAACCCAGTGATAATTCAGAAGACAACCACGATAACAAACCAGATGACTCAGGAAAAGAGACAGACTTCCCCAAATTCCTAAGTATCCTGGGCACAGAAATCATTGAAAATGCATTTGACTTCATCTTACGATCCATGCGTGGGGGATCCTAATCACTAAGACAAACTGCTTTCATTCCTGTTCACTCTTGAAAAGAATCACATTGCATTAAAATTAATAAATAAAGGTGGCAAAGGCCAAAAGCATTATTTTTCATTGAAAACCATTTACCTGAATGTTTTGCATCTGAATGAAATGCTCTGAATTCTTTTAGGTTAAGCTCATTCCCACCAAGTAGTTCCACAAAATATTTTTTAATCTCAGACAGGAGGAAGAACTTTGGACCAAAGAACAGGAAGACAATTCTGAGCCGGACTCAGGTGCTCTCAGTGATGGATGCAATGTGTGCTGTGTACAATTTGCACCTTGAGTAGCCCTAAAGGGTTAATGGAATCACTGGGTAATCTCTCCTTGGTATGCATCTGGGTGCTTTGATTGTAATGGATAGTCTTAGAGAAAGTTCATCCATCCTGGAGACTTTCTGAGTTCTCAGTCTATTTGTAAGTCCCTGCCTGGCTAATTCTGGTTTTTACATTATTACTGTACCTTTGGCTGCATTTTTCTCATGTTAATTTCTCTGATTCCAGCTTTCCAAGATCAAATTCACTGATCAGTACTTCTTGGAGGTTTCCTTTCACCATCCTAAGCTTCTAGTCGCTTATTCTCTCTTAACTAGATTTTCTATGAAGAACTTGAACAAATGTGCTATATTATCCACCTACCTCAGGAGCTACTGTAGAATTTTATATTTTTTAAATAGATGGATTCATATAGTCCACCTTGCATCTAAGTTAGGGGAAAGGAGAATACAGTCATAAAACTCAATGCATATCCTGAAAAATTAAGAAAATTTAGGGAAAGCGAAGGGTTAGGAGGGATCAGGAGAAGTTGAAAGAGGTGACATAGATCATGATGCACTATGTTTATAAACTGGCTTGTTGAAGGGCAACTCCTTTGTACAGATACTTAATGATTTTTTTAAGGAGAAGATTTGCAAGTGGTTTTGATATAAAAGTCATACTTTGTAGGATGTCCTGAGCTACATAGCTGGGCCTGAAAGTTCTGTATAGCCTTTAAAGTTTTAATCATATTTTAGGTACATAGGAATTCTTACAGGTTTTTTTCCTGAGTTTGGATTTATGGCTTCTATTATGTTCTTCAGTTTAATGAACAACAAATAAAAAGCCATAGCTACATAAGAGTAACTGGGTCTTTCTGTCATATGTTTGGGCAGAGCTCTCAAATGATCTCCACAATTGTAAGAAGTCACAGGTGCTTCGTTTTCACTGTTATAGTCTCTATTTTGGATGATTTTGCACATTTCCATGATTATTAATAAAAATGAGAAGGAAAATTAAAAGAAAGTTTACAAAGTCCAGATTAGACCCCAGCTGAATTAATACCATCCCATTAGCAATACAAAGAAGCAAATCAATGGAACAACAATATGTCTTTCTATTCATTCCTTAGGAAGTTTTTTTTTTAATATATTAAGTGGCACATTTTTCAGCATTAACTTGAAAGGTTTACTGTCCAGTTCATTAAGGAAATACTGCACGCTCTGAGCTCAGCAGTAGCACCAGGCTCTGCTCTTTCTTTCCCTTTTCTCATACTACCCTTAGGCCTGCAAGTCCTCTATAAGCACCTCTTCAGAAGACTAGTATAGTCTTCTATCAATGCAACCTTTCCAGGCACACACTGTGTTATTCTCTGTCACTTCACTTTGTGATGATGTCATTATAGCATAACACATCTGAAAACGCTTATTTGTTTCACTGGAGTAGCTAAAGAAAAAAGAAAAAAAAACAGATAGGTCTGTTTAGCATAATATTGGCCCATAGCCTCCAGCACTCAGTAAATAACGGTTTAATTAATTAATTAAGGCAATAAGTATTGGAGGTTATACCTAAAGCCCGTTTAACCCAAATTAGACTTAAAAAAAACCTGCAAGATCGTCTCTTCTCTGGTCCTTCTCTAAGACAGTCGATCTAGCTGATGTCATAGACAAGACAGAATACCTATCTAAGTTTCCCTGTCTGAAGAGGAATAGATGTATTGAAGCTGAGGAATGGAAAGACGCCATTATCAAGTATCACTAAAAACTTTCAATATACACCAAGATGAGAATTGTGAAGGAGAAATACAAATAGTTAAAAAAAAAAAATCTAGATTGTAAATGAGAAAAAAAATGCCCAATGAGAGAAATCTCAGCTAAATCTCAGCTATGTCTAAGCTGTCAATGCAATCAATATGCTTAGGGAACTATTTATGGCCAATGTGAGATGAAATTGAAGCCTTATGAAATGAATGAATTTTGCTGAAAAAGAAAGAGTGAGAGGAATGGAGGGGATTCATAAATATGTGAGTCTTTCTTTCATCTTTTTCTCTATCTATCATCTATCTCTCTGTCTGTCTGTCTGTCTGTCTGTCCGTCTGGTTCTATCTATCTAATCTCTCTTGTCATCTATCTATCTAATCTATCTATCTATCTCTTTAACTATCCTAAATTCCTTTCATTCACTGAGAAATCTGAAATTGTGGTGACTATTTCCCCCTGTCAGGGCTGTGATATATTTCCCCTTCTCTCTACTATCTTTTCTCATTAATTTTGACTTTTTTTTTTTAATGTACCTGACCCTTAGTGACATCAGCCCACAAGGTTGCAAATGTACCTGATATTTTTATATAGTAGCTTTCACATCGGGAATATTCCAACATTCTGATAAATTTCAAATTGAGATCTCTATTTTATTCTTTTGCCCAAGCACCAGACTGGACTAATTTCTTACTATAAAACTCCATTAAATTTTCCACCAAATCCTCATATTAGGTATTTAAACACAAACCTGTCCTGTCACTGGGAAATCTTCTCTCCATTATCTTGGGAAAGTTTGCACCTATTCAATCAGAAAGCTCAAGGTTTTCTCAACTCCTCCATGCTTATCAGCACTTCCAGAATATTCTATCCTTTCTTTTGTGCTATTCCTTTTCTTTAATACAAATGATGACTTTATCTAATTGAATCCTCCAGTATGATCTCTTTCCTGAGTTCTGTTTTATCAGATTTCTGACTAGTTTTGCTGTTTTCTGTTGCTCCTCACTCCAATATATCTTCTACCTACCACCAAAGCATTTTATGAAAAACACAAATTTGGTCATGTCACTCTTAAGCAGAGAATAATGGCTGAAGATCTAAGTCTTAAGCTTATGTTTAGTCCTTCAGGCATGGGATTGGGAAATGTTATGTTTTTCAATTCCAGGGTCTTTATCCTTCACCTAAAAAGTAACAGAAATTCATTCAAAATGTTTATTAATTTGTAGCATGCCAGGGACAGTTCTATGTTCCGGGACTATATTACTGAAAGAACATCCCAAATGTCTGGTCTTTATGGAGTTTATACATGAAAGGACACTTGAGATACCTTAAGGTTTGTTGAGCAGAGAAAAGAAATAATTTTGTATATGTGGCCTGTCAACTTGAACTAACATGGAAACTTTTGGTTTATTTTCATCTAACAAGAAAAGCTGGAGAAGAAAATGATGGCTCCATCACTATATGACACCTCAGTTCTAGATGCAGGTTTAAATGATTCTAGACAACCCCAGAGGCTGAGGAAAGATGATTGCAAGTTTGAGGCCACACTGGACAACACAGTGAGGTACTCTTGCTTTTTCTTCTTTCTTTAAGACAACTTCGTGATAATTCCTACATTTCTTTTCCATCTCAACTATAAGTCATTTTTCCTCTTATCTATTTCTTCCATTAAAGAAGATAAATAGAATCTGGTGACAAACCAGAACAAACCTCATAGTAACTTCCTAAAGTGACTTTAATTTGTAATTAAAATAATAGCTTATTAGACATGGAAAAGAGTTTTTGTTTAATGATTTGTGTCACACATGTGTAACTATGGGCATAAAGGTATTTTTTTTTCGCTCTTGCTTTGTTTTATTCTTTCTTCTTTAAAAAGCTAGTTCTAGGGCTTGAACTCGGAGCCTCAGGCTCTCACTTGGATTTTTGGCTTAAGGCTGGTGCTCTACCACTTGAGCTACATCTCTAGGCTGTCTTGCTAGGTAATTGGATATACGAGTCTTTTGGATTTGTCTCCTTGGGCTGGCTTCAAATCTCAATTTTCAGATCTCAACTTCCTAAGTAGTTAGGATTACAGGTGTAATTGGTCTTATTGTAATGTTTTGTTGTTATTGCTGTTTATCTTAGAGGTACTGAGATTTGAACTCAGGCCTTCATGCTTGCTAGGCAGTCACTGTACAATTTGAACCATGCTTTTAGCCCTTTTTGCTTTAGTTATTTTTTGGGTAAGTTCTAGTGGTTTTGTGCAGGACCCGTTTTGAGCAGTAAACCTTCCACATCTTGTTTCCTGCATACCTGGGACTGTAACATGTACCATAATGCTTGGCTTATTGATTGAGATGGAATCTGACTAGGTTTTTGGATGAATTGTCCTCAAATTATTATTCTCTTGATCTCCTCCTCCTAAGTTGGCATGAGCCAACAGAACACTTTATTAATAAAATTAATTTTAAGTGGATATAGTTTTATCATCTTACTTGCTAACTTAATGAAATTCTCTTAAGAGAGGGGGCAAAGTGTAAGTAAGGATTGGAGTTTACAATATCGGGTTCCTGTCCCAAGTCTCCTAGGTACTTGCTGTGTCAACATTCTGTAACTTCTTCAAAAAGCAGAAAAAAATCCTACTTATAAAGAGAAATTGGAGAATATAATATGATTGGTTTGATGATGCTTGTGTCTGTGTCAAGGGTCCACATGATGACGAAGAGCATGTGATCTAGCAGAACTATTCAGCTCTTAAAAGATAAAGAGGTTCATTTTCACCATAGTGTCCTGTACGTGTCATTGAATGAACTTTACAATGTCAGGGTGGGAGCGGGGGAAGCTGGTGAGGTGGGAAGGGAAGGGATGGTAGGGAAGAACAAAAGAGGAGGTAAACAATGCTCCATAGGAAAGGTACTCCTTACCCTACTCATGTAACAGTAACCCCTCTGTATGGTATTTTAACAATAGAAATATATATTAAAAATTAATTTAAAAAAGATAAAGAGGAAGAGACCTGGTTCCTACAATTCTCCTACAATTCTCCCTTCTTAAAGGTACAAACACCTCCCAATAGCACCAAACTGAGATCAAGTCTTTCACACCTGGGATTGGGGGAGGGACAGTTATAGATTTAAACTACAGCTTTCTTTGTACAAGTTCACTGAGAAATGAAGAAGAACTTACATACTAAAAACTCATCACCTTGTAAATTAGACACGAGAAAGGCCAACTTTCCTACACTTAATCCAATGAGACAAGATTAACAAGCTCTGAATCCCATACCAGTGCTAAAAAAAGAACTGATTTTTTTTCTTACTTTATTTTCTCCTGACAATGGATAGTGAAGTAGAGAACCAGAAATTTTAGAGATAGGAAAGTATTATCTGTATCTGACTCAAACTGAATACTCTTAGTTCATTGTCCCTGTGAAAAGAAGATATTGGTGTTCCTTTCATAAACAAGGACATGAAGTCTCAGGAATAGTTGTGACTATGGCCTTAATCTGGGTGGAGGACACCACTGAAACTCAAGAAGCCTGGTTCTACTTAATGCTCTACTGCTGAGCCATCATGCTACTGGAGATGACAGAATATCACAGGAGAAACAGCAGAATGTCATAATTAAACTATGAAAACTTACACAGAGCCTGAGATGCACAGTGAAATAAAACACTACTCCTTTGATTATTTCAATGACATTGTATGCATCTCCAGTAAGTAGGGGTTTCCCCTAACTTCTATTTGCTATCTAGCCTGGGAAAGTTTCTTTTCCCTACTGGTTCTGTTTCATAATGTGGGTGTAGCCAGTATAAGTTAAGGAAGCACTATCATATTACCTTGTAACCTAGTCTACCGGTTCCCATAAGCTTCTGAAGATGGAAATAAGGCTTGAGTATTGGAATCAGGAAATACCCAGCCCATCTACTTCAGACTCTCACCCAAAGCCAGGTGAGCTTCTATACTCATTTAAATTTGCATGTTTCCAGTGGCATCTCTTCAGAGAAGAGCCTTCTTCTTATTACTTCTTATTCAATTCAGGCTGCAAGTACACACCTGCAACCTTTGGTACCCACACCCTAAATCCACTCTAGTGGTTCAATACCACCTTTGCGGTCCAGTATACAAAGCAAATGAAAGAGTAAGAGCGGAAGAAATAGAGATGAAAGTTTAACTTTTAACTTGGGCACGTAAGGGAGGTATAAACATGGGAAAGTCACTTGATCTGCTAGAGATTCACTTTCCTCCTTTTGAATTTTAAAAATGTCTAAAATGTAAGTGTTCAGCTCTTACTGGGAGAATTTTTTTTTTTTTTTGGTCTGGTCGTGGGGACTGAACTCTGGGCCTGGGTGCTGTCCCTCAGCTCTTCAGCTCAAGGCTAGCACTCTACCACTTGAGCCACAGCGCCACTTCTGGCTTTTTTTTCTTTTTTGCTTATGTGGTGCTGAGGAATCGAACCCAGGGCCTCAAGCATGCAAGGCAAGTGCTCTACCACTGAGCCACCTTCTCAGCCCCTGGGAGAATTTTTTTAAGTACATAAAATGTTCTTGAGTAAGCTGGGTACCAGTAGTTCACATCTGTAATGTTAGCTACTCAGGAGGCTGAAATCTGAGGATCCTGGTTTGAAGCCAGCCATAGTAGGAAAGTCCTTGAGACCCTTATTTATAATTAATCAACAAAAAGCCAGAGGTGGAGCTGTTGGTCAAGTCATAGAGTGCCAGCCTTGAGCAAGAAAGTTCAGGGACTAAGCCAAGTACCTATGACACATGTCTATAATCATAGCTACTCAGGACCTGAGATCTGAGGATTGTAGTTTGAAGCCACTCCAGGCAAGAAAGTCTATGAGACTCTTATTTCCAATTAAACACAGAAAAATCAGGACGTGGCACTGTGGCTAAGGTGGTAAACTGCTAGACTTGAGAAAAAGGAGCTTAAAGACAGTGCCCAACCTCAAAGTTCAAGGCTTAGGACCGGCACATGCGTGCGAGCATGCGCACGCACGCGCGCGCGCGAGCGCACACACACACACACACACACACACACACACACACAGACTTTAAAAAAATCCAGAAGCAATTAGACATCCTGAGGACCAAGAAGGAATAAGATGATATTAAGACATACAAATTTAGGGCTAAAATAAGAAAGGTTCTAAAATTGGCATTGAATTCATTTTTGGCCAGAAGTACCTCTTTAAATAGCTATGACTATGCACTTAATAAGTAGCTGTAAGAGGTGCATTTGTATAATTATCTTATGTAATCTAAAGCAAGTCATCCCTTAGAATTAAGTGATTCACAGCAATGAATGTTTTCTAGCTTACATTTAGATAGATTAATGATAGATAGATAGATAGATAGATAGATAGATAGATAGATAGATAGATAGGTAAATAGGTAGATAGATAGATAGATAGATAGATAGATAGATAGATAGATAGATAGATAGATAGATAGATAGATAGATAGATAGATAGATAGATAGATAGATAGATAGATAGATAGATAAATGTTTCTTCTAGCAACATACACACTCTTTATTTACACACTTCTTTGTTTTGGAGCAGTAATAGTAACCACTGAACCCAGAGCCTATGTATAATATATAAGTGATTCACTACTAGAACTCTGCCCTCCACCCTCTTCTTTATAATTGATTTTAGGGGTAGGGTTTCAAAGCTTTTGCCTAGATTAGCCTTGAACTTGCAATCTTTTGTCCTTAGCCTCCAGTGTAGCAGGGATTATAGGCATGAACCACTACACCCAGTTTACACATTCCTTTAATGGATTCCTTTAATCCATTTCTTGCTATATGTAAAATTTTCCCATTGTTACCAAAATGAGTATTTATATTAGAAATTCATGACCTAGTCTATCCCTTGGCTCAAGGAGGCTAATGAATGAGGGAAATAATGAAGTTATAAGAGCCTTAGGAAAAGACAGCAAGAGTGAACAGCTGGAGGAAGTGGTTTACAGAAATTGTTCACATGATTCTGTATAGTCTCAAACAAGAAATAGAGAACAGTATAGCACAGTCTTCATAAATGTTGTATAATCTAATTATTGGACACCTCACTATTCTTATATTCTCAACCTCTGCTTAACTATAGCAAACTAATTTCGAATAGATAAATTGGAAATCACCTTGATATAATTTACAATAATTTAAGCTTATTTTCAATCCACTTAAAATTGCAACTCCTTCTGTCCTGCTTCACTTCAAACCACATAGATTCATACTATACCTCATAATGTCTAAGTCATTTATTTAGATATAAACAGTGTTTTCTGCATAAAATCATCTGATGACTCTCACTAGATTATTGAAGTCATGAAGAGAAATAGCAAATGAGAAATCATCGTATCCATTCTCTCAATCTCTATTTATTTATTGAATTAAGGAAACTATTTTATTTTATTTTATTTTATTTTTATTTTTTAAATTTAATTTTATTTTATTTGTGAACATACTGTACAGAGGAGTTACAATTACATGGGCAGGATAATGCGTACATTTCTTATCAAGCATTGCAGCCTCCTCCTTTGTTTACCCTTCACATCCCTTCCCAGCCTCCCCCCTCCCCCCCAATCCCAATCCCAATCCTTCTCCTTCCCCCCTTCCCCCCCCCACCCCCGCACCGACGTTGTAAAGCTCGTTTTGGACATGACAACTTGTACTTCTCATTGTTGCAACAGGTCCACCTGTATCCTTAAACAACTGTTTTTCCCCATCTCCTCCACAAGTTATACTGACATCAAATATAGTGAAAGCAGGGGTTATACTGTGGGGGAGGGACATACAAAGCAACAAAGAGATAATCTTATAAATGCGTTAGAAACACATGCATAAAAGAAAAAAACATTAAAATACACATCTGAGGGTTCATTTTCCTGACATCACATTATCTGACCTTTTCCACTTGACTCATACATCTACTAGATATTACAAATAAGGGAAACCATGGGACCTATGTTTCTTTGGGCCTGGCTTATTTCACTTAATATAATTTTTTCCAAGTTTTTCCATTTCCTAACAAATGGGGCAATGCCATTCTTTCTGATGGAGGCATAGAATTCCATTATGTATATATACCACATTTTCTTGATCCATTCATCTACTGAGGGGCATCTGGGTTGGTTCCAGATCTTAGCTATGGTAAATAATGCTGCAATAAACATAGTTGTGCTGGTAGCTTTAGTGTGGTCTTGTTTGTAAACATTTGGGTAAATGCCCAAAAGTGGGATTGCTGGGTCATAGGGGAGTTCTATGTGAAGTCTTTTGAGGAACCTCCATACTGATTTCCAAAGTGGTTGAACAAGTTTACATTTTAAGGAAAGTATGTTATAAGCATATAAGATCTTATGGTTGGACATAGTGAGTTGGGCCTGGGAATTAGTGAATTTCAACACAAATTCTGATTCAGCTGAAAAGCAAAATTGAGGGTGGGCACAGCATCACAGAATTTACCCTCTTTGAAAACTTAGAGGATGTTTGTTTTAGAATTCAGAGTGAGATCCTTGTACTGGTGGCTCATGCCTGTAATCCTAGCTAGTCAAAAGGCTGAGATTTGAGGATCTCAGTTAGAAGCCAGACATGGCAGACAAATCCAAGAGACTCTTATCTCCATTTAACCAGAAAAAGCCAGAAATAGAGCTGTGGCTCAAGTGGTAGAGCACCAGGCTTGAGTAAAAAATGAAGTGAGAGCATGAGGCTGTGAGTTCAAGTTGCAGTACCACACACACACACACACACACACACACACACACACACACACACACACACACACATTTAGAGGAAAATAAACAGTGATCCTTGGGCTGCTCACACTTTTCTGATGATAAGATGCATGTGACTTGGTCTGTTTCTCTTCTGTTTCTTTCTCTCCAGAAACATCACAGTGAAATTGATGACCCAGTTATTCTTGTGTTTATTCTATACACCTTCTTTCTTCATAGTTCTTTCTGTATATTTCCTTTGTACCTTGATTTTTTAAAATTGTGTATGTCTCTTATAGCTTCTATTTTATAAATCCTCTCAGTTTAAAATGCAGAAGCATAAACATTTTCCAGAAAATGTGAAAAACCCATGATTCGTATAAGGGTTAACTCCTCCCTAGGTAGTATCTGCTTCCATCTCTGAGGCTTGTGTTTTTAAAGGCACACCCACCCAGCTGGCTCCTGGACAACCCAAGGACAGCCAAGCCCTGCCTTTCCAGTTCGGCTACACTTGCTGTCCAGAACGGAAACTTCAGACACCTCTCAGCAAGTTCTCAGGATTTAGGTCCCAGCTTCAGCCATGCGTAACTCATTTGAGCCATTGTACTGTGCTTTTCTACTTGTAGAATAAATGTGTCTTCTCTGGAGTCACATGTCTCGGGCAGAGATTTTCATTGGTACCAGCAGTAGTTTTTGTGTACACTTAACTTTTCAATAATGTAAAAATTATGAAAACTATATTACATATATATACATACTTATATACATATGCATGTATATACACATATATAAATGTACATTAATTATCCTGGCATATTATACATATCCATATATATATATATGCCAAGATAACCAATGAATGGCTTAAAATGAGAAAAGTAAAACCCAGATAAGGTAACAAATTTAAAAATCACAGAACCAATAAATGATAGAAAGAGAACTTAAACTTTACTCAAAAACTAACTCCTTAAATTTTAAAAAAAAGTATAAAATTTAAAAACCTTACCAGACCTTCTTTGAAACTCATTAAAAATATCTAAGCTCACTCACACTAAATTTTTTTCAAATAAAACCACATATTTATTGGCTGTGCATTGGGCATTTCTTTAAGGAATTGGTCAAATTTTATTCCCTGGGAAATATTATCTTAAGTGTCTGTGGCATTCATTTTCAACTTCAAGTTCTTATCTGACCAAATTTGTAGGATTCTGTTTACTTTGTAAATCCATGAGTTGAGTGAAAAAGCTAAAGAACCATGCTCAGGCCCTGAGTTCAAGTCCCAGTACTGGTACACAAAAAAAAAATAGCTCTTTTATTCAATGTTTCTGGACTATGAGCAAAATAAACAGGGTCTCTCAGAGAGTAGCTGTTGGTTACCTACCTGTCATATTCTGCATTAAGTAAAGGAATAGAAATCATAGAGCTACTAAAAGGCAAGAGAGTGAAGGTGAAAGTTTGAACAGCACCCGGTTCCCAGTTCTTGCCTTAGCTCAGTGTCTTCACTAGCATCTAATCAGCTGGGCACAGTCAACATGGCATCTTGGTGAAAGTATAGGCATGGGAATAGGAGAGCGAGGATGAAGGGACATGTGTGCCCGCTGAGAGATCTGGAAATACTTGCTCGAGCCAATTCTGTTAGTGCCATATCTTGATAGATAGTGAAGGATTTAGGCATGTGGCAAAAAAGAGGAGGAAGGAAAATTCTATCATGGTATAAAACTTAAACCAAAGCTCAGACTGTCAATACCTGGCATCAGTGGCTTACCTTCCAGTGAGAAATACTTGTCGTTGAGATGTTCCTAGGCTGGACCTTCACCAACGTTATCTCATTCTGCCCTCATACCAAGGACTCCAAGTACACAGTCTTGTTTCCATTTTAAATGAGTCTACTTGTGACCCTGAAATTTTAAGGAACTCTCCCAGGTTCGCCCAGAATAGAATTTCAGAGTCCGCATCTGTGTGTCCCTAAAACCCCTGAGGTAGGATTTCCTTTTGTTGTTTCCATGAGAGAATATTTAAACATACACATATTCTCTCTCTCTCTCTCTCTCTCTCTCTCTCTCTCTCTCTCTCTCTCTCTCTCTCTCTCTCTCTCTCTTACACATACACACACACACACACACACACACAGGCACACATTCACAAACACATGCATGCATGTGTGTTGGAAGAAGTTAATTAAAGGTGTACCATGGAAAGTTATATTTGTCCCTTGCCTTCCTCTGTCATTTTTGCTCTGTTTTCTGGTGGCCATGATGTGAGCAGCAATCTCTGAGACTTGTCTGCCACCATGTGTGACAGGCTTACAATGATGGAACCAAGAAAACATGACCCCAAAATTTTTTTAAGTCTTTCCTATAAGCTGCTTCTGCAGGTATTTTTCATGATGATAAAAAGGAAATTTGACTGACAAAACAGTCTTTTGGCCTAACATAACTGTTTCTAAAACAATCCTGCCAACCACTAAGACAGTATTCTCCCCATTTTTCCAAATATATTAAAATATATATTCATGTGGAAAGGGATTTGAGTATGCACTTCATCTGCAGCATGTTTTTTTCTTATTTAATAATGGGTTATAATACTTAAGTAAACAGAAATCTTTGAAAAGTTACCCAATACCTTATAACCTAAGATTGTATTCTCTATTAATCGTCATTCAAAATAATTTGTATTCTCAGCTCTTCAAAGAATGCCACAATAAACATCCTTGTTTGCATACATCCATGTTTGATGCTTTTGTTCCTTTTTGAGAGATTTTCAAAACTGGAATTGCAACATCAGAGAGTCTTGGAAATATGCCGATTCCTCTATAAATCCCAACTGATGGTCCATTTGTAAAAATTACATTGTATTTGTCTTGTAGCATATGAGTCGTTTTGTAACTTTATTAAAACACAGTTGACATGTAAGATAAAACACACTTAAAGTAAATATTTGAAAAATCCTGACACTTATAAATAGTCATTAAACCATCACAATCAAGAAAATGAACATATTAATTACTCCCAAAAGTTTTTTCTTGTTAGTTGTAATCCATCTCTCCCTCTTTCCAACCCCATCTTTCCAATTTGCTGATTTGCTTTCAGATTTGCCAACACATGATTTGCTTTCTGAAACACTAGGTTAGCTTGTATTTTCTAGAACTGCTAGACTGATTCTACAGTACTCATTTGTCCTTCACAATACATTGGCTTCCATCTCTAGAACTGAAACACTTGACAAAGCCTTGTGCCTTGTTGAATTTGGTGGGTCACAAACTACCTTGTAACCACTGTAGATGTACCTCCACTTCCCAGGTATACTGAAAAGAATATACTTGACCTTGTATAACATCGTTGCAATCTACTAAACTGTATGAGTAAAGACTGGACTGCAATAACTTACTTTAAGCTATTACCAATACTAATTGAGGATAATTCAGTCCCTAACCCTTTTTCAAGTCAAGAGTCTACTAGCATAGTTAGATGATGATTCACTCTATTAGTATATGTTTAAATATTTCATTTCTACAAACATTATTAAATATTAAAATTATTATGTTCCTTACATTATGCTAGATACTGGGCTGTTTCCCTAGAGCTCACAAACAAATGGGAGAGGCAAATAATAATCAAATAAGGGTGCACAAACACATGATTAAGCTTTGTGTGATGCTTTCAGCAAGGAAAATGGTGGTTCTCTTAGTTTTCTCCTGTATAGGGATCAAAGAGAATTTTTTTAAAGTGATACTTAAGCTGGGAGAAATTCTGGAGAGGAAAAAGAAGCATGTATATTTGAGTGTGCTACATTCACAAAAGCCCCCTTGCTCTGGCAAGGAGAGGAGGCCAAAGTAGCTGAGAAATAAGAAGAAAACCTTAAGGAGGAAAGAAACAGAACCTCAGAAAGGACAGGATTTCCCTTAAGTCTGGGAACAATGAAAAACCACCAAAGGTTGCTAAAACACTTGAGTAGATAGGATCAGTGTGGCATTTTTGCGAAGATAACTTGGTTGCTTTGTAGAACCAAACAGAAATCCAGCTTAGATTCTCTGGTAACAGAGAAAAGAGATGTTTATAGCAACTATACTACAATGCTACCCATCATTCCTTAAAGGAAGGAATCTGCAAGTAGAGTAGTGACATCTCAGATGACAATTATTTTGAAAGGTTCAAGTAATATAGTAACATACATTATGTAATCCTAGAGAGAGCATCATCTTTATTCCCTGTCAAAGAGTTATACAGATGTTCCTAAATTAGCCAGGTGTGGTCAGTTGTATGATAATAAATTGTGATGAGAAGTGATAAATATCAATTACCACCAAGATGAAGCTTTAAGACTTAGCCTATGACTTTCTACGCTCCCTTTCTCAGGGACTATGATAATTGGAAATGCTGGAGACAGAGGTTATTTCATCAGCTCTGGTTATGAAACTCAGGCAACAGGGGACAAGGCTAAAGCCATTCAAAGATGTGTGTATAGTATACAAAAATGTCAAACATTGTTGATGCAAGCAACTGAGATTTGAAATTATTTATTACTACATCTCTGCAGCCTATTGTCTATAATGATGTATTAGCAATGATAAAATGTGAGGGAAAAGGCAGGTTATAATCCTTTCCCAACGGATTATATAATAGAGGCTTGACTTGGTAGAAGTGCCTGGAAAAGCTACCCAGTGACCCTTTATTCAAAAATAAAAACCAGAATTCTGGTGCTGCAGATGCCAAACTGACAAAGTTAGGAATGTTTAAGTCTTGTTAAGCAATGCTCCATATTTTTTTAAATTTAATAATTTCTTTAGTGTTGGGAGGATGAGGGGGTCTGGAAGCTGTCACATAAGCAAGCATTGAAATGCAGATGTTTAACTGACAGAGAAGGAATGAGTATGTCTTACTTAAAAATCTGGGCTGTCTTTGTAACAGCTTGGGTGCTGGTGGCTCATGCCTGTAAAACTAGCTCCTCAGATGGCTGAGATCTGAGCATCCTGGTTTCACCTGGCCCAGGCAGACAAAAGAAACACTTATCTCCAGTTCACCAGCAAAAAACAAAACAAAACAAAACAACAACAACAACAACACATAATTCAAAGTATGGCTCAAGTGTCAGAGCACCAGCCTCAAGTGCAAAAGCTATGAGGAAATACTCAGGCCCTGAATAGCAGCATAAAATAAAATAGAACAAAATCCAGAAAACAAAAATAGGCTCTCCAGACTATATGCTCCAAAGGAAGGAGTCCCTAGAAATGAAAACTGTACAAAATGAAACTTTGGTCATTGCTTTATTCATTCTTTCCAGGAGTTACTGTGTTTTAGGGCATGCCATCTGTGACTGGTAAGCGGGTGGTCATCTGTCCCCATGGCCGCCTTCTCTCTTCCCCCAAGGTCACACGAGGTGTGACAGGGCCTCCTGAAAGTCAGAAGAATAGTCATACACATAGGAGTGGTACACACATAATTTATATGTGTCAAAAATAAGTCACTCTCATGATCCCATTTGGCCAGGATTTTGCTGATGTGGAAACAAAGACTTGGAATGGTTGAGGCCCACCCAGAAATCACATAACCTGGCACAGCTGGAATTGTTTCCAGCTGAAAGGTAGAAACTGCACTTTCCATGGGACGTGCAGACTTGGTGACTACAGTCAGTAAAAGAAAAACACCATTCACCAGGTGCAAACAGGATGGAGTGGGGCTGGACCTTCACTGACCAGTCCCTCCCCCTTTGCAATCAGCCCTGCAGAGTGTAATTACCAGTAGTTTCTTCACAGCTTCTGAAGCCTCTGGGCCCAGCTCATCTACACACTTCTTTAGTCCGCTCACAAGGTGCTCTACTGAGATGCCCAAGGTCTTCAGAAGAAGCTTTAATGGATCCTGGAAGGGAAGAATGCTTTCCAGAGGTAAAGGTAACACTTTGTCCACAGTCTGGGATACACTATTGAGGAAGAAGGCAGTAGCTGAAAAGGAAAAGAGAAATAAATACAACAAGCTCATCCTGCCAGTCTGTAACTCCAGCTTCCCAGTAACAGCACCATGCCAGACCCACATATCTGCATGTCCCATGAAACTTCTGCCTCCAGACCTCTGTACTTGTTGTGCCTTCTCCCCAGGACTCTTTCCACCAGATAGCTACAAGTCTTCTTCACATTATCTGGGCTCTCATCATTTGTGACCATTGTATCAAAGCCTACAGTGTCTGCTCTATCTAAAATATTACTGTTATCTTCCATGTCTTCATTTCTATTGTTATTTAAATTATTATTATTATTATTGTCACAGGGATTGAACACAGGTGCTATTTTTGAGCTTTGTTTACTCAAGGCTAGCACTGTACTACTTTGAGTCACAATGCCACTTCCGGTTCTCTGGTGGTTAATTGTAGATCAGAGTTTCATGGACTTTCTTGTCTGGGCTGGCTTTGGCCTGTGATCTTCACATCTTAGCCCCCTGAGAATCTAGTATTACAGGTGTGATCCTGTCATTAGTGTAGGTTCCAAGAAGAACTTAGGTTTTGGCTGGATGTTGATGGCTCACACCTGTAATCCTAGCTACTAAAGAGGCTGAGATCTAATGATCAAGGTCATAGTCAATTTGTTTTCTTAGAAATATTTTTAGCTCTTCTTCCAATTTACAAAATGAGTTTTTATAATTTTCCTTCATTCCCAAGCTACTCAGAAGGCAGTGATCAGGAGGATTATGGCTGGAGGTCAGTTTGGGGAAAAGGTTAATAAAATCTATCTCAATCAGTACAATGCTGGGCATGGCACTGTGAACTGATCACTTCAGCTACACAGAAAATGTAAACAGGAGAATCACAGTTCTGGTTGCCCCAGCCATAAATGCAAAACTTCATCATTCATAAAAAATTATGACATTAAAAATTCTTGGGGCATGGCTCAAGTGGTATAGCACTTGCATGGCCAGCACAAGGACCTGAGTTCAAACCAGAGGACCACCAGAAAAGAGATATAAATGAAGCCTGTGCTTCATTTCATCTTCTATCACCTGTCTTCCCTTGAAATCTCTCCCTATTTTTACTGGCATCTTTACCCCTAAGTTCTTCTCTTGGCCATTAGAGAAATAAAAGGACAAGTATGCTGCATCCAGAAATCCAATACAGCCTAGTGTACTTCAAGATGTATGCAGGCCACAGAGCAGCCAAACAGTCAAAACCAGCCAAAGTTACAAATTCCTCCACACATTCCAATGTTCCTCCAAATATTGCCAGTATAAGTGTATGTAGGCAGCACTTGATGTCATGATTAATCCTCATGCAGCGCCCACTACAAGTTGTGAATGTCTTCTGTGTCTGTGTTCATGTCTTTCTGGAGGGAAGGTTGTCAAAGCTTCCTGTCCTCTCAGGGAGCAGTGGCTACCACAGGGCATTTTCCTGAAGAACAAACGTTTATCTTCTCAATAGCCAGAAATGATTTCTTCTAAAACAAAGTAGGTCAATTCTGATTCTCTCCGAGCTGCCCGTGTCTGTGTCTTAATATTAAACTCTTCCACAGAAATGGAGAGACAAAGGGTGAACAAATGCAGCAGTGGCACTCACTAGACACTATGTTGAAAATGAACTATACAACTTGTAGGTGGGGAGGGGAGGGAAACACTGGGAGAGAGCCAGGGGAGGGTAACATTGTCCAAAAAGAAATGTACTCGTCACCTGACTTATGTAACTGTAACCCCTCTGTACATCACCTTTTTAATAACAATAAAAAACTTAAATTAAAAAACTCTTTATCACTAAGCATACCCCTAAGACTCTACCTATATATCTCATCACACATTTACAACAGTAAATAGTATTAAAATAATATTACAATGGTATTGTAGTAACTTCTTAAGTAGTCATATCTCCCTTACCTGTAAAACAGTTACCAGCTTCCTGGCAGACTTCTGTAAGACTTTCCTAAGAATTAAGTTTCATGAGAATAATCTAACAAGCCAGTGATATAGAGCACCACATAAAACAAGACAACAGTCAGGAGGTTTAACTCCTTCCTGAATCTATACATAGTCCCTCAGCAAATAATAGCTGCTGATTATATGAGTTGTAAGTACAGCTGCTTCAGGAGACCCAACATGGTTGTCTCGGCTAATTGTCGGTGACAGCAACAATGACCCCATGTACCTTCAAAAGCATTGAAGAAGAAGATGGTCAGATTCTGACTCAAGACAAGGGGGGAAAAAGACAACAAAAGTCCAGCAATGAAGTATGCTTCAATCCCTTCAGCACTGACAAACTTTCTCTGTAGCATTCATCGGGGATCGTTCTAACATTAGCTTGGAGAGCAGCTGTGATAATCTTTCCACATTACCATTTTCTGTGGTTCTAAAATGGCTTCTAGCACATTTTGCTTGCCAGTGAACCACGTTTTTACCAGCTGGTAACCAAAAACTACAGCAATATCATACATTCCAGAACACTTACTCGAGTAACTACAAATGCTGAGGGTCACTAACAAGAAGACAGCTAGCAACTTCATGGCAGAGATCTGCAAGGCTTTCCTTGAGAGTAAGTTCAACCAGAAAGCTGTGGATCCACCAAGCCAGGGGTTTTGATGGCCATACAAAGTATGTGTCAATTGTCTATATTCTCACACATATTTATACACACACTGTGAAACTGAACTCATTCACTCCTTCCAGAGTCAACTCACCAGAGAGCCTAAAGGTCATGTTTCCTCACCAAACATAGGAGAGGGTTTTCTATTTTCCCTCGTCTTCCCACGAGAAACAAAGCCCTAAGTACAAGTATTCTTGAGTAACTCTTTTGCAATGTCTCACAAGGAAATGATGAAAGAAGGTAGAAATTCCTAAGGATCCTTCCCTGGAAGAACCCCAGACAGATTAAAGAGGATTTCTGTTTGGATTGAAAGGACTGTTTTTCTCAAGCTTCATTGCTTTCCTTTATTTTATCTATTCATTTAAAATTTGGAGAATTATATTCCCTGGTGACTTCTCCAGGGAATTGTAAGGATACCCCAGTCCTTCCACAGAGTTAACTTTACAGCTTTACAGAGGTTCAGGGGGCGTTCTTTGGGGATTCTGCTCACCATACTCACATCTTTATTCTGTCACCAGATCTGCTGTCTTTCCTGATGTCCTCTGGTTATCTAGGGAAATGTGAAGTATGTCTTTGCTGTGCTTGTCTCCAGAACATTACAATGTCTTTTGAAAACCCTAGGATTCAAGTTTTACTCTTTATATGATCTTGGATTGGCATTTGAAATCCATGTCATCTAAGATAGGGACATAAGGCCAGGTGTCAGGGGCTCATGCCTGTCATCCTAGTTACTCAGGAGGCTGAGATCTGAGGACTGTGGTTCAAAGCCAGCCCAGGCAGGAAAGTCCATAAGACTCTTATCTCCAAATAATCACCAGAGAACTGGAGGTGGTACTGAGTCTCAAAGTGGTAGAGCACTGGCCTTGAGCAAAAATGTTCAGGGAGGGCTGGGAAGGTGGCTCAGTGGTAGATCACTTGCCTTGCATGCATAAGGCCCTGGGTTCGATTCCTCAGCACCACATAAGCAAAAAAGAAAAAGCCGGAAGTGGTGCTGTGGCTCAAGTGGTAGAGCACTAGCCTTGAGCTGAAGAGCTGAGGGACAGCTTGCAGGCCCAGAGTTCAGGCCCCACGGCCGGATCCCCCCCCCCAAAATGCTCAGGGACAGTGCCTGGGCCCTGAGTTCAAGCCCCACAACAGACTAAATACATACATACATACATACATACATACATACATACATACATACATACATACATACATACATACATACATAAATACATAAATCATGGATATGAGAAGTAAAATAGAGGGTTGGACACATGGCTCAGTTGGTAGAGTACCAGACAAAAGATGAAAGAATCAGTACTGACTTTACATCCTGGTCTCAGACCTAAAAAGAAAGAAGAAAGATGGCCCTATAGTATAGACCTTGATAAGAACTTTGTTGCAAAACTATCTTCATAAACAATTGAGTCATCCAAGATATAAATTTTGAAAACTTTGTAGCAGTCTAGTCCTATACAGTCACACAAGTTTCATAAACACACTCTACACAGACCTTTCTTTGTAGTATTTTTGTATGTTTTTATTGTAAAAATAATTGTACAGAGGGGTTACAGTTACATGAGCAAGGTAATGAGTACATTTCCTATGGAGCGTTTTGTTGCCTCTTCCTTCGTTTTTCCCCTACCATCCCTGCCCTCCCACGTCCTATGTTGAAAATGAACTTTACAACTTTGGCGGGAGGGAGCGGGCAGTTGTTGAGGTGTAGCATTTTCTTCTATCAAACTTTTCTCTGCAAGGAATGATTTGTAAATATCTTGAGTGGGGCTGTGGAGCTATGCTTGAATGCTAATGTAGGCTGAGAGAGTTGATTGCATTGTTAGGAAATGTTTCTCAGTTTTATATACTTGGTCCCATATATGATTATCTCATTCTCACAAACATCTGAGATCTCATGCCTTTTGTGATTGTATGTGGTATCCAGGTTTGAACTCAGGGTCTTGTACTCATTCAGCTTGCTAGATTCATTGGTGCTTTACTACTTGTGCCATGCCCCTAGCCCTGTTGTTTTACTGGTTATTTTGGAGATTGTGTCTCCTGGAATTTCTATCTACATTGCCTTTATCTAATCTTATAAATGAGACAACTTAGCTGAAAGTATTGAGTTAATTGTCACAGCCACACAGATAAAAATAATATTCCAGCTATATATAAGACCTTTCTCGTTATTTGATTGTACTTGATTGAATATTTAACTAAGATGCATTTCCTGTAAGCATTTGTTAAGTATATTAATTCACTGAAGAGAAATAAAGCTAAAAGGAAATTAATGTCAATGTTTGAAATCTAATTTGGATGCACATTTCAAATGTAATTTTTGTGAAGACTGAATTTGTAATCAGAGTGGAAATTCAATTAGACATTCAACAAGCATCTACCAAGTGTATTTGTTATGTCTTGATCTATGGTAGATTCTGGGAATTCATCAGTAACAGAAATGTGCCTGCCTGTTGCCTCATTTCAATTATAGTAAGAAAAGCTATTAGAAGCGGGACATCATGCCACTGATTTTTCTGTGAGGAAAAGCATATTTATCAGAAGCGCTATATTCACAAAGTGCTTTGGTGAATGCCAGCTCCTTTGTACAACTACTTAAAGATTACAAAAATATTCAAAAAATAAAGATAATTAAATATAGATAGGAAGACATTGGACAAGAAACGCAAAGGAATTGGTGGGATTGCTCACCTGACACGTTCCTTCTTTCTTCAGGAAGTCAAATTAAAGTATGGAAGGAGTGTGGGCCACTATTTCCCTTCTATTTGCTGCTAGAAACACATATGTATAAAATTCAATCAAAATCCACAGCTCGACTAGGAGAAGGAACTCACATTGGTAACCACAGTGGAAATTAGGAGAATTGCAGTTGGAGACCAACATGGTAAAAATTATCAAGAACCCCTCCTTCCATATCAACAAATAAGATGAGCAACATAGTGTATGCCAATCCTCTCGGCTAATTAGGTGGCTATAGGTGGGTTCAAAGCCAGTCCTGGGTAAAAAAATGTGAGATCCTATCAAAAAAAAAAATAACTGGAGCCAGGCATCAGTGGCTCACACCTCTAATCCTAGCTACTCAGGAGGCTGAGATCTGAAGATCTTGGTTTAAAGCCAGACCAGGGATGAAATTCTTTGGGACTTATCTCCAATTAACTACTAAAAAGCTGGCATGGTGAATCCAAGTGGTAAAGTACTAGCCTTGAGCACAAAAGCTCAGGGGCACTGCCCAGGCAGACCCCAGCATCTGCACAGACAAACTAAAATAAAATAAAAATAACTTCGGATATGACTCAAGTGCTAGAGCATCAGTCTAACAAACACGGGATCTTGCATTCAAACCCCAGTGCTTTTGAAATAAATAAGTAAATATACATAATTTTTATGGCTTCTTGAACTTATCTCATAAAGCCTTGAGACAAGCAATGCAATCTGTTTTGAGATGCTCTTCCTATTGATTAAATTCCAGTTAGTGAACACCAGTATCATGTCACTCTTGGCTAACTTTTATCACTTCCTAGGTACTGCAAGAAATCAAATGAAATGAAATGAGGATGCATGGAAAATGACAAGTACATCAAAACATTCTCAAGGCAAAATTTAGGAAGCTGTGAAATGGAGTATAGTCTGCCATTGTTAGCTGGATTCTTTTCATTGAAAACCTCATGAATTCAAGTGGCCCTTCAATGTAAAAGTTTAGATAGGAAGAGAGATCATAGAAACTTACAATTTACCACAGCTTATTTCTGAAAACAAACAGTGCACTGAAAGGAAAACTGTAGGCAAGTGCTCTCATCTTTCCATGCCTAGCCCTGCTTAATCACAGTGTGTGCCCAGGACACAAACCCAGCACCTGTTTAGGTTACAATCAAACAAGCAGATGGACAAATGTGGGCCTAAAACCCTAAATGGATGGACCAAAGGAGTCTTACTTGATTATGTAAGGCTTGATCAATAGGGAAAAATATAGAAGTTTGGCTAGGAGAACACTAGTCACAAGACTTTATAAAGCAGTTTCAGAGATGAGAAGGCAGGAAGACCTGACAGTTTTCAAAAGTACTTTGGGTCCTCACACGGATAAATCCAAGACCTCTCAGTTATACTTGCCCATTGGCTCCTCTGAACAGGATGCTCTGCAACTTGCATTCATGTGTGTTTGGTCCTTTCTGACAATGACAGGAAACTGGGACCCTTGGCGACTGCCACGTCAGTCTATCTAAGTCAAAACTGGGGAAATGTAATAGTGGCTCCTTTTGTCTTTAGCACCCAAATCAGTTGGGTTTAGGCATTGGCCCTGTCTTGTTCTATATGTGGCACTCCACACCCTCCCCATACCTGCTGAACACATGTAATTTATCATGTAACTCAAAGACCAGCAGAAGTACATGCTGTGCTTGGCCAAGTTCCAGAGTCTAGATGAGTGCTTTGGCTATAAATCATGTCCTACTTCCTTTTTTTCTGTGGGCTAGATAGCAAAGCCAGGACATTTCACACAAGGCAAGCACGCTGCCAGTGAGCTACATCCTTCGGCCTTTCTCTTCCTATATGTTTATGAATACTGATTTTTTAATATATGTTTATTTTCTTTAGGTAGTTGTATTGAAACATTCATGAGGAAACAGAAAGACTTGGAGAGGATTATGTTAAATAAGACCCAGAGAAACACAGGATCCCTCATCAATGGGAACTAAAATGTGCCTATAAATCTAAAAGTAAGCTTACTGGGTGACATCTAAGAGTTATAACTATTAACTGAAGTATAATAGAATCTATTTTTTTTCAACAAGGCCACAAGTTGAAGCAGGACTTAGTAAAGTACAAGGGCTCCTGGCAGGCCTTATGTTTGCTTAGCACTGTCTCCAGATTCTCCAAGGCTTTTTAGTACTAAGGTCACCCTTTTATTCCTTCTGAGCCCTATTCATCCTTTGGTGATTGAGGGTATGGGTCCCAGGGCCAGACTTCAGGGACCCATGGCGCAGTATGTCCATGGGGGAAGTCCCTTCACCACTCCAGCATTCCCTTTTGTTGACATTTTTGTAAATGGGCCAACAAAACATACTTACTTGTGGGATTGTTATGAGGAAATGAGTTAATACATATAAAGCACTTACAAAAATTAACTCCTTGACTCATCACTATTGTCATCACTCACTCTGTGCATACTTTTATTCCTCCAGTTTCCAATCTCTAAGTTCAGCCACAGCAGCCAACATAATCAACAATTTCATGAGTGCTATTTCCCAATTTATTTAACTTTGAGCCATATTTGAGGGGAGGTTATTTACAAACTCACTCAAAAGAATCCCATAGTTCTTTGGCTTATACCCAGATTATAAGAAGGGGTTAGAAGATCACTAAACAGAGTCACCAAAGTAGGTCAATTTCTCTTATATAATAAGCTTTTTAACTTAAAAGAATTTGATTTACAGCAAAAAAATCTGGGTATAGAACAAAGAAATTCTTCAGAATCATTGGTGAGTCAAGGGCTGATTAACGAGCTATCACTCATAGGTACTTTTGTATATACTAAAGGATTGTTAAGACCACCTATGATGTGTGGATTATGATGCTGTATGTGTAAGCTCATTGTTTACAACTGGGAATAAAAATAATAATAATAATAATACAATAACAGCAAAGCCATGGTTATAACTTCCTCAAGTCTAGAGATATTCAGGATTTATTGATTGCTAAAAGAGAAAATAAAGGCATATAGTATAGACTTAGTCTCAATTGTCTTTATATCTAATTCAATGTGAAAAAAGACCAGACTCAAATCATCTCAAATTTATGATTGCAATTATAAAAGCATAGCTATAAAAGTCTCCTGGGAATGAACCCACAGACCTATAGCCACCTAATCTTCGATAAGGGAGCTAAAACATATAATGGAAGAAAGACAGCTTCTTCAATAAATGGTGCTGGCAAAATTTTTTAAACACCTGGAGAAAACTAAAGTTAGATCCTTATATATCACCCTGCACCAGAATCAACTCCAAATGGATCAAAGACCTCGAAGTCAAAGCAGACATCCTGAAAACATTACAGGAAGGAATAGGAGAAACTATAGGGCTTCTTGACACAGGCTGGAATTTTCTTAATAAAGACCATTTTAGGTCTTTGGAAAATGGGATTGCATGAAACTTCAGAGCTTCTGCATGGCAAAGGACATAGCTAGATCAATAGAAAGCTTATTGATTGGGAGAAGATCTTGACTATCCATACAACAGAAAAGGGCCTCATATAAAAAGTATACTTAGAACTCAAAAAATTAAATCTCCCAAAAACAAATTCTCAAAGAAACAACCGCCTCTTAATAAGTTGGCTAAAGACTTAAGAAGAGACTTTTCTGAAGAGGAAATAAGAATGGCCAGTAGACACATGAAGAAATGCTCAACTTCTCTAGCCATAAAAGAAATGCAAACCAAAACAACATTGAGATTCCACCTCACACAAGTTAGAATGGCTATAATCAAGAAATTTAATAACAACAGATGCTGGAGGGGATATGGCCAAAATGGAACTCTACTGTGTTGTTGGGTGGGAGTGTAAACTTATTCAGCCACTTTGGAAAACACTATGGAGGTTCCTCAAAAGACTACATATAGAGCTCTGCTATAACCAATCAATCTCAGTTTTGGGCATTTACCCAAAAGATCACAAACAAGGCCACACTAAAGCTACCAACACAACTATGTTTATTGCAGCATTATTCACCATGGCTAAGATATGGAACAAACCCAGATAGCCATCAATAGATATATGGATCAAGAAAATGTGAGATATATGTATATATATATATATTCATATATATGTATATATCAGATATATATGTATATGTATATATCTCACATTTTCTTGATCCATATATATATATATATATATATATATATATATATATATAAAATGTAATTCTATGCCTCCATCAGAAAGAATGATACTGCCCATTTGTTAGGAAATAGAAAGACTTGGAAAAAAATATATTAAGTGAAGTAAGCCAGGCCCAAAGAAATATAGGACCCATGGTTTCCCTTGTTTGCAATAACTAGTATATGGCTAGGATTATCTTACCAGATAAGCAGAAAAGGTCAAAAGCTATGTACATATGACCATATAGGATGATGCTAAGTGAAATGAACCCCAACATACAGACACAAGAGGGTTTTTTTGTTTTTAATGTACTATATGATATTTTTTGTTCCTTTTTCATGTTCTTCCCCCATGGTATAACCCCTCTTGGCATGTATTTGATTCTGGTGCCCTGCATCTTGTATATACTTTTGTCTAATTTGGGGAGGAGAAGGGAAACCAACAAAATGCTGAAACAGGTTGACCCATAACAATGAGATGTAGAAAACACTATGTTGAAAATGAATTTTACAACTTGGGGACAGGGAGGGAGGAGTTGGGGAGGTGAGGAGGGAAGGGATGGTAGGGGAAAATCAAAGGAGGTGGTATCAATGTTCGATAAGAAATGTACTCATTACCTTACTCATGTAACTGTAACCCCTCTGTACAGTATCTTTACAATTAAAAATGAATAAAATGTAAAAGTCCACTAGGATTATGAATATATGTCAAAATCCAAGGAAAGAGTCTCAGTTACTCATCATTAGTTGGAGTGAACATTCTGTTTGAACTTGAACTCACCTCCTTGAGGCCTTTACAGAAGGACTTTTCAGTCCTCTAATGATACATTTAAATTCTAAATTATTCTAAATTTTAGCACCTTGAAACAGCACCCATACATTTTTTTCTCATGAGGCTTTAAAGTGGCCACATGCTTCTGCTGCTTCATTAGATAGTTGGCTGTAACAGATCATACTGAAGAGTCAGAATATTGGCGTTTGTGGTTGGTTTTGGTTTGGAGTTGGGCAGGGGATGTCTACAAGCAGCCTTCTTGGTCCATAAATCCTAAGAAAGTATGTGTGTGTGTGTGTGTGTGTGTGTGTGTGTGTGTGTGTGTGTGTGTGTGTGTGTGTGTGTGTGTGTTTGTGTGTGTGCTGGTCCTGGGGCTTGAACCCAGGGCCTAAGCACTGTCCCTATGCATTTTTGCTCAAGGCTAGCACTCTACCACTTGAGCCTCAGCTCCAATTCTGGCTTTTTTTGGTGATTAATTGGATTGCCGAGTCTCACAAACTTTCCTGCCTGGCTTCTGGCTTTGAACCTCAAATCTCAGATGTCAGCCTTCTGAGTAGCTAAGACTTCAGATGGGAGCTATCTGTCCCCAGCCATAAAATACATTTTAAGAGGTTAAAATTGAAATAATAACCAGGCACCAGTGGCTCATACTTGTAATCCCAGGTATTTAGGAGGCTGAAATTTTTGGATTGTAGATAGAAGCTAACCCAGGCAGGAAAATCCTACAAGCTCTCTCCAATAAACTACCCCCAAAAGCCAGAAGTGGTGCTGTGGCTCAAGTGGTAGAGCATTAGCCTTGAGCAAAAGAAGCTCAGGGACAGTGCCCAAGACCTGAGTTCAAGCCCCAGGACTGGCACAAAAAAAAACAAATGATTAATGGCCTAAAGATTAATCATCAAATATAAACATTTGGGACTGGGAAGGTGGCTCAGTGATAGAGTGCTTGCCTTGCATGCATGAGGCCCTGGGTTCGATTCCTCAGCACCACATAAGCAGAAAGGGCTCGAAGTGGCGCTGTGGCTCAAGTGGTAGAGCATTAGCCTTGAGCTGAAGAGCTCAGGGACAGTGCCCAGGCCCAGAGTTCAGGCCCCACAACTGACAAAAAAATAAAAATAAAAATAGATTTACATCTACTTGGCCACACTATATTATTCACATCAAGACATAGAGCCAAATCAGACCTGAAAGGGGAGAAAAAGACCTCACTCTGTAGGGGAAATCACAAAGGAAATGTGTATACCAGACATCCATCCTATGTTGAGAAAGATGTCTAAAGCCAGGTGCTAGTGGTTCACACCTATAATCCTGTAATCCTTGCTACTCAGGAAGATGAGATCAGAAGATGAAGGTTGAAGTGAGCCCAGACAGGGAAAACCATGAAACTCTTCTCTACAATTAACCAGCAAAATAGTGGCCTGGAAAGTTTGCCTCAAGAGGTAGAGCACCACTCATGAGTGAACAAGCTGAGCTATAGTGCAGAAGGCGCTGATTGATGAAGACATGGTGAAATAAAAGCCCCAATACTGCCAGGATCTAGTTGCTGACACTTGTAACCCTAGCTATACAAAGTGCTCAGATCTGGAAGACCACAGTTCAAAGCCAACCCAAACTGAAAAGACTGTAAAGCTCCATCTCCAAAACAAATGTTGGACTGAAGTCATGGGTCAAATGGTAAAGCAGCAAGGGTGAGTAAGCTGAGTGGGAGTAGAATAGCATAAGGTCACAAGTTCAAGCCTTGGTACCCACACCAAAATTAAAGCAAGGGAGCTGAACTTTTGAAGGATCCTATACCACACACTTTCCAAAGTTAGAAACATCAATATAGAGAGACAATGAATCAACAAGTCCTTTGGATATTGTTCAAATTTGGAGCACTATCACAATGAAGCAAGAATAGATTTGCATTGAGGAATGAATGTGAGAGGTCTTAAAATAGAGTGAGAATATTCAATGTACGTATGTGGAAATGAAAACAGGTAACGAGAGAATGGGTAGGATTGAGAGAGATGCAGAGAATGACTAGAGGGGTGGGACTGATCACAATTCAGTACACTCACAAACTAGCAGGTTGAGGTAAAACTCCTTTGTCCAGCTTTAGACCCATTGCAACAATGAGATGTATAAGACGCTATGTCAAAAAATGAACTTTATATCTAGGGGTGGGGGGCGGTATAGTTGAGGAGGTGGGAGGGAAGGGATGGCAGGGGAAAAACAAAGGAGGAGGCAACAATGCTTGATAAGAAATGTACTCATTACCTTGCTCATGTAACTGTACCCCCTCTGTACAGCATTTTCACAATATAAAATGTATTAAACATTAAAGGTAATTTTTTAAAAAATTAAAAAAGAAACAACAAAAGTGTACCATTTCATCAATCCATAATGAATCCCACACATAAAAAAATCAGCTAATGTCAGATTTACTGTAGGAATGTTTTTGTACTATGTGAGGGGATGGATTGTCACCTTCATTATCCTTTCTAGTCCTACAGGTTGTAGGTCACCAGCAGCTTCCGTGACCTCAGGTTTTATTTAGGAAGGATGTGATTATGACTGCAACAAACACTACCTTTAAACTGATGAAGCACCTTGTGTTCTGATGCTCTATCAGAAGGGAGAAACTCCAAGTCAGTAAAGATTTATGCACAAATTACTTCCACTTATGGCTCTTTACTTTGCTTTTAGAGTTTTGACTATCAAATAAATAATGCTGAAATAACTTTAGCAAAACTCCTGGATCTTTAACATCAGTCAAAATCATTTTTACTCAGTGAATCCTTTTGTGGCATTTAAATTAACCTATAATACCTTGCCAACGTTTTCATGAGGATGGATACTACAAGTGCCTTACCTGGGACTTTCAGCCTGATAACCTGGATGATGTCTGATAGCTCCCACCTTTGTTGTATTTCTTTCAGTGTGAAATAGTACCTATGACCAGATAAGATGATGTTAAGCAAAATGAACCCCAAGAGAGGGACACTGGGTTTTTTCTTGCTTTTTATTGTTTCTAACATATTTATAATGTACCATGTGATTTTTCTGGTTGCTTTGTATGTTCCTCCCCCACCATAAAACCCCTCTTTTCATTGTATTTGATGTCGGTGCCCTGCATCTTATATATACACTTCTCTAATTTGGGGAGGGGAAGGGAAAAAACAAAATGCTTAACTAAGGATACAGGTTGACCCAATGTAACAATGAGATGTACAAGACACTATGTTGAAAAACAGACTTTACAATTTGTGGTTGTGGAGATGGGAGGGAAGGGATGGTAGGGGAAAAACAAAGGAGGAGGTAACAATGCTTGATAGGAAATGTACTCATGACCTTGCTCATGTAACTGTAACCCTTCTGTACAGTATCTTTACAAATAAAAAACATTTTAAAAAAAGAAGAAGAAAAAAAAGAAGTCCTCACCGGGGGGAATCTTAAGGCTTGGTAAAATTTCAAACAAGAATCACTTTTATTTTTTATTTTTTTAACTATTTTTATTGTGAAGAATCACTTTTAAAAATGGTGCACATACGTCCTCTTGTGGCCATATTAGAGATTGCAAACAAAAAACAAAAAACAAAAAACAAAAAACCAAAGCAAAACACTTGCTGATTACCTTCTTTGTGCCAGGTCCTGTACTAGAAGAGCATAGTGGGTGTGAACTATTTCTGAAAGAGTAAGCCAGCAAAATGAAACATGATGTCAAATGTAGCTGGGTGTTTAATGATTATAATGCAGATTGTCTTCTTTTTTATCTTTTGGTATAGTTGCACAAAGCAGTTACCATTCAACAAAGCAGTTTATGTAATGCAGTTTTGAGAAATGCTCAGAGGGGAAGCAGATGAGGCCTGACTAGCTCAATTAGCGAATGTACTTGGAGAACATGGAAGTTTCTCATCCTCAGAAACTTCACAGCATCTGTACGACTTTCCTAGGGTTGTTCTGTCATGCCAAGACTTTGACAAACAGACTGAACACAGGTCACATTGTTAGGCAGTCCTTCCTACATTCCAGAGCTCCTGGATTCCAATTCCAGGAATTCAAGAATTCATCAACAATTTTGGAATGCATCTTAAAAGGGCAGGACTAAATCTAACAAGAAGTTAGAAAGCAACAATAATTAGAAGAAGTTCTCACCACAGCAGGAAACCTGTGGCAACCATCACCTCTTATTGGTTGTACCTCCGTGCTTTACAGCACAGAACAGAGCAAGTCTGCTGGCTTCTTTGAAATAAACAGCAGATCCTTATATGGCACCTGGTAGCCGTAGCCTTTTCAGTTCATGTGAGAGTGTTGGAATTGCAGGACATTGTGGTTATACCTGCAAACCTAGCTACTCGGGGGGGGGGGCTGAGATCTGAGGATCACGGTTCAAAACTAATCCCAGCAGAAAAGTCCATGAACCTCTTCACTCCAATTAACCTCCACAAAGGCTGAAACTAGAGCAGTGGCCCCAGTGTTAGAGTGCTAGCCTTGAGCACAAAAGCTCAGGGACAGCACCTAAGCCCCAGGACTAGTAAAAAAAAAAAAAAAAATGGTGGGGGGAGTTTCAGAATCAGGCTCCGAAACCTCATAAGTAACATTAAACAGTGACGCTGTAAAAAGAAATCTGGAAAAGGAATATTTCTTTTTTTTTTCTTTTTTTTTCCAGGGCTGAGGACCGAACCCAGGGCCTTGCGCAGGCCAGGCGGCTGCCCTCACGCTGAGCTAAACCCCCAGTCCCCTAGAAAAGGAATATTTCATTAGCACAGAAATATAAATCAGATAATCATAGCATTGGCTTAACAGCCTAGAGTCACTTTTTTGACCCCAAGTTTATTTATACTTTATTTCTTTGAATGATTACAAAACCTGGCTACCATGTGTTGACACCAATTTCTCTTATAAAATGAGCAGAAATGGAAGACATTTCAAAATAAACAACTAAAGCAAAAAAGAATCGAGTGTTTGACAAGCAAGTGTGAGACCAGGATTGAAAAAACTGAACGTCTCTACCCTACTAGTTTCTCTTTTTCAATCTTTGCTACAGGTGAAAAGAAATGATTAGGCATCTATGTATGTGCTGACGGATTTTGTTGTTAAAGTTTCTGAATGAGAGTTCAAGTAAAAAGCTAAAGGCTCTTTTGAATGTGTGAACAAGAGCATTTATGACTCAAATATGAATGAGGCTTTGTACACTACAGAGTTCTTTGACTTGTAACTAATAAGAATTATAATTTATACAGTTTAAATCGTCCTAGTTACCTAGTGACATATGAATATCTGTTAGATATACACTTATGTATTTAAATATTAGATATACACTTACATATTTATATGGTACATTTACCTTAAGTATTACCCTTTCCTTGCTCTCCCAGTTTTATAACATTATTCACTATTGGTCATTCAATGAAGTTGCCCTCTCATCTTTGTAGATACTCTGACTTGATATTTCCCTCACAGGGAGATCACCTGCTGTTCTTACAGTGGGTGAATGAGCCATCCCATACCCACAAGTGGGAGTGTGACAGACATGAATTCTCTGAGCTTCCATTTTCACTCCTCACCAGTGTTTTGTAAGATTGCCCTTTACAAATACTAGCAGCACATCCTCACGGTGTCAAACTATTTTAAGACAAATGAGAGCTCACGCATTTACAGACTTTCATGTTGTCAAATTACTTCCATTAACTGGGCTTATTTAAGCTTCATAAGAATTCATTCCATAACAGCTGGTCTGTGCAGCTAAGATTGAACAGGCAAATCTGCTCTTTATTTTCTTGCAAAGACTTCTATAATTTATTTCCAAATGATCCTTTTTGTTGTCAAGGTGATGTACAGAGGGATGACCATTTTATGTCAGGTAATGAATACATTTCATTTGGAACAGGATCACCCCTCCCTTACTTTTTCCCAGTTTTTCCCTCTCACCCCCCACAAATTGTATAATTCATTTTCAACATAGTATCTAGTGAGTATCACTGCTGCGTTTGTTCACCTTTTGTCCCACCATTTCTGTACTCAAGAGGCAAATCTTTTATTTTTTTGTAGTTTTGTCACAATTCAGACTCAGAATTAATATCATGCTCCTCCATGTTCTTGTGGGAACCTACCTGTGATCAAATAGTCACCTTCACTCCCCAGAAAACTTTGTCTTTCTGCATTTTAATGTCACTACATCTGATGCCAAGATACAGGCCAGCAGAGGGTTCCATCAGCTCTACTATAAGCAACTCAGAAATATGGTTACTGTAATCATTAACAGCAAAGTTTAGTTTTCTTATATTAGTTTCAATACTTGAGACATAAATTCCATCAAGAGTAAAGTGATGTTTCCCAGGGGTTCTGTTGTGTGAGGATGTTATGTGGAACAATGACTTTTGTATCTTTGATAGATGGAAAATATTCTTGTCCTGAGCTTTTATTACAGAAGACTTCTAGGCACCGAGGCAAGCATGGCCCAAGTTCCTCTCTTTAATCATACTTAGTCTGTCAGCTTAGAGAAAAGTCCAGGTTGGCAACCAATACAGATGGCTAAGAATTCTTTGGTCCTCCTAGACCCCAAAACTGGCAGGAAGGATAATTCTACTAAGAAACCCTGAAGGAAGCGGAGCTCCTGGCTGTTCAGAATGAGAATTTGGGGCTCTACTACAGAGACAAGCATACATGGGTTCAAGCATACATGGCTATCCGGGGAGCTTTTGAGGGAAGTGAGTAGGAATTGAACAAGAATCAGGGAAGTTTCTCTTGTATAAATATGCAAACGAAGAGATGGAGCCTTCTGAAAGAAGGGGTCCACTTTGTGTAATTATTTATATTCTACAATTGAAACTCACATGTGTGACCTCAGTAAATGTTTGCTCATCAGTACTATAATGGGAACAAAATGGTAGAATGGTTTAGGTAACACAGGTCAGTGATATGTAATAAGTACATTCATAGAATCATGACTAACATTTTGAGTATTATCATGACTAACACTTTGAGTGTTCTAGAGCATCCGATAGATACACAATTATACTCAGGTTTCCACAACAACCCTGAGGTCTATTTCCATGGTATTCATCCATGTTAAGGAAGAGGTATGGGCTGGGAAGATGGCTCAGTGGTAGAGTGCTTGCCTTGCATGCAGGAAACCCTGGGTTCGATTCCTCAGTACCACATAAGCAGAAAAAAATGCCAGAAGTGGTGCTGTGGCTCAAGTGGTAGAGCGCTAGCCTTGAGCTGAAGTGCTGAGGGACAGCGCCCAGGCCCAGATTTCAGGTCCCATGACCGGACCAAAAAAAAAAAAAGAAGAGGTATATACAACTCAGAGAGGATAGATTTCTTACTCAAGATAGTAGCAGAAGTAAAATCATATATGACCTTTGTGACACATTATCAAGACCAGGCTTCCTGAAACATAGGTACTGCAGCTAGAATTTAACATACATTCAGTGTTCTGAGTCAATAAAGAAGCAACAAAGCAACTAGTAACTCTGTGTGTGTTTGTGTGTATGTGTGTGTGTGTGTGAAAAACACCAATAGAAAAGGATGGAGGAGCTCATGCCATCCTAGCTACTCAATAGACTTAGAGCCGAGAAAAGTCCTTGAGACTCATCTCCAATTAATCACCAGAAAACCTGAAGTGGTGCTGTGGCTCAAAGTGGTAGAGTGCCAGCCTTTAGCAATAAAGGCTCAGGAACAGCATTCAAGCTCTTAGTGCAAGCCCCACAACCACCAAGAAAGAAAGAGAGGAAGAAAAAGAGAAAAAGAAGGGAAGGAAGAAAGGAAGGAAGGAAGGAAGGAAGGGAGAGAGGAAGGGAGGGAGGGAAGGAAAGAAAGAAAGAAAGAAAGAAAGAAAGAAAGAAAGAAAGAAAGAAAGAAAGAAAGAAAGAAAGAAAGAAAGAAAGAAAGAAAGAAAGAAAGAGAAAGAAAGAAAGAAAGAAAGAAAGAAAGAAAGAAAGAAAGAAAGAAAGAAAGAAAGAAAGAAAGAAAAAACATCATCTTATCTGACCTTTTCTGCTTGTCTCAGACATATACTAGTTATTGCAAATAAAGGAAACCACGGGACCTATGTTTCTTTGGGCCTGGCTTACTTCACTTAATTTTTTTTTATTGTGAACATACAGTACAGAGGAGTTACAATTACATGGGTAAGGTAATGAGTACATTTCTTATCAAGCATTGTCGTCTCATCCTTTGTTTCCCCTTCCCTTCTTCCTCCCCCCCCAACACTCCCCAAAGTTGTAAAGTTTATTTTTGACATAATATCTTGTACAACTCATTGTTGCAATGGGTCCACCTGTATCTCTATTTAAACAATTATTTTTCCCTTCCCCTCCACAAATTATGCCAAATCAAATACTGTGAAAACAGGGGTTATATCATGGCGGAGGGTTATAGAGAACAGCAAAGAAATATCGTATAAATATTTTAGAAACAATAGTAAGAAAGAAAAACACACTTGAGTCCTTATCTTGGGGTTCATTTCACTTAACATCATCTTTTTTTTTGTTTTTGGTTTTTGTGCTCCTTTTCTTTTTTTAATTTTAATTTTAATTTTTTGTGAACATACTGTACAGAGGGTTTACAATTACATGGGCAAGATAATGAGTACATTTCTTATCAAGCATTGCAGCCTCCTCCTTTGTTTACCTTTCCCATCCCTTCCCAGCCTCCCCCCACCACCCCCGTACTCAATCCTCCCCACCCCCACCAAAGTTGTAAAGTTCGTTTTCGACATGACAACTTGTACTTCTCACAGTTGCAACGGGTCCACCTGTATCCTTAAATGACTTGTTTTTCCCCATCTCCTCCACAAATTATACTGATATCAAATACAGTGAAAGCAGGGGTTATACTGTGGGGGAGGGACATACAAAGCAACAAATAAATAATCTTATAAATGAGTTAGAAACAAATGCATGAAAGAAAAAAAAACATTTAAATACATATCTAAGGGTTCATTTTCCTAACATCACATTATCTGACCTTTTCTGCTTGACTCATACATTTACTAGATATTGCAAATAAGGGAAACCATGGGACTTATGTTTCTTTGGGCTTGGCTTACTTCACTTAATATAATTTTTTCCAAGTCTTTCCATTTCCTAACAAATGGGGCAGTGTCATTCTTTCTGATGGAGGCATAGAATTCCATTGTGTATATATACCACATTTTCTTGATCCATTCATCTACTGTGGGGCATCTTGGCATATCTTAGCTATGGTAAATGATGCTGTAATAAACATAGTTGTGCTGGTAGCTTTAGTGTGGTCTTGTTTGTAAACATTTGGGTAAATGCCCAAAAGTGGGATTGCTGGGTCATAGGGGAGCTCTATGTGAAGTCTTTTGAGGAACCTCCATACTGCTTTCAAAAGTGGTTGAACAAATTTACACTCCCACCAACAATGAAGTAAGGTTCCCTTCTGTCCACATCCCCTCCAGCATCTGTTGTTGTTAGAGTTCTTGATTTTTGCCGTTCTAACTGGGGTGAGGTGGTATCTCAATGTTGTTTTGATTTGCATTTCTTTTATGGCTAGGGAGGTTGAGCATTTCTTCATGTGTCTATTGACCTTCCTTCTTTCTTCTTCAGAGAAGTTTCTCTTCAAGTCTTTAGTCCACTTATTTATTGGGCAGTTGTTTCTTTTAGAATTTGTTGTTGGGGGATTTAATTTTTTGAGTTCCAAGTATATTTTAGATATGAGACCCTTGTCCGTTGTATGGCTAGTAAAGATCTTTTCCCAATCTGTGGGCTTTCTATTGATCTTGCTAGCTATGTCCTTTGCCATGAAGAAGCTCTGCAACTTCATGCAATCCCATTTGTCCAACCTTTCTTTGATTTGTTGTTTCTGGGTCTCTATTAAGAAAATTTCGGCCTGAGCCAAGGAGACCTAGGGTTTCTCCTATTCCATCCTGTAATGTTTTCAGAGTGTCTGCTTTGACTCAGAGGTCTTTGATCCATTTGGAGTTGATTCTGGTACAGGGTGATATATAAGGATCTAGCTTTAGTTTTCTACAAGTAGTTAACCAATTTTGTCAGCACCATTTACTGAAGAGGCTGTCTTTCTTCCATTCTATTATTTTAGCTTCCTTATCAAAGATTAGATGGCTATAGGTCTGTAGGTTCATTTCTGGGTTTTCAATTCTATTCCATTGGTCCTGAGGTCTGTTCTTATGCCAGTACCAAGCTGTTTTGATTACTATGGCTTTATAGTAGAGTTTGAAATTTGGTATTGATATTCCTCCAGCAGTGTTCTTTCCGTTGAGGAGCGTTTTTGCTATTTGGGGTTTTTTATTGTTCCATATGAATTTTTGGATTGCCTCTTCTATTTCCTTGAAGAATGAGGTTGGAATTTTGATAGGTATCGCATTGAATTTGTAGATAGCTTTGGGAAGTATTGCCATTTTCATGAGGTTAATCTTTCCAATCCAGGAGCATGGGAGGTTTTGCCATTATTTAAGTTCTGTGTTGATTTCCTTTTTCAAGATTTTAAAGTTTTCATCATAGAGGTCCTTCACTTCTTTGGTTAAGTTAATTCCTAGGTATTTTATTTTTTGAGGGGCTATTACACATGGAGTTACTTTCCTAATTTCAGCCACACTTTTCTCATTGTTGGCATACAGAAAAGCCATTGATTTTGGGGGGTTAATTTTATAACCTGCTATTTTGCGAAAGTTTTGAATCAGCTTGAGTAGTTTGGGAGTGGAGTCTATGGGATTCTTTAAATACAAGATCATGTCATCTGCAAAAAGGGAGAGTTTTACTTCATCTTTCCCTATTTGGATCCCCTTTATGTTTGCATCTTGTCTTACTGCTGTAGATAGGCATTCTAGTACTAGATTGAAGAGAAGTGGAGAGAATGGACATCCTTGTCTTCTTCCTGAGTTAAGAGGAAATGGCTTTAATTTTTCACCATTAAGTATAATGCTGGCTGTAGGTTTGTCATATACAGCCTTTACTGTATTGAGGAATGTTCCATGGATTCCTAATTTTTCCAAAACCTTCATCATAAAGGGGTGTTAGATCTTGTCGAATGCTTTTTCTGCATCTATTGAGATAACCATGTGGTTCTTATTCTTGCTCCTGTTGATGTGATGAATAATATTAATTGATTTGCGTATATTGAACCAGCTTTGCATCCCTGAAATGAATCCTGTTTGATCTTGGTGTATGATTTTTTGGATGAATTGTTGAAGTCGATTGGCCAAAATTTTGTTGAGAAGTTTTGCATCAATGTTCATCAAAGAAATGGGTCTATAGTTCTATTTCTTTGATGAGTCCCTGCCTGGTTTTGGGATGAGGGTTATGATGGTTTCATAGAATGTGTTCGGTAGTGAGCTTTCTCTTTCAATTTCATTGAAGAGTTGGAGGAGTATTGGTGTGAACTCTGCTTTGAAGGCCTTGTAGAATTCTGCTGTAAAACCACCTGGTCCTGGACTTTTCTTAGCTGGGAGGTCTCTTATTGCTGTTTCTATTTCAATGCTTGATATGGGCCTGGCTTAACATCATCTTATCTGACCTTTTCTGCTTGTCTCAGACATATACCAGTTATTGCAAATAAGGAAAACCATGGGACCTATGTTTCTTTGCGCTTGGCTTACTTCATTTAATATAACTTTTTCCAAGTCTTTCCATTTCCTAACAGATGGGGAAATGTCATTCTTTCTGATGGAGGCATAGAATTCCATTGTGTATATACACCACATTTTCTTGATTCATTCTTCTACTGAGGGGCATCTGGATTGGTTCCATATCTTAGCTATGGTAAATAATGCTGCAATATACATAGTTGTGTTGTTGTTTTAGTATGGTCTTGTTTATAATCATTCAGAGAAATTCTCCAAAGTGGGATTGCTGGGTCATAGGGAAGCTCTATGTGGAGTCTTTTGAGGAATTCCATACTGCTTTCCAAAGTGGTTGAACAAGTTTACACTCCCACCAACAATGAAGTAGGGTTCCCTTCTGGCCATCCCCTCCAGCATCTGTTGTTATTAGAGTTCTTGATTCTAGCCATTTTAACTGGGTTGAGGTAGTATCTCAATGTTATTTTAATTTGCTTTTTTTTTCTTTTTTTTTCTTTTTTTTGGGTCCGGTTGTGGGGCCTGAACTCTGGGCCTGAGCGCTGTCCCTCAGCTGTTCAGCTCAAGGCTAGGACTCTATCACTTGAGCTTTTTTCTCTTTGCTTTTTTTTTTAATTTAATTTAATTTTATTTGTGAACATACTGTACAGAGGAGTTACAATTACATGGGCAGGATAATGCGTACATTTCTTACCAAGCATTGCAGCCTCCTCCTTTGTTTACCCTTCACATCCATTCCCAGCCTCCCCCCTCCCTCCCAATCCCAATCCTTCTCCTTCCCCCCTTCCCCCGCTCCCCGCACCGACCTTGTAAAGCTCATTTTGGACATGACAACTTGTACTTCTCATTGTTGCAACAGGTCCACCTGTATCCTTAAACAACTGGTTTTTCCCCATCTCCTCCACAAGTTATACTGACATCAAATATAGTGAAAGCAGGGGTTATACTGTGGGGGAGGGACATACAAAGCAACAAAGAGATAATCTTATAAATGCATTAGAAACACATGCATGAAAGAAAAAAAAAACATTAAAATACACATCTGAGGGTTCATTTTCCTGACATCACATTATCTGACCTTTTCCACTTGACTCATACATATACTAGATATTACAAATAAGGGAAACCATGGGACCTATGTTTCTTTGGGCCTGGCTTACTTCACTTAATATAATTTTTTCCAAGTTTTTCCATTTCCTAACAAATGGGGCAATGTCATTCTTTCTGATGGAGGCATAGAATTCCATTGTGTATATATACCACATTTTCTTGATCCATTCATCTACTGAGGGGCATCTGGGTTGGTTCCATATCTTAGCTATGGTAAATAATGCTGCAATAAACATAGTTGTGCTGGTAGCGTTAGTGTGATCTTGTTTGTAAACATTTGGGTAAATGCCCAAAAGTGGGATTTCTGGGTCATAGGGGAGCTCTATGTGAAGTCTTTTGAGGAACCTCCATACTGGTTTCCAAAGTGGTTGAACAAGTTTACATTCCCACCAACAATGAAGTAAGGTTCCTTTCTGTCCACATCCCCCCCAGCATCTGTTGTTGTTAGAGTTCTTGATTTTTGCAGTTCTAACTGGAGTGAGGTGATATCTCAATGTTGTTTTGATTTGCATTTCTTTTATGGCTAGGGATGTTGAACATTTCTTCATGTGTCCATTGGCCATCCTTCTTTCTTCTTCAGAGAAGTTTCTCTTTAAGTCTTTCGCCCACTTATTTATTGGGCAGTTGTTTCTTTGAGGATTTGTTGTAGGGGGGTTTAATTTTTTGAGTTCCAAGTATATTTTCGATATGAGACCCTTGTCCGTTGTATGGCTAGTAAAGATCTTCTCCCAATCCGTTGGCTTTCTATTGATCTTGCTTGCTATGTCATTTGCCCTGCAGAAGCTCTGCAACTTTATGCAATCCCATTTGTCCAACCTTTCTTTGATTTGTTGTGTTTCTGGGTCTCTATTCAGAAAATTTCGGCCTGAGCCAAGGAGACCTAGGGTTTCTCCTATTCCATCCTGTAATGTTTTCAGAGTGTCTGCTTTGAGTTCAAGGTCTTTGATCCATTTGGAGTTGATTCTGGTGCAGGGTGATATATAAGGACTGAGCTTAAGTTTTCTACATGTAGTTAACCAATTTTGCCAGCACCATTTACTGAAGAGGTTGTCTTTCTTCCATTCTATTGTTTTAGCTTCCTTATCAAAGATTAGATGGCTATAGGTCTGTAGGTTCATTTCTGGGTTTCCAATTCTATTACATTGGTCCTGAGGTCTGTTCTTATGCCAATACCAAGCTGTTTTGATTACTATGGCTTTATAGTAGAGTTTGAAATTTGGTATTGATATTCCTCCAGCAGTGTTCTTTCCGTTGAGGCGCATTTTTGCTATTCGGGGTCTTTTATTGTTCCATATGAATTTTTGGATTGCCTATTCTATTTCCTTGAAGAATGAGGTTGGAATTTTGATAGGTATTGCGTTGAATTTGTAGATAGCCTTGGGAAGTATTGCCATTTTCACGATGTTAATCTTTCCAATCCAGGAGCATGGGAGGTTTTGCCATTTTTTAAGTTCTGTGTTGATTTCCTTTTTCAAGATTTTAAAGTTTTCATTATAGAGGTCCTTCATATCTTTAGTTAAGTTAATTCCTAGGTATTTTATTTTTTGTGGGGCTATTACAAATGGAGTTGCTTTCCTAATTTCAGCCACACTTTTCTCATTGTTGGCATACAGAAAAGCCATTGATTTTGGGGGGTTAATTTTATAACCTGCTACTTTGCCAAAGTTTTGAATCAGCTGGAGTAATTTGGCAGTGGAGTCTATGGGATTCTTTAAATACAAGATCATGTCATCCGCAAAGAGGGAGAGTTTTATTTCTTCTTTCCCTATTTGGATCCGCTTTATGTCTGCATCTTGTCTTATTGCTGTAGCTAGGCATTCTAATACTAGATTGAAGAGAAGTGGAGAGAATGGACATCCTTGTCTTCTTCCTGAGTTAAGAGGAAATGGCTTTAGTTTTTCACCATTGAGTATAATGCTGGCTGTAGGTTTGTCATATACAGCCTTTACTGTATTGAGGAATGTTCCATGGATTCCTAATTTTTCCAAAACCTTCATCATAAAGGGGTGTTAGATCTTGTCGAATGCTTTTTCTGCATCTATTGAGATAACCATGTGGTTCTTATTCTTGCTCCTGTTGATGTGATGAATAATATTAATTGATTTGCGTATATTGAACCAGCTTTGCATCACTGAAATGAATCCTGTTTGATCGTGGTGTATGATTTTTTGGATGAATTGTTGAAGTCGATTGGCCAAAATTTTGTTGAGAAGTTTTGCATCAATGTTCATCAAAGAAATGGGTCTATAGTTCTATTTCTTTGATGAGTCCCTGCCTGGTTTTGGGATGAGGGTTATGATGGCTTCATAGAATGTGTTCGGTAGTGAGCTTTCTCTTTCAATTTCATTGAAGAGTTGGAGGAGTATTGGTGTGAGCTCTGATTTGAAGGCCTTGTAGAATTCCGCTGTAAAACCACCTGGTCCTGGACTTTTCTTAGCTGGGAGGTCTCTTATTGCTGTTTCTATTTCAATGCTTGATATGGGCCTGTTAAGCTGGTTTAACTCATCTTGGATTAGTTTTGGCATGTCAATATTTGTTAGGAAAAGGTCCATTTCTGTCAAGTTCTCAAACTTATTAGCATGAAATTTTGAGAAGTATTCCCTTATAATGTTCTGAATCTTGGTTGTTTCCGTGGTGATGTTTCCATTCTCATCTCTGAGTTTATTAATTTGGGTGTGTTCTCTTCTTTTTCTGATAAAATTTGCTAAGGGTCTGTCAATTTTGTTAAGTTTTTCGAAGAACCAACTCTTTGTTTTGTTGATTCTTTCTATAGTTTTTTTGGATTCTAATTCATTTAATTCTGATTTAATTTTGATTATTTCTTTCCGTCTACTGGATTGGGGTTTATCTTTCTGCTCTTTTTCAAGGAGGTGTAGATGTGTCATTAAATTGCTAGTTTCAGATCTCTCCAATTTGTTGATGTAGGAGCTCAGAGCTATAAACTTGCCTCTGAGTACTGCCTTTGCTGTGTCCCAGAGGAGCTGGTAATTTGTGTGTTCATTTTTGTTGAATAGCATGAACATTTGAATTTCCTTTCTAATCTCTTCCATGACCCACTCTTGATTCAGCAGTGTGTTGTTCAGCCTCCATGTGATACCGGACTTTCTTTGGTGGCTTTTGGTGTTGAGTTCTAATTTTATTCCCTTGTGGTCAGAGAGAATGCAAGGTATAACTTCAATGTTTCTGAATTTAGACAAGTTTGCTTTATGGCCGAAAATGTGGTCTATTTTAGAAAACATTCCATGTGCTGCTGATAAAAACGTGTATTCTGATGCTGCTGGGTGAAATGTTCGGTAAATGTCTGTTAAGTCTAGTTGATCTATGCAGCTGTTTAGATCTGCGGTTTCTCTGTTGAGTTTTTGCCGAGTTGATCTGTCTAGTGGGGAGAGTGGTGTGTTAAAATCCCCAACAATTAATGTCTTTGGATCTATATGGGATTTGAGGGAAAGTAGTGTTTCTTTGATAAATTTGGGTGCTCCATTGTTTGGCGAATAGATATTTAGAATTGTAATATCCTCCTGAAGGAGAGATCCTTTAATTAGTATGTAGCGACCTTCTTTATCTCTTCTCACGAATTTTAATTTGAAGTCTATTTTATCTGATATTAGGATTGCAACTCCCGCCTGTTTATGGGGGCTGTTTGCTTGGTAGATTTTGTTCCAGCCTTTAACATTGAAAATGTGTTTGTTTTTACGGGCAAGATGTGACTCCTGCAGGCAGCAGATAGAAGGGTCTTGTTTTTTAATCTAACTAGACAGTCTATGTCACTTAATTGGAGAGTTCAGTCCCTTAACGTTAAGAGATAGGACTGAGAGGTATTTGGGAGTTCCTGCCATGTTATCCACCTTCTTGGGGGCTGCGAAAGCTGGGTTCTTCCTATGGTTCTTGGATTCTCAGTTTGGGTGCAGTTTCTTGGCCTTTGTTGTGTTCTTGTTGGTTTTCTATGTGTAGGACATCTTTAAGAATCTTTTGTAGGGCTGGTTTGGTGGAGATGTATTTTTCCAATTTTTCTTTGCTATGGAAGGTTTTTATTTGGCCTTCAGTTATGAAGGAGAGTTTAGCTGGGTACAGTATTCTTGGTTGATAGTTGTTTGTTTTTAGGGCATGGCATACATCATTCCAGGCTCTTCTTGCTTTGATTGTCTCTGCTGAGAAATCTGAGGTGATTCTAATTGGTTTCCCTTTATAGGTGATTAACCTTTTCTCCTTGACAGCTTTAAGGATCTTTTTCTTGGTCTGAGTTGATCCTGTGTGGATTATAATGTGACGGTGGGATGTCCTATTCTGGTCTGGTCTATTTGGGGTTCTAAAAGCTTCTTGTATCTGAATAGGCCTATCTTTTTGTATGTTTGGGAAGTTCTCTGCTTAAACAAATTTCCTAGACCATTAACTTCTGTTTCTAGGTGCTCCTCTACACCCATTATCCTTAGATTAGGCCTTCTGATGGTGTCTTCCAGGTGTTGGATAGATCTATCATATTTCTTGGACTTGTCTTTGATGGTTGTATGTTCTTTCTCTATAATATCTAGGCTGTCTTCAATCCATGAGATTCGATCTTCTGCATGGTCTAACCTGCTGTCAAGACTCTCTACTTTGGTTTTTTTTATCTCTTTTCCTTCTAAGTGGTCAGCTTTGATGGCTTCAAGTTCTTTGTTGAAGCTCTGTTTTAGGTCTTGTATGAATTTCTTTACTTCCTTAATTTGGTGTTCAGTGTTTGTTCTCAAATCACTTAGTTGATTGGTTATGGTTTCTTTGGACTCCCATTCCTTCTGTTGGGTTCCATTCAGCATTCCCTTTGTGGTCTCCCTGACTTCCTTCAGCTCTTTGTTAATGGATTCCATGAATGCCTTTAGTGATCTTTGTGTATTCTCTACCTGGTCTCTTAATTCGTGAATTACTCTTTGATTAGCTTCCTCCCGTTTGTGGGATTCCTGCAGTTCTCTTTCCTCCCGTTCGTGGGATTCCTGCAGTTCTCTTTGAGTGTTCTCAGCCTGCTCACGCCATTCCTCCCTTTCTCTTTGAGTATTCTCAAGTTGTTCACGCAAATCCTGTATCAGTTTTTGAGTAGCTTCCTGACGCTTATAATATTCCTGTATAAACTTTTGGGATGCCTCCTCTCTCTCCCTATCACGCTCATACAGAGTCCTTTGTAAGTTGTCAAACTTCTCATTTATCATGTTTGCCACCAGTGTTTGTAGAGCTATTTGGGAACTCTCCTCTGGATTATTCATTATCTGATCTGACCCCTGATTATCAAGATTGGGAATTGAGATATCCAGATTTGCCATTTTTCTTGTGTTTTTCTGGCTTACTCTGCCCATTTGAGATGAAAATAGCACCAGTTTTGTGCTAGAACACTATCTTAAGGCAACCATCAACCAACGTTTGCATTTATACAGTCAATAGTCTACAGATACATTCTAGTTCAACAGATACATCTATTCAACATCAAACAACTATATGTTAATGGGCTTCGATACAATCTAGTTCAACAGATACATCTATTCAACATCAAACAACTATATGTTAATGGGCTTCGAACTGCCGAGAAGAATTTGGAAAACCAGAAATTTTTAGGGTTAGGGAGAGATGTGGGTAAAAAATAGGAATAGATTGGTGTGGGGAGGCACAGGGAGAGTTAACTATGTCCTAATCTCAATGCAGGAAATAGGTTGGGTAGGATGCAAGTAGAGAGAGAGAGAGAAAGAAGAAAGGGAAAGGGAAATGAAAAGAGACCAGAAAAAAAATAGAAACGTAAAAATTAATATAGTTATGGAGATTGAAAGACCATCTATTTAGAGAGGAATGTGAATATATTGAGAAAACAGGAGGGAGATAGAGGAGATGTGAAAAACTTAAAAAAATGCTTAAAATATTATATAGGTATAAAGAGGTAGTACTGCTATTAAGGAATTTAAGTCTCAGAGGTTTTGGATTGAGTAATAAATTTGTGGATTAAGTGTGTACACAATGGGGATAGGGTCTACTAGTTAACTATGGGTTTATCTGAGGATGTGCAGGACAAGAGTTAAGTCACATACAGAAGAACAAAAGAGAGGAAAAGGTGAAAAGGATAAGAAATGCAGAAAAAAAAAGATCAGAAGTTCAGTAGAGCTAGACAAAAAACAAAAAGATAATTAAGAAAGAAAGAAAAAGAGAAAGAAGACAAGAAAAGAAAGGAAAACGCACATTCACATATTCCTAAAATTAAAATTATAAGAGGGAAAAAAAAGTTACTGGAAAACAATTATTTTTTCAAAAAAGGCAAAAATTAAAGATTAATAAAAGTTTTAGAAAAGGAAAAAAAATTATATATATATAAGGTACCAAAAAGAAAAAAAAGAAAAAAGAAAAGAAGAAGAAAAAAAAAAGTTCTTTGATTTTTTTTTTATTTTTTTGGGAGAGGTAGGAAGAATCCTGTATCTCCCTTTTGTCTGTAACCAGCCTCTTGTTGGAGTCTCTGGTCAGCTTGAGGTCCTGTGGGTTGATTGGTTTCTTAAGTCAGTTTGTTCGAACAGGCTGAAAAATGCTCTGCTTTACCCAAGATTTTGAGATCCCCCTCCCAGGTTAGTTTAATGGGAGGGTGATCTGCTTTGAGAATCACAAAAGAGGGGTGATGAGGCTAGGTTCTGGTAGAGTTGAGGCCTTTCAACAAACAGTAGCTTTTCCCTGGGGCAGTTTTGTGAAAAACTCACAGAGCCCAGCCTGGAGCCATTCTCAGGGTTTCTGTTTTTCAATTGATTGTGGAGCCTGCTAGAGGGAGGGGCAGCCTCTGGCTCTGGTTACCCAGTGAGGAAAGCCACTCCAATGGCTGGTGCCTGAGCTGGGTGACTTTTCCCTGGATGGAGCTGAGTCTGGCAGGTCACTTCGCAGTTAAGTTCTTGTGACCTGCTAAATGACTCGTTTTATTCCAAGGCCTGAGCTGGAGCTAGCAGCTCCTCCGAGCTTTGTCGGTATCCAAGATGGAGATCACCGGTGCTGGGGGGGGAGGGGTAGCCTTCCCTCCTCTGCTTCCTGAGAAGGAGTGAGGATGTCGGGCTTGTACTCACGCCGAGTCTTGGATCCTGGGTCGTCTCTGGTCTGCACACTGCAGGATGAAGATGTCCACTCCTTGTCGGTTCTTGCTGGTGTTGAGTAGAATCCTCTCGCCCGCTGCGTCTGGCTCCTTCGTCCTGGACTCTCTGTGTGAGCGCTCAGTTATGGCTCCGGCTGTGGTCTCCGCGGCGACCCTGCCGCCACAGCCGCGGCAGCTGCTGGCAAGCACTCAGATGTGTCTCCTTGTCTTGGCTTCCCCTCTCTTGTCTAACTCTCTGTCCTGTGATGGCACACTTGGTGTGATTCTCTGGCTTAGGACTGTTCACTGGAACTCTAAAACTGCTTTCTATGCGAGAGCTTGTTCAGATTCCAGCTTCTCCTCCACCATCTTCCCAGAACCTTTTCTTTTTGCTTGTATGGTGCTGAGGAATCGACCCCAGGGCCTCATGCATTGCAAGGCAAGCACTCTACCACTGAGCCACTTTCCCAGCCCCTAATTTGCTTTTCTTTTATGGCTAGAGAGGTTGAGCATTTTTTCATGTGTCTATAGGCCATTCTTCTTTCCTCTTCAGAGAAGTTTCTCTTTAAGTCTTTAGCCCACTTATTTATTGGGCAGGTATATTTTAGATATGAGACCCTTGCTCATCATTTTTTATTGTGAAAATACCATACAGAGGGGTTACAATTACATGGGAAAGGCAATGAGCAAATTTCTAATCAAGCATTTTTGCCTCCTCCTTTGTTTCCCCTTCCCATCCCTTCCTATCCAGCCCCACCTGCCCGCCAAAGTTGTAAAATTCGTTTTTCGACATAATGTCTTATACATCTCATTGTTGCAGTGGGTCCACCTGTATCCCTATTTAAACAATTTGTTTTTTCCCTTCCCCTCCACAAATTATACCAACATCAAATACAATGAAAGCAGCTTGCTTTGTATGACCCTTGTCCATTGTATGGCTAGTGAAGATTTTCTCCCAATCTGTGGGCTTTCTATTGATCTTGCTAGCTATGTCCTTTGCCATGCAGAAGCTCTGCAACTTCATGCAATCCCATTTTTCCAACCTTTCTTTAATTTGTTGTGTTTCTGGGTCTCTATTAGGAAAATTTAAGCCTGTGCTTTGTATGTTCCTCCCCCACAGTATAACCCCTGTTTTCACTGTATTTGATGTTGGTATAATTTGGGGAGGGGAATGGAAAAAACAAATTGTTTAAATAGGTTTACAGGTGGACCCAGTGCAACAATGAGTTGTACAAGACGCTATGTCAAAAAAGGAACTTTACAATTTAGATGGGGTGGGAGTGGGGAGTGTAGTTGGGGAGGTAGGAGGGAAGGGATGGTAGGGGAAAAAGAAAGGAGGAGGCAATAGTGCTTGATAAGAAATGTACTCATTACCTTGCTCATGTAACTGTAACACCTCTGTAAGTTATTTTCACAATAAAAAAACTTAAGAAAGAAAGAAGGAGAGAGAGGGGGGAAGCAAGGAAAGAAGGAAGGAAGGAAGTAGAAAGAGAAAGTGAGAGAAAGAGAAAGTGAGAGAAAGAGAAGAAGAGAAGAAGGCAGCCAGAATAGCTTAAACCAAACAATAAAAGCATTAACTAGGATTAAAGACTGAACCCTATTCTTTAAGGGATTTAAAAACTAAATTAGGACAGCAGAACAGAAACAGATGTGAAGTAGACATTACAAAGTTTCTCATAAAACCTAAGTAAAGAGAAATTTCTGAGGGTTTGACATTGGGGTATGATTGCCTGGACTTTAGTGCAGCCAGTGTGGGGAGAGTCATGGGGGATCCTGAGCCTCTTCACTGCCAGTGGAGCATGGAGTGAGTCAGACAAAATGCAGGCTTTGGCCTAAGAAGGTCTTGATTCCAGAAGGATATATGGTAGTTGCCACAGCAGTGAGTTACGTGAAAACAGCCTCTCCTTGGAGATGGAGCTCAGTACTAAACATATCTTGCTTGGCTAATTAGGAATTTGTAAAATTACCAAATACTGTGAAAGTTCTTTTGTAAATTGGAATATAAATATGAACCCCTTGCCTATCACTAAGGAATATCCAGAGCGAACCAAGTACATGAACTTTACATTAAGAAGAACTATATTCAAAACTCATTTCCTTTTTTTATTGTAAGGTATTTGACTTCTTGTCATCAATTAACCTTTCTGAACCTTAGTTTCCTCATCTACAATAATTCCTTTCTACATCATAAATTTTTATGATGAATCTATTAGAGTCAATGCATGACAATGTAGACTTGGGACTTCAATCACGATTTATGACATAGAAAGTAGGAGGCCTTGCGGATGGCATAGAGCAAGTGCTGGAAATGTAGCTGAGAAGATGGATGTGAACAAAAGAGGAAGTAAAATAAGAGAAGGAGGAAGAGGAGTAGGAGAGGGAAGAAGAAAAGGAGGAAGAGGAAGAGCAGAGTATAGATAAGGTTGAGAAACATCAAACATCAGCAATAGGAATTGAAATCTTAAATCAGGGACATGAAAGCCATATGCAGCTCTCTCTGTGTCTGTCTCTCTCTCTCTCCCTCTCCTTCCTTCTCTCTCTCCCATTCCTTATCTTTCTCCCTCTCTATTCTTCCATTTCTCCCCTTGCCTGGAGATTGAACCCAGGGCCTTGCATATGCTATGTAAATACTGCACACCTGAGCTATATCACCAGCCCTACCTGGAATTTTCCTAAGAAGGGAAATGGTGAGAATTTCAGCAGAGTATGTAGTTGGAGAAGCTTGAGCCTAACTAAATCGTGGCTATTTTTATGGGAGCATGGAAAATATCCATGATGGAGACCCATACCCAGGCTGGACTGTCAGATCAATTCTTTTGAGAGAATAAAGTCTTCTCTTCCATCTTTTCTATGAGATAATACTCTTAGACTTTCTTTCATGCTCAAGACCATTGTTGGCCATGGCCTTGTCATCTGGGTCACCAATTTCCATGTCTCACATTGTCAACATGGCATCTCAACCTTCATGTGGCTGTTTTTGTTTCCTGATCATCTCTTGCTGTTCACCAGAATTCTATTGGGCTGAATGGCATGGGTTGTTGAGGGAAGGAACGGGAAAAGAGTTTAAGGACTACCTTGTCAGCCAAGACCAACACCAACAGAAGCCCTTTTGCTTTTGATGTTTATGCTATATGGAGGATATAACAAAATCTAATTGGGCTAAGTGAGACTCTCATGTTTAAGAGCCAGTGGTCCAGATTGTCGATTTTGATTTTGATAAACTCATATAAAGGAATGAGGGGAGAAAATAGATCAACTAGTAATATAAGGACCTAATTCCTTAATAGATAGATAAAAGGTGAGATCCAAGAAATTCACCATTTCAAAGAGAACCTGATTATGTCAGCAAGGATATAAAAACAGTCATCCCAAGGTTAATGCTTATAACATAGTTAATGAAATCTAAAGGGACTGGGGGAGGGGAGGCGAGGGAAGATATGATTTAATAGACAAAGGAGAAAAAAGTTCCTGGAACAAATGAAATGAAATAACAAGTCTTGACAGTTGATTTTGTATCATGCTAGAATTCAGAATAGATTTATTGCTAAGATAATACCACAAAAGAATCTCTGGAGACTTTGATCAGATAAAGCAAAATCACTAGAAGATAACAGGAAGTCTGATGTATACCTTCTACCCATTAAAGGTGGGTAGGCCTGGCTTAAATAGCTATGGTGATAGTAACATTATAATAGAGAGATGTCATGGAGAATACTTGAGACAGTGCATGTTTGCATATAAGAGAAATAAAAAGCTAATAAGTCTTACAAATTCTTTTATAATTTTATTGCAAAAAGTCCAGTTTGCCTACAAGATCATTTTCAATTCATAAATGTTGATTATTTGAATGATATTTTCTGATAAAAATGTGTGTTCATTTGATTAGTACATCTGCATTTCACTCAGTCACTGTAACTGCATTGTGGGACTTAGACATACACAGCCTTTGTTATTTTTAAGGAGAGAATAACCTGAGTCTTAGAGAAAAAGCATGCTATCTCAACTAATTCTTCATCCATCTGACATCTTCACTATGAAGTTATCCCCCAATTTCCTATGTAAAATTGCGTTTACCTTTCCATCCTGCATACAAACACGACTTTTTTCTTCATTCTCTCCTTTACAATATAACACACCTTGCTAAACAGATTATATCTTTACATTTCTAGTCATCATCTCTCAAAAGGAAAGATAACTGATACACAAAAATTTGAGCAATGTCCAGAGTGAGTCATATGTTGGGACAGGCAGCTCCTTTCCTCCAGGAAATTTCTGGACAAACACTCAACAATGGGCCATCAGAGCTGCCTACCAGAGGAAGAAATGCCCCTGACCTTTAGCAGCCTCTGTGAACCATACCATTTGTTGCAGCATAATACTCCAATGAGGTCAGAGGCTAGAGGGAATTTTTGAAAGAAGTTTTATGATTCTTTGAAATGCTATTTTAATAAAGCATGTATAGCAGCACCTATCTATAGGCCTATGAATCTAAGAGAAAAGTTGCTCAATCTGAGGAGTTCCAGAGAAGTTACTGCCAATCCCCAGGAAAACAATTATTCTAATTCCATGAGAAACTCATAATGCTAGTTATTTCATGATATTGGAGCTGAGCATACCCCCCAGTACTTGGCCACTTGAGATAGGATTAACTCTGAGTTTAAGGCCAACAACAAAACATTATGCATATATTATGACTTCAAAGACTCAAAAATCTTATTCATAAAACAATAGACAATTGACAATTGTTATAACTGGGTAGAGAAATTAAAGAGATTTCTAAGGGAAATATTTCCTTTGTATGCTTATTTTTGTTGGCTAATACAATTTGCTTTAAAAGGTCTTTCAATCATTATTATCTCTTTCCTGTAAGCTTCTGGAAAAAGGTATTGCCTTTGGTAAACATTACATTAGCAGCTAGTGTTTGTCAGGGATTTTAGGTAACATTCAGTACATGAATTAAGGATGTCAATACTCTTGTCTATTCTTAAGTATATAGAAGCATAATGTTAGATCAAGACATTTCTTCCACTGCTCAAGTTCTAAATCAAGAATTAATAAACTGGTCTTTGGAAACTTACCATAATCCTTTTGTAATACAGGAAAAGAGTAACTTGCTCACTTTGTAAGACTAAGCTATTTTTTTCAAAGAAACTCAGATAATTTCATCTGTCCAATTTCTTTTTTTTATTGTGAAAATACTGTACATAGGGGTTACAATTACATGAGCAAGGTAATGAGTACATTTCTTATCAAGCATTTTTGCCTCCTCCTTTGTTTCCCTTTACCATCCCTTCCCAATTCCCCTGCCCCCCTACCATCTCCCTCCCTCCTCCCCCTCTTCCCACACCAAAGTTGTAAAGTTCTTTTTTTTCGACATAACCTCTTGTACATCTCATTGGTGTAATGGGTCCACCTGTATCCCTGTTTAAACAATTTGTTTTTTTCCCTTCCCCTCCAAAATCAAATACAGTGAAAACAGGGATCATACCGTGCGATGATGGCTTCTCTCAAGAGTGATTCAACTTAAAGTGATTGTGGTTATAAACTCACTCAGGCCCGTGTTTGAACCACTTCTGACAGGTGTAATTTTAATCCTACAAACAAGATTTTAATCCTACATACCTATAGTTTCTTCCCTTTAAATAGGGGCTATAACATTCCCTAATGTGCTCTTGAAATATCACAGCAGTTTGACAGAATTTCTCATAGTGTTTAAGACAGAATACTTTGTAAAATTCATTGCTTTTATTACTTATTATAGATTTTGTTGTTGAAGATGTTTTTTGTTTTCCTTTTTGTTTTGTTTCCTTTTGCCAGTCCTGGAGCTTGAACTCAGGTTCTGGGCACTGTCCCTGAGCTTCTTTGGCTCAAGTCTAACACTCCACCACTTGGGCCACAGTTCCACTTCCAGCTTCTTCTGTGTATATGGTACTGAGGAATCAAACCCAGGGCTTCATGCATGCTAGGTAAGCACTCTACCACTAAGCCACATTCCCAGCCTTGCTGCAGATATTTTTATTGCTAATTATTGAAGTTTGAGCATTATCAATGACAGAGAGTTTCTTTTCAAATGTCAGTCACTAAAAATACCTCTACTCCTTCTATAAGTATATGATAATTATAGTGATATATTATCATTGTATATGTTACATATTATTATGTAGTGAAATATAATATTGATTATTTAATTATTACATTTTATTATCATTATACCTAATATAGTCAAGCACTTTTTTAGGTTCAGAGGCCACCAATGCCAAGGACCACTCTCTTTTCAACTCTGATAAAGCTCAGACTTGGGAGAGATATCAAATTAAATGGAGGTTGGACACACATTAAACCAAAAGGAAGCTTCAAGAATGTTCAAATTTTACATCTTTGCATACATCTCTTGCCTCTGAATTCATTTTTTAAAAAATCATTTAATTACCACATTCTCCATCAGGAACTATACTTAGCTCTATGGAAAAATAAGAGTAATGATAGCATACTCCCTAAAATTCTGAAGTTGACACAATTTTGCCTTCTTTTTTGCCAGACTAAAGTTGCTGCTTTTTTTAACTAGTGATTTGGAAGCCAGCAGCAGCCAGAGTTGTATAACAACCTGTCTGAAAAAGAAAGAAAAAAGAAAAGGAAAGGAAAAGAAAGGAAAGGAAAAGAAAAGAAAGTGGAAGGAGGAAAGGAAGGAAGGAAGGAAAGTGGGAAGGAAGGAAGGAAGAAAGGAAGGAAGGGAAGGAGGGAGGGAAGGAAAAGAAGGAAAGAAAGAAAAAAAGAAAAGAAAGAGAGAGAGAGAGAAAGAAAGAAAGAAAGAAAGAAAGAAAGAAAGAAAGAAAGAAAGAAAGAAAGAAAGAAAGAAAGAAAGAAAGAAAGAAAGAAAGAAAGAAGGGGAGGAAGGGGGGAAGACAGGAAGGCGGGAAGGCAGGAAGGAAGGGAGGGGAAGGGAGGAAGGGAGGGAGGGAGGAAGGGAGGGGAATGGAGGAAGGAAGGGAGGGAGGGAGGAAGGAAGGAAAACTTATATTATGACAGTGTCTGTGTTGGGAGACAAAGGAGGCTGGTGAAGAAATGAAAGACAACAGAGATCACAGTGCTGGTGAGTAGAAGAATCAAGTCAGAAATCCACAGCCTTTGCCTCTTTAGGAGGCTGTGCAGCCTATTGAATATCAGAGAGACTCTGAAAGAACTGGAAAGGATAGTTCATGCAGAGGTGGAGATGGACAAGAAATAGAAATATGTATAGTAAAAGAGACATTAGGAAAGTAATAACCAAATAGTTTAAAAGTTATGGAAAAATCAAGGACTAATGATGACGTTAAACTTGGAAATTTAAAGTAATAAGGATGGTTTCAAGAGAACTGGAAAAGGTGAGTTGTTAGGAATATTGAATAGATTCATTTTACAAAATGTGTTTGAAATGGTATCAAAGTCATTGCTGATACAACTGCATGAGGTAGGTATGGAACCACACTCCCCAATTCATAATTCCAAACCCCAAATAACTGAAAAATCAGAAGCTCTTCCTTATATTGTAATTCAGTTGACATCAAAACCTGTCATGTGATGATTTGAAGCTATTTTCTTTGTAGACAATAACCAATTTGTTTGATGGACTCATTTTTCATAATGAGAATACCAAAGCATATTCTATTTTATGCTTTTATTGCAGAATTCAATAAATCATATGAAATATTAATGATTGAAATGTAAGCTCATTTTGCCCAACTTTAAGATCATGTAGAGAGGTTCTGTATGTTAGGTATATTAAATGCATTTTCAACTTAGAATATTTTCAACTTATTCTGGGCTTATCAACCTATTCTGGGCTTATTTTAGGTTAAAATGTATCCGCATAATATGCAGAAGAATACCTGTACTGTTTGATCAGCTGTGCTGCCTGAGATACCACTGAGCTTTCTGCAATACATCATATGACTTTACTAAAACTGAAAAATAATCTGAGTTTCAAAACTTAGTTGTCCCTTGGGGTTGTTTTGGCAGAAAGTCTGTGAATACTGTGATCTGTAAACGTGGCATTTATCTCATACACACAAAGTTTAAAGTGTGGCCTGCCATTCTCCAAACACGGTAATTTCAGTATTTCTTTTAACAGGCTGAAAATACAATCATCACAGTCAATATCAGAATGTATGTTAAAGAAAATACTGTCTTTTTAATGTATTACCATTATGGAGCTGTGCAAAAGGATTCAATTCAACATAACAATTTAGGAGTACGATGAATCTTGATCAATGTCAACTCTTCGATCATTCTTGCCCATCTCTCCCAGCCCCACACATCTCCCTAAAGTGGGAAACATGCTTTTTTTATTGGGGAAACTATCCTGGAAAGAACATGTTTGTATCTCCAGAGCTGAGATGTCATCACCTTTCTTTCTAGACAATAAAGAACAAATGCTGGTTCCTAAGTGGAGCGGGCAATAAAGAGGCCAGGAGGGACCAAACATTGAAGTTCTTAGGAGGAAAAGATCAAGGAAGATTCTCAGGTAAGAGAAACTATAAAGACTGACCTTTTAAAACTCTTTTGTGGCCTGGTATATGCTCCAATACCATCCATCATTCTATTAGAAACTTGTTAAATATACTATGACCACAAGTAAATAGAGCAGGTACATTTTCCTCATTTTGTCACATGCCACTAGATTAAACAATGAATTGGACTGTTGAGGTAAAAGAAAAGGTCATCATGTTCAGGAGTTACATTTAGTTCAGAAGACAAATCACAATGCAAAAAGTTAGAATTCTCAATTTCACTTTCATTTTTTAAACTTATTTATTTTTATTGTAAAGATGATATACAGAGAGGATGCAGTCAAATAATGAGTACATTTCTTTTTGAACCAGTGTCACCCCTTCCTTCATTTTCTCCCTGTATTTTTCCCTCCCAACTTCCCTCCCCTACAAGTTGTATAGTTCATTTTCAACATTGTGTCTATTGAGCATCACTACTGCATTTGTTCACCCTTTGTCCCTCCATTTCTGTGTTCCCCCTTGCCCTCCTCCAAACAGATAAACTTACATACATGACAAAAGATACTGAAATAAAAACAGTGACAAAGGAGACAAAAAAGTTAAACTTCTGATTTCCATTTTCTGGAGTATAATTCAATAACCAATCGTTTTATATGATTGTATGCACATAGCTATTGAACCTTTGTGATCCTTTCCGAAGACTATCCTCCTTTGGTCTCACTGTGTGAATGTCTAGAGTCCTGTATAATTGATCATATCCAAGTGCATTTTTGTCTTCTACCATACAATGTGTTTATGCATAGAGGCACATTTTATTTACAACAAATGGGGGAAACTATGCAACCTGTGTTTCTTTGGGCCTTCATTTAATAAAATGTTCCCAAGTCTTTTCATTTCCTTGTGAATGGTACAATATCATTCTTTCTGATGGAAGCAAATATATTGCAGCATTGTCTACCATAGCCAAGATATGGAACCAATGCAGATGCCCCTCAGTGGATAAATGGATTAAAAAACTGTGGTATATATAACACAGTGGAATGCTATACCTTCATCAGAAAAAATGACATTATCCCATTCGTAAGGAAATGGAAAGACGGGAAAATTATATTAAGCCAGACACAATGATACATAGGTTGCATGGTTTCCCACATTTGTAGTAATTAGAATGTGCCTATAAATCTCTAAGAAAAGACAATGGATGGTAAAAGACACTAAATTACACTTAGACATGACAAATTAAACAGGACTCTAAACATTCACACAATGAGAACAAAGGAGGATATTCTAAGAGAGATTCACTAAGGCTCAATAGCCATGTGCCCATGATCATATAAAAATGATATTTATCATGCAACCTATGTTTCTTTGGGTCTGGCTTACTTTGCTTAACATAATTTTTTCCAAGAAAGAAAGGAAGGAAGGAAGAAAGGAAGGAAGGAAGAAAGGAAGGAAGGAAGGAAGAAAGGAAGGAAGGAAGGAAGGAAGGAAGGAAGGAAGGAAGGAAGGAAGGAAGGAGGGAAGGAAGGAAGGAAGGAAGGGGAGGTATGGAGGGAGAGAGGAATAAAGGGAGGAAGGACAGGAGGGAAGAAGGGAGGGAAGAAGGAAGAAAAACATATTATGACAGTGACTGTGTTGGGAAACAAAGGAGGCTGGTAAAGAAATGAGAGAGAACAGAGATCACAGTGCTGGTGAGTAGAAGAATCAAGTCAGAAATCCACATTTTTTGCCTCTTTAGGATGTTTCAGGCACAGCCTATTGAATATCAGAGAGACTCTGAAATGGTGCAATGTGAATGGTACAGTATTTTTTTCTGATAAAAAGTAGAATTCCACTTTTGTATATATACCACATTTTCTTCGTCCACTTGTCTACTGAGGGGCATTTGGGTTGATTCCATATCTTGACTATGTTAATCAATGCTGCAACACACATGGTTGTGCTGGTTGTTTCAGTGTGGTATTGTTTGTCTTCTATTGGATAAATGTCCAGGAGCTGAATTACTGAGTCAAAGCTAGAATGTGCCTGGCGGGTGCCAGTGGCTCAGGCCTGTAATACTAGCTACTCAGAAGGCTGAGATCTGGGGGCCATGGTTCAAAGCCAGCCCAGGAAGGAAACTCCATGAAACTCTTAACTCCAATAAGCCATCAGAAAAAACTGGAAGTGGTGCTGTAGCTCAAGTGGTAGAGCCCTAGCCTTGAGCTGAAGAGCTAAGGGACAGCATTCAGGCCCAGAGTTCAAGCCCCATGACTGAAAAAAATAAAGCTAGAATGTGCCTATAATTCTACAAATAATACACTAAATGTTTAATACACACACACACACACACACACACACACACACACACACACACACACACACACACACACACACACACACTGGGACATAACTTATATAGGTCTCTAGACATTCATTCATTGAGACCAAAGAAAGATATGCATACGAATAGATGGCAAAGGCTCCATAGCTATATGTATATGATCATAAAATAATATTTTACGAAATGAACTCCAAGGAAACAAGAGATTTTTTAGTTGCTGTTGTTGCTGGGTTTTTTTTCCTTTTGTCTTACTATTTTTGGTTGTATTGGGCAAGGCAGGGCACAAACAAATTGGAACAAGGGTGAACAAATACAACAGTAGCACTCACCAGACACAATGTGGAAAATGAACTGCATATCTTCTGGGTGGGGAGGAGAGGAGAACACTGGGAGAGAGAAGGGGAAGAGGAGACATGTTTCAAAAAGAATTGCACTCATCACTCATTACCTGACATGTAACCCTCAACAATAACCTCTACAATAACAATAAAATAAACAAACTGATATTTATCCATGTAATCCCTCCCGCAGAGCCGTGCGTGAGTACAGTGTATGTGGGTCTGCATGTGTGAGGGAGACTCCTACCTTCGCCGAGGACTATTGGTATAGTGATGACTCACAGCATCCGGAGCAGGGAAGACCATAGTCACGTGATGTCATCTGGAATCCCAAATTACAGCTGAAAGAATTTCCCTATTGAGTTCTCTAGTTTCCTTTACTTTATCTCTGCAGTGATTTTTTTCAAAACATGACCAACCCAAGCAGCTTTCTTCTGTTTTCTATGCTGACTCTTAAAAGGCACTATCAAGTGTATATGGAATTGTTTACTTCTACTCTCATAGCTGATTAAAGCAACTAAGAGTTTTGAGCTCACAGAAAGAAATATTTAGAATGGACTGGACAGATGTTAATATATTGAAATAACTTATTGCTTTTTTTTTGTCAGTCATAGGGCCTGAACTCTGGGCCTAGGTGCTGTTGCTTTTCAGCTCAGGGCTAGAGCCCTACTACTTGAGCCACAGTGCCACTTCCGGCCTTTTCTGCTTATGAGGTGCTGAGGAATCGAACACAGGGCCTCCTGCATGCAATGCAAGCACTCTACCACTGAGCCACCTTCCCAGCCCTTTATTGCTCCTTTTAAGATGCTTTTAACCCTAAGTTCCCTTTCAGCAATGCACCTGATTCTGTCCCTTTTAAAACACAACTTCTTAAAGTGTCTTTGTCTTTGTACCCATATTTTTCATGTTTGAATCATTTTATATGCCATTTATGTATGCCTTCTATCAATACCTAGTACATATTGTCTCAATAAGTACTTGTTGAATAAAAAACTACACGTTATCGCTTTCATGTACCAAGAAAGTGGAGAAGTTGAAGCATTTGTTTTGCCCCAAGTAAAACCAGGTGCTCTCAGCGAAAGGACAGAATTAGGATTGTGAGTTAGCAGAATCTCATGAGAGAAAAAGAAGATGTAGCAAAGGCCACATATAAGGTAAGTGGCTAGATAACTTTTGGGTCGAATTTAATTTACAAAAGTATAGACACTTTTCTTTGAGTTTTAGTGCCTACAGTGGACCAGCAGGCCACAGCGACCAACAAACTGCCCTGCCAGAGAGTCTTAGATGACCCTATAAAAACACAAGACACAGTGTAATCGTTCTGGTGAAGGAAAACTGGAAACCATGTCAAAGGAGAAACAGTGGATAGACTAGGTTGCTTCACTCAAAGAAGAAAGAATTTAGAGATAACACATTTTTAAAAAGATATCATGGAGATAAGAAAATGGAATCAGTCTGAGGTCAAGGATTAGCATAAATAAATGAAAGTTTCCAGGACAGGTTCATATAAAGAATTATTTTCCTCTCTCACAAATATTTAAACCTTGGCTTTATGCCTATTAGTAGGATTCATGGGACTTAAATCATGAGTTGAAAGAAATAATTACTCCTCTCAGTCCTAAGAAGAGATGTTTATTCTTGAAAACAATTTCAAGGCCTGGAAAGGCATATTGAGATAACTAAGTAACACATAATTTCCCTTAAAATGGTGATGTTCAAAAAACAAAAAAAATATTGAGCATCAGCAGATGCTCATGCATGCAAACCTAGTTACTCGGAAGGCTGAGATTTGAAGACTGCAATTTTAAGTCTAGTTGGGCAGAAAAGTCTGCAAAAATCATTTTGAAATTCTCCGATCGACCTGAAAATGCTCTAACTGGAGATACGGCTCATGAGGCAGAACACCAGCCTTGCCTGAAAAGCCAAGTGGGAATGACATGCCCTGGTTTCAAGCCCAAGTACTGGCACAAAAATTAAAAACCAGAAAGAGTTCACATACTCATATTCACTACCTAAGACTCACTACTGGATTTCTGTAATGATAAGAATGCTAACATGACATGTGGACTAGAATAATAAGGGCCATCCAAAGTCAGTCCCACACAGTGATGTGCTTATATTCATAGGCTTAACAATCAAAACATCAGCTAGAAAATGAAAACAAAAAGAACATTTCAGCTGTTTAGATTCCTAAGGCAGAGACTTGTTTCAATCAGACCAAGATGGTCTGATAGATAGTTTAAGGTGGAAATTCCATAGTCTTTAGGGGCCTCCAAAATGTCAACAAACATTAGCCACAACAAAAACAGATGATATCATAAGGGCATCCTCTCATCTAATGTGCTTAACAATGAATAAAAATAGGACATTTTAAGATGACAGAAGGGGCAAGTAGATATATCTACAATCTGCAAGTAATATTGATAAACAGGTATATATAGATATATGTATACATGTATACATATATACATATATATGTGTGTATGTATGTATACACACATATACATACACACACACACACACACACACACACACACACACATATACACACACACACCTGGAGAGAGAGACAGAAAGAGAAAGAATGACAAAAAGCCCATAAAGTACACTGGATAGAATTAAAAAATTCAATACACTACTTAATCAAGAAAAAAGAACAATGTTGACAATCTTACCTGAAATTATGTGATCAAATGGTTTCCAACAAAAATGATATTACATTGCAAAAATGATAATTTCAGCCCTTTAAAATTCATTTTAAAAATCTGTCTTAATCTAATTACATAATCAAACAATTACATGGATTTTAGATTTTCTAGACTTATGTAGAACATTTTCATGGCTGGGAAGACAGGCCACATTTTCATAAGTGACACTGACAATCAAGGAGAAGATTACTAACTTAGACCTAACATTAAAAATGGCTTTTGTTCAGATGAGATTTTGAAGAATGTGAAAATGTAAAACACTTAGTAAAGGATATTTCTATGGAGACACGTATACACACATATATCATATATATTATTTCTCATCATATGAATATGTTATAATTATAAGCATTCATAAATATAATACATGTGTATATTTTTATGTATGAGAGATATACGTATAAATATGTGAAGTATATAACATGTGAAATATATAATATGAAGCCGGGCGCCAGTGGCTCACACCTGTAATCCTAGCTACTCAGGAGGCTGAGATCTGAGAATCGCGGTTCAAAGCCAGCCCAGGCAGGAAAGACCGTGAGATCCTATCTCCAATAAACCACCAGAAAACCGGAAGTGGCGTTGTAGCTCAAGTGGTAGAGTGCTAGCCTTGAGCTGAAGAGCTGAGGGACAGCACCCAGGCCCAGAGTTCAGGCACCATGACCGACAAAAAAAAAAAAAATATATATATATATATATATAAAATATGATATATAATATAATATATATTATATATAATATATTTCACATATAATATGAAATATATTAAATATTTTACATAACATATATTTTGCATTATATGTATATATCACATAATATAATTGTATATAATATATGTATTTATTATATGTGTATATATTATATGGAAATAAATCTGTAGGTAAAAAGAGAACTTTTAAAACACTGGACAGGATGTCAACAACAATATTGAATTAAGAAGCCTGGTCTGCTGAAGGCTAAGTCACTCTTGAAAATTTGCCACTAAGTACAATTTTATATAAGTTCAATTTGATCTTTGTTGGCAGATAGAAACTGGAATCCCTGTACCTAATGTTCTTTACTTATTGAATGCAAATAGTAATATCATAAGGATTATAATGTTTTTAACAAAACACCACAATGACTGATTCATGGAGCTTTCAAACAATTTCAGCAGTATGAGTTACCCTTATTGAGATGATGGTGCTGATGAAATTATTATATTGATTACTAAATGATAGAGTTAATTAAAACTTCCTCAGATCCAGACACTGGTGGCTCATGCCTATGATCCTAGCTATTTGGGAAGTTCAGATCTGAGGATCTCAATTCAAAGCCAGCTCAGGCAGAAAAATCCATGAGACTCTTGTCTCCCATTAACCAGCAAAAAGTGATAAATGGAGTTGTGATTCAAGTGGTATAGCACCATAATTGAGTGAAAAAAGCCAAATGAGAGTGTAAGACCCTGAATTCAAGCTTCAAGACTTGCAACCAAGAACAAAACAACAAAGAAAAAACTACCTTGAGAGACAGAAACAATGCTAATTAAACCAGCCCTTGCAAGACGGGCACAATCTAAACCATTGGGTTTGATTGAGTGGTTAACAGTAGAAGGAAGAAAAGGAGTCATTTTTTTAAGTTAGGAGATACTCTGAAGAATAAAAAAGTAAGCCTTAAGATTCAACAATCTAGAAGAGGTCTTCAACTGTCAGGCTAAAGGTGCCAAGCTCTATAGCATTAGTTTGCTATTTTTCTTACTAGGCAAACCTGGGACACAGGCTGTGAAAATCAACAGGTGTCTGGAAAGCATCACCATTCCAGTAGGTTTTTATCAGCACCCAAGAGATGTTGTTTTAAGTTTTGTCATCCTTCTTTATTCAGGTGAAAAAATTAGTCCTTGAATCAGAGGGTGGTAGCTCATGATTTGTTTGCTTGAGTTGCTAGTAATAGACATTCATAAATATGTACACAGAGCTGGAAAAGTGAATGGTTAAAGTTTTCCATAAGATTAAGCAATGTAAATATGCCAAATATGACTAATAGTCCCGTACAGTTGCAGGATAGCTCCCGTCACAGGCTACTTCAACTTCCAGGAACAATTGTTGATTCTGTCAAGATACTGATCATCTGGAGGGTACATATCGTGGACCATAGCACCATTTTTTCTTTAGATTCAGACTCAAAGTGCCTAAAATTCACTCTATTGTAGAAAGAGCCCAGGCTTCATACCAGGCAAGCCTAAATCTGGATGTTGATACATCTGCTGTGTTACCAGAAGGTAACATGACATTGCTACAGAAGAGAGAGTGAATGATGATGAGAACAGAAGATAACATTATATATATAGTGATGGATCAAAGGGGTGGCATTGATCAAGACCCCTCATTCTCATACATTGACAGGTTGAACTAAAACCCTTTTGTGCAAGTACTCAAAGATAATAGTAATTAATTAGTAGATAAATAAAATAAAATACATTTAAAAAAGATTTCCCATGACATGAACTGTCATTAACAGTGGCTGTTGGAACCTTCTTACTATGTACAAAACTACTTAAAAAGTTATTTGAGATGAAGGGGAAAAAAACTAAATAACAATAAATGATTAGACCAAAGTCCATGAGGACAGAATCTACATGTCTCCCCAATGCTCAACTGAGGGCTTTCACATAGTAGGGATCCAATGATTATTTGAATTGTACCTATACTAGAATGAACAAAAGACTAAAGGAATTAATAAATGGCTATTATATGGAAGACAATAAAGACTCAGAAATGAGCAAGACATAAATTTTCATCCTTGATAAAATCAGTGTATATATATATATATGTGTGTGTGTGCGTGTGTGTGTGTGTCACATACACATATCATTACTATATTTATAATTCAGTCAAATATTTAGTTATAAATTGTAAGTACTACCAAACCTAAACAACTAGATTGTACTCACAGCAAAGAGATGCTACATAATAACTAAATGAATAGGTGTAAAATTTAAATTATTTTAATATCTCTAAAGGGTATGATCCAGCATATAATCATAGGTTCTAACCTAAATGAAGAAGGAAGAAAGGTAAGACAAGAGGAAAAGAACAGAGAGAAAAAAAAGCAGCTCTAGGAAAATGACATTTATCATGAACTGTGAAGGTTAAAAGCTTTCATGTTTTTCTTTTCATCCAGTCAAAGAGAATCAGAGAAATGACAATACATCTTGGCAGATTAAGCAAAATGGAAAATGGTGAGCAAAAGGCAGAAGCAGAAAGGAGCCAAATCAGGAAAAGCCTAAGCCCTTCCACAGAGGTTTGCACAATGAGACATTGGAGAAAGGAGGGAACATATTTGTATTCTGTACAAGACAATTTGTTCTGTGGACAAAGCTTTAGCTTTGAGGAAGAAACAATTGATGTTAATCAAATATTTAAAGGCAATGGTGGAAAAAAATAAAGGCAATGACAGAAAGTCAAGGTTGAATGGTGCTGTCATCTTGAGTATGACGGTGGAAGATGATTATATCTGCAACTGATTTTACCCTGGACATAGAGCCAAAAGGAGCTTGGTTGAAATTGAATGTACACAATGGTACATGGCTTAGGGACAGGGAAACATCACAGAGAACACTCAGGCTTAGCTTGAGCAATCAGTTCAAAGGTAAGACACTGGTCAACCTGTGGAGGAAAGTACTGGTAGCATACAAAACACGTTAGGGTTAGAAGTAACAATAAGATGACCAAATGAAAATGGCAAGAAAGCACTTACTACGTGCCAAACAGCTCTTCCTGACCTGAGTATTCATGTCATGTTCTGTTTTTCTCTCTATCACTGTCTACCAGCTACAAGGACACCTTGGATGTTTCTCAGAGCACATTGGCTGATTTCTGCCTTACATACTTTGCCTTTTCCTCTACCTGGGATGGACATGTTGGAATGTCAGTTGACAATACCCTCTTTGACCACTTTCTCATAAAATATCTCCCACATCTCCATCTTCTCTAGAATTTCACCATGATCTTTCCTATAATCTGATCTATTGTACTACACTTTGTTATTTTTCCTTTGTTTCTGTCCCCTCAGATAAGATGCCTAGAAGCTCTATGAAGACTTAGACTCTATCATTTCTATTTACTAGTACATCTGAAGAGGTGAGTAGTGCTTAACCTGCCAAATGGATTCTAGCAGAAGACACAGACTTCCAGGTCAGAAACCAAGGTCTAAATCATTCTGCAATAATGGCCAAGACTGTCATCATTTCTGCTGGTTTCCAGAAGTCTAGTTTCCATAGGACATTGTGAAAAAGACTAGGGATGCCTGCATTCCTGAAATACCTGTGCAGAAGATGTAATGTATTACAAAAAGAGGAAACTAAACCTGGTTTAAAAAAGTGTATCTTTTCTTAAAGGGCAGTAAACATCTTTGAGGTTTTCCCTGGGAAGTGATATGCTTATTCATTCTAGACAGTAAACAAAACTACCCTGGACAGAAAAAAAAAGAGATGCTATTTTAATTTTTCAAATCTGTTTGTTTCCTAACTTCTTTTTCTGGAAAAAGTAAATTGAACAGAGGTGATTGATGTCTCTACTCCAAAGACATGCAGGACCACAGGAAGAATACAGAAGTCTTCTAACACCACCTGGCTCTCTGTGCAGGGCTTTGAGTGATCAATCCCTGATTATTTCAATTTCCACATAAATAGATTAAGGCACAGGCAAACGGATCAAACTCGCTAACTGGAGCTGTTTCCCTAACTGAATCTGGACCAATCCTCTGCTTTCACCTCTTGCATGCAGGTGATATTACCTAGGCCTGGATGCCAGACTTTGAGACAGTCAATCAGTAATCAAAGACACGTGTTACATGGTGCAGCAGGGGGAGCCTGCGTTACCACCTGTTTATATGACCTTCCAGTCCCAGGTTCTGCAGAGAAGCAGCAGGTTCAGTACAGTTTGCAACTGACCTTTGGACATAAACTACAACAATGAAGGTGGCAAGGATCTTTCTTCTCAGTGCCTTGGCTCTGCTCAGTCTATGGGGTAGGTGGTTTTTTAAAAAAATATTTTTCAGATTTGGTAACATTTTTGGATTTTTTGCTTTACTGAACACACTACAATCTGGAAATCTGACATGGCTCTGTCTTGCTATGACAATCTAGTCTTAGCTCATCTTTCAGTCCCCACTAGATGAAATAAGAGCAGGAATTGCAGAAGGAAAGGAAAATAACTAATACAAGGAAAACCAGTCAAGTAAGACGTGCTTGTGAACTGAAAGGTTTGACTCTACGGAAGCCAACACTTTGTTAGGGTTATAGTAGAGATTTTTTTTCTTTTGTCTTAAATACCTTACTATCACTACAAATGCTTATGGCCAATTAACACAATTGAAATTCTCATGAGATTCAATGAAATAGACAAAAAAACTGGCTGTCAGTTATACCACATAAAAGGCATAGGTTGTCTGATTTTTTTTTTAGTTTTTCATCTGCAAAATGTCTGGAGGGAAAACTTTTTACTTGAAATAGATGGCATTATATAAATCCCCAAATCTCATCTTGAAAATAGTGAAGACTCAGAATTGAGATCAGTTTCCTTTGTCATTGGAAATTATTAACATTTTTAACTTCATCTTTAATTTAGTAGAATAATACTCTGAGAGCCAAGTCAGCACTTTGCCACAAAAGTAAAGAATATCATTTGTGGTATTTGTTAAATATTTACAAGAAGAAATGTGTTTCTGTCTCCTCAGGCATATTAATTAATATAAATATCTCTGGTGAGCACCTGTTTATCAATTTTCATATTTACATAAATTATGAAAACCAATGGGAACTAGGTACCAGTGGCTCATTGCTTGTAATTCTAGCTACTCAAGAGGCAGAGATCTGATTATAATGGTTCAAAGCCATTCCAGGCAGAAAAGTCTGTGAGACTCTTACCTCCAATTAGCCAGAAAAAATTTAGAAGTAGAGCTATGGCTCCAATGGTAGAGTGCAGCCTTGAGCAAAAGAAAAGTAATTCTACAACAACAATTAAAAGAAAACTGTGCCCTGGTCTCTCTGACACTGCTGATACTAAAAATAAACCTAATCATCATTTATATTTCCTCCATTGGGTTTGCTTTTTTCCCCCCTTACCTGATGCATCAAGACCTGCTGGTTTGGGGAAGATACAATGTCTATTTTGACTATTCATAAATTCAGAAAAGGCACTTGGACCTGTAATCAATCAGTGTAATGTAGCTGTGGGAAAAAGGTCTTAAAAAACTGGTGGTGAGTTGGCAAAAGAAATCAATGGTTAACATTGCATATATAAGATAGAGTTACATCAGAAAGTCTGGTTGCTGCTGCTGTTGCTAACATTTCGCAACTACGTATATAAATCATCCAAATCTCTATCCATAAACCTGGACAAAGATGCTTAGTCTTCACTAATTATGTGAACAAAAGTCCAGTGGCTGTTTGTGATAATGATAGCAAGAATTCCGAGGGTATTTGCTAGCTACTTAATTGACCTAACATAGTATTTCAATTATTTAACATCATTTAACTATTTAGTATCTTTTTAATGATTTGGGGATTTGAAATCAGGGCGTAAGATTATTCTAAGGGCTTGCACATTTAGCTGGTGTTCTACCTGTGAACCACATCTTCAACCCAGCTTCTTGACCATGTTTTGTTTGGTTGGTTGTTTTTTTGAGGATGGAGTCTCACAAAATTTTCCACCTTCAAACAATGGTTTACCGAATCTCAAACCTCTAAATAGCTAAAAATACTGATATCAGACATAATCAAATTTTTGTTTAACTTTTTCAAGATGAAAGAGGATGAAGTGAAAGGTACAAGTAGAAGTTAAGGTGGCAAGTAGAAGCTGGTAACCAACAGGTCACAGTCTTTGTGAAAACAATGTTTTCTGCTGATGAATATATCTGCCTTCATCCTTTTTAGGAAGCAACTTAACATGTCTGACTTATGTTTTCTAGGTAATGCTACAGCCAACTCCCTAGGGAGAAAGGTAAAGAGAAATTTATCTTTTATTTTTTAATTTCTCAGGATAAATCTGTTTGATCCCACTACAACTAAAGTTTAGCAGCCACCTTTCGATTTAGCCTCCAATCAGGAGTCAGAAAGCTAGGGAGGTTAAACCTGTGAGAGGCAGCTCTCCCATGCTAATATTTCTATCTTGAAGGTCAAGTTCACAAATGTGTAGACACATTCTATGCGGTTGTCTGATGCTGCAAAAGAGTTTTCACATACAGCTATGAAGAGTTTGGGGTGGAATCTTCTTGAAGTAGCTCTTCCTTCTTAAGCGCTCAAGTTCCACTCCAGCCCATTTGACCACATTGTTATAAGGTTCTCCTGATTATAAAAGATGCAGCTCTGACTTATAATGAAGAACAGAAATGGTAAAATAAGTGCTTCCTTGGAAAAATATTTAGATTAGATCTAATTTTTCCATGTTTTCCCTTTTTTGTCTCAAAAGTTGTTAGGTACCAGTGGCTAATGCCTTTAATCCTAGCTACTAAAGAGGAGGAGATATGAGAATTACAATTGGTAAGGCAGTCCAGGAAAGAAATTCCATAAGATTCTTATTTCTAAACCACCAAAAAGCTAGAAGCTGAGCTTTGGCTCATATTGTAGTGTTCCAGCATTGAGTAAAAAGGCTAAGAGACAGCACCTAAGCCCTGAGCTCAAGCCTCAGAATGGGTACACATCCAAAAAAAAAAAGTATCATAAATTTGGAGGACAGAGGAAGAAATGCCTTCTTTTTGTGCACTTATGTCTAGAGAGAGGCAATTGATAAAACTCAAGAGTGAATACATTATTCTACTTGTAATGTGTTATGAAGAAGTTCTGGTACTATTAGTAACACAACCTAGTAAGACAGATGAGAGACTGTGCCCAGGTTACTGAGTGTTGGTTACTTTTAGCCAGGAAGAGTAAATGAGTGTTAGCAAAACATATCTGGTGGGAGATGTAGTAGAATGAAGTGATTAAAAACTAAAGCTCAGGATTTGAAGTAACTGCCTTTAAGTTCTGGATCCAGGTATTACTATCTGTGTGGCTTTGGGTTTTTCACCACTTTGTACCTCATTGTCTTCATTTGAAAAAGAGGGGAATAATAAAAATAGTAATCATCAGCATAATAATAATATGATAATAATCAAAGTTTGCATTGCAATTGTCAATGAAGAAATAATTGACATTTTTATTGAGGAGTGAGAGTTTTGAATGTTCATCATTAACATTTTATTTACATAGATCAAAACATAAAAGCCTGTGGGACAGTGCACAGTTTGAAGCAGTCATTTGATGACTGTTAGCTTTCATTGGTATAGAGGAAGCACAGTACAAAGACTGCAGCAATGAGAGATACCCAGGAACTTCACCTGCTTTAGGAAAGACCAGTGTGAGTGGATTAAAATGCATCAGGAGGAGCATGCTCCAAAAAGCACCTGAACTGGGAGAAGTCAGTGCCTGGATTAACTGTGGTCTTGTGCCTTATCTGACTGGTCTTATGAACAACCCACGATAGTCTGATCTCATAGAAGGTAAGGTGATATCATTCCCACTTCACAGTTGAAGTGACTGAGATTCAGGGAGGAAGCCAGCAGATTCATCAATCTCACACAGCTTGCACACAGCCATAGAATGTGTTTAGACTCGGTTTCCTGACTTCAGATCCCTTGTCTTAGAATACTCAGTGCCACTCTTACAGTTACAGTCATGTCCCCAAAAAGATTAAAGCCATCTTCATATTTTGCTGTGAATCCAGAGAATGGATAGTAATGGAAAATAATGATGTTTCATTACTTTTTTAAGGCTAATTGTAATGAAGAAAATACTGGCTGCCCCAGGATATATCAGCCTGTCTGTGGCACTGATGGAACTACTTATTCCAACGAATGTATGTTATGTGATGAAAATAGGTGAGTACAAACATTGACATGTAATATACATTTTAATTCACGGGTTTCAAACCTTTACATATTTCATTTTTCTAAAGCCAAATCCAGAATGCTAACAGCACAAATTGTTTCCACCTTTCCTATATTTGATAGGATCATGTAATCTAAAAATCACTATTGATTAAAAACCACATATTTTCATAGCAAAACAGTACATCACTTGAATTTTTAAAGTCCTGTATACATAAAACACCTTTAAGTTTAACAAATAATTTTTGTGATACCAATGATTATATTTGCCCAAGCCCCCAAATACATAAATTTGTACTAGGTAGATACGATGAATAAAAATATTTTCTGTTAGCTTAGGCTTGTAATCCTGGGTATTCAGAAGGCTGAGATCTGAGGATCAAGGATCAAAGCCAGTCTGGGCAGAAAAGTCCCCATGAGACTCTTTCATCCAAATAACCACTTAAAAATTGTTAGTGGACCTGTGGCTCAAAGTGAGAGTGGTAGACTTGGGCAAACAAGCCCAGGAACAGTGCTCAGGCCCTGAGTTCAAGCTCTATCAGTGACAAATATAAATGCAAATATACATATGTGTGTATGTGTGTATTTGCATCATGTTCATTTATGGCTATGAGAGCCAAATTAATGAAGGTTTTTTTTTCTGAAATGCCCATAATTGGGTAAAGGGAACCTGCAATAAACCTCCAGAGGAATAGATTTCCTGCAAGTTTTATCTCTCATTCAACAACCATATACTTATTATGAAGGGTCATAGGAACAGATAAGACAATTTCTTCTCTTTTAACTTATAGCAGATGCCAACAGAAAAAAATAAGTAAAATATTATAAAAATAAAACATAGATAGCAATGTCTTTTTATTAAAGGATTCAAGAAAGGATTCATGAAAAGAATATAATTTTTAACAGGGGTCTACACTTTAGCAGCACAGAATAAAATCATAGTCCAGGTTAATAAAACTGTGAGACAATCAAAACAAAAGAGGTTCCACAAGTGTTCTAGAAAACACTTGGTTATTCTGGGACTGATTTGATATTGAACATGTTGACTTAGGCTCAAATAATTGTACATTTCTATCATTCCACAGGATGAATTTCCTCCTCTGAGTCTGTTTAAAGTCTTAAGACTGTAGCCAGGATTTGCAAAAGTACATCTCCAGATATATTTCAGTGTCCTAAAGTTCCAAACCCAAACCTTCTGCTTTCTGGTGAATGTGTTTCCATCCTAAAGATGTGTAAAAAGCAGTATGCCACTTGTTACTTTTCTCATGACCTATATTGTTGACATTAAGATCAAACTTCATTATTTCCATCCAAAGGGAGGAAGAAGTGACAGAACAGCTTCAGTGTGGGAAATTTCCAATTGCAAAAGAGCAAGAGATAGACTATTTAGAGTAAAACATTGGGAAAATACCACTGGAGGGCTGTGTTACCTTAATATCATGGTTTTATTGTTTGAAATCTGTGTAAATAGAGAGCAACATTTGAATCCCAGAAAATATAACAATCTTCCTGTAAGAAAATTTAGGTCTTGCCTAAGAAAATTTAGGTCTAGGGACAAATTTGGTTTTTCTAAACATAACACTTTTCTTAAGGTTCTGTACTGCATCTATTTTTATTGCCTATTAAAAGTTCCAAACAAACCACTGCATAGAAACTAGAGCAAGGCTCTGAGCCTTCGTGATGGCTTTTGTTGTTAAACAGGGTCCTACATATGGTAGCCTCTTCATTATAGGTGTCTGGCAAAGATATTTGTTAAGGTATTGCTCCATTCCTTCCATGCTTTCTTAGGAAATTTGTATTGGCAAGTTCTTTTGTAAGACATCACTATCCAACAGGACATTTTGTAATGATAGAAATGCTTAGACAAGTTCATGAGAGAGAGTATAAGAAATAGTAAGTTTGATCTGCACCAATCTGTCTGTATACAAGACAAGTCACACACAGAGACACATACACACACACACACACACACACACACACACACACACACACACACACAGAGAAATGCCTCTCTATCTGTGCTAATGCAAGCCACTAACCCACAATATGCTAACTGTTAGAATTTAACTGTGGTTAGGACAACCGAGAAACTAAATTTTTAAATATCACTTAGCTTTTAATTCTGTTTAGTCTAATGTGGACAGTGAGCATGTTGAATTACTGTGAAGAGCACAGCCATAAAGAACAGGTCAGCCCCTGTGCTCTGTTAGATGTTTCTGCTTATGTATGGAACTGATTTGGAAAACAAGATACTGAGATGTTAATTCTCATTAGACAAGAAGCATTTAAATTTCTTTGCTTCCTGTGTATAACTAATATGAACTAAAAATCTCTTAAAATGAATCATTGGGGGTCAGGACAATGTACAAACAAAAATGTATGAGTGGCAGGTGTTCCCTGCTGAGAGAGAAATAGAAGACTTTTTGTAAACCTATTGGTTTATTCCAAGAAAGGATGATGTGTGTGTGTGTGTGTGTGTGTGTGTGTGTGTGTGTGTGTGTGTGTGTGTGTATGGAAACAATCTTAAGAGAAATGACTTCAGAATTCAGGAATATTTAGCTTAGAAAAGAAGACAAACTGATTTAAGAAAGGTACTATGGGGAGAGGAGAGTGGAAAGGTGATCTGTAGGGAGGGGAAAATGCTTAGAACTGACTGAGGTAGACAGGTGATCCTTTCTGTGAGACCTCTATGATTTGGATCCCCATTTTCCTACAATGAAATGTCCAACAGCTAGCAGATACTGCCACAGCCAAAGCTGCTTAGTAGCTAGGGCCCTAGCCCTAAGGACAAAAGAGGCAACAATGGATTTGAGATTAATTTCAAAGACCTAGCACAACACCCACTCAATCTATAAAAGCCATAAGTACTTTTTCTCTCCTAATGTATTCCTAGTGAATATAATAGCAATCAACAAATATTTGTTGAATAAGTAAATAAGACCAAGATAGAGAAGTCAGAACAAATTCTTAATGCTCTCTATTTAAAATAAATCTGATCTTTTTCATTGTCTTTCAGCCACTTTTTTGTCAGGAAAGTTTAAACTCATATTTTTTTTTCAATCTCTTCTACAGAAAGCGCCAGGTTCCTGTCCTCATTCAAAAATTGGGGCCTTGCGGAAGACTTGAAACCTAAGGCCCCCTTGATGGCTGGGGAGCCTGATAATTGAATAAATGCACATGAATATACCTTGTTTCTTTCATATGTTTTTTTTTTCCTCAAAATCATATGTGTTTATACTGAGGACTCAGGCAAAACTCAGGCAGGAAAGTCCTTGAAGCTCTTATGTCCAATTGACCACCAGAAAACCAGAAGTGGTGCTGTGGCTCAAGTGGTAGAGCACTCGCCTTGAGCTGAAGAGCTGAGGGACAGTGCCCAGGCCCAGAGTTCAAGCCCCACAACCAAAAAAAAAAAAACCCAAAACACAAAAAAGAATAGTTGGAAAACTCGTACTCCAGAAATTCATCACTTGCTTTATTCCATTGGCTGAAACAGTCCCTTTAGGTTTCTGTGAGAGTTAAGTGAGTATCTGCTGTAGTGGGCACAGTTCTGTCTGCGCACATGGACATAGTGCATACAATTTAGTCCTTGAATAGCCCTGTGGTCTAATTATGCTGGTTATGTTCTTGGCAAACAATGTGGCAGAGTTATAACTCAGGTCTAACCTCAAGTCTAATGCCACTTCTTTGAAACCACAATTTCCTCCCTTGAATATTCATTCTTTAGAGACTCTAGATAATATCTTGGGATATTTTGTGTGTGTGTGTTTATATGCAGTGATAACAAAGAAGGTAGAAATAATGAAGTGTCCCTTAAAGTGTATGTGAGGGAATCTGAGGAGGAGGGTGGGGGAGAGGAAGAAGGAGGAAGGAAAGAGGGAGGGGAAGTGAGAGGGGGAGGGGAGGAAAGGAAGGGATAAGAGAGGGAAAGGAAGGGGGAGGAGGAGAGGGAGGGAAATGAGAAAGAAAAGCAATTTTAAATCCCAATTTCTGCAAATTAGAGAGATGGATATATGATCAAGACAGTCTGAAATGTGTTAGGAAGCCTCCTACAATGGGAGCCAAGTGTCGACTACATGAGAAATGATAAGTGCCAAGCTATTCTTACACTTTTGAAACAAAACAGTTATCAGGCACTCACTCATTCCTTGGGATGTTCAGGATGTACATGCCTTGTGATTCACCTCTGACCACTAGAGGATGCTGTAGGCTACAAAGTGACTCATCCCGACCCATCTCTCCCAAGCCCTAACAACAGTTAGTTAAGGTTGCAAGATGGCTCCCTGAGATGCTAGAGGACACTTGAAGGGCAGCCTGGTATTAAGGGAAATTTCCATGGTAAATAATATTAATAATAATAATAATTTAATTACTGAAGGATATAATTGTCATGTCTAATTGGACCATTCTTCAAGATTAGAAAAGAAAAAAGTTGAAAATTATAAGCAGAAACAAGACAGACATAAAACCCAGAATCCTTTATCTACTTCTATTGGCTCAGCTGTTTGTCTTGACCATCAGAAAGCATGTGGATACCAGGTCCATGTTTTCTTGTTAAATTTCAAAAGACATCATTTTCAAAACAGAATGTGTTTAGAATATAGGAGAGTATTGAAACTGATAAGAATGTGAAACTTTATTCTACCGTAAGTGATGAGGAATGAGGAAAATTAGGCTGCCCCAAAGAACACCGCCAAAACTCAGTGGATCTTGCTAAGCAATGCATGGGATGAAAATGTGAACTATGAAAACAGAAATGCTGTCCCTTTTCACTTTCTATCCCAGGCTTGACGTTAGTATCTAGCACCTTTTCGTTGTGAACAAGAAGGGTAAACTAAAACCTTCTTCTTGGACCCAAACACTAGCATGTAGATGAAGTGGGTATGGATTAAAAAGAGGCTGACTTGGGGTTGGTGAGAATGTATGGTATAACACCTAAGGGGCTCTGATTTAGAATGCCAAGGCTTACCTCTGGTTCTAAACATATGTCCTGGTATAAATCAGAGACTTTCTCGGATTTCAGTCCTCCTCTGAAATAAGGGGATAGGAATAGCGATTTCTTTCTAATACAATTATCTCAATGCCTGTCATTGTTAGTGCTCAAGAAGTACTGGCTGTTGTTCTTGTTAGTTAATGTTATTCATCTTGTAACCCTTTTAGCTCACTTAAAAGGAAATTGGTTTTCTGCTATATGAACATTTCCATGACAGAAAATTGTTATTTCTTCCAGTAACAATTCAATAAGAACTTAGATGCTGCTTTTTCTAAAATGCACTGACTTTCAATTTGGGCACACAAGTAACTAAATGCAGAACAACACCATGGCCTCTCTGCCTTGTTTTGTATCTGTCTCCTTTACTTTGGGTCAGATTCCTGACTGATTATGCATGTTGTCATGACAACCAATTTAGGAGTGTCTATCTAAAACCTGGTAATACACAGTTAATTAGTCTAAGGTTTCCTTATCTTGTTCTCCCTCCCTTTATCACTAAAAATGTTATGAAAAGAGTAACTGAACTCCTGTCATCTTTTCTACCATCCTATTTTTTAAGATTCCTGGAAAGGCGCCTGGACATCTTTTTGTTGCCCTACACCTTTGAACCCCTTAGATTCAAGGAAAAAGGAGCCTCATAGCCAACCTGAACAATGGTGAGGACTCTCCCCAACAAGGAGATGCAATTACCCCATGATGGAAACCAAGGCAGCACTCCTAAGCAGAAACAGCCCCATCTGGTGAGAACTGCAGAATTTTCTCCAACAGTGGTAGTGATGATAGTGACTCCGGTCTCACCTCATTGAAATAACATTGAAACAATGACTGACTCTTAAGAGGCAGCCAAAAAGATGCTTTTGCTGGGCCTCGTGAATTAACTGAAGTCCCCTATTGTGTATCTGTGGTCTTTGGTCTGAGCTATTCTCTGCCACAGTCCCTTTTCAATCACGTTAGGCACCTGGAAAGACCAGATTCACTAAGCATCTCATATGGAAGGCAAAGTGCTTCTCACATAGGCAATGCTTTCTTCTTATCACCTTAAAGAATACAGCAAATAAAAAAAAAAAACTAAGCAGACCATCTTGCTCCTGCTCTGTTCCAGAAATGAAGTGATAACTTCTCCAGAACTCTTGCAAGGACAAAGGCTGAGAAATGGTCACACTTATGACAAGGGATACATTTATGACTTGGGATTCTCTATGTATACCTTTTTTTACCCCTTTCCCAATTCTTTATATTTAACCTATAGCCAATGTCTGTGCCTCTGAAAATATACCGAGGATGCACCGATGTGCTATCTTTTCACAGCTGTCTTGTACTAAATCTTTTTTTTTGTCAGTGGTGGGTCATGAACTCAGGGCCTAAGTGTAGTCTCTGAGCTTTTTAAAAAAAATTTTATTGTGAGAATACCGTACAGAGGAGTTACAGTTACATGGGCAAGATTACGAGTACATTTCTCATCAAGCATTGTTGCCTCCTCTTTGTTTCCCCTTCTCATCCCTTCCCATACTTCCCCAGCCCCCACCAAAGTTGTAAAGTTCATTTTTCAACATAATGACTTATACATCTCATTGTTGCGATGAGTCCACCTGTATCCCTATCTAAACGATTTGTTTTTTCCCTTCCCCTCCACAAATTATAACAACATCAAATACAGTGAAAGCAGGGGTTATACTATGGGAGAGGGACATACAAAGCAACATAGAAATCATCTTATAAATATGTTAGAAACAATTGCATGAACAAAAATAAAAACATTTGAATACTTATTTTGGAATTCATTCTCCTAACATCAACTTATCTGACTTTTTCTGCTTGATTCAGACATATACTAGTTATTGCAAATAAGGGAAACCATGGGACCTATGTTTCTTTGGGCCTGGCTTACTTCACTTAATATTTTTTCCAAGTCTTTCCATTTCCTAACAAATGGGGCAATATCATTCTTTCTGATGGAGGCATAGAATTCCATTGTGTATATATACCACATTTTCTTGATCCATTCATCTACTGAGGGGCATCTGGGTTGGTTCCATATCTTAGCTATGGTAAATAATGCTGCAATAAACATAGTTGTGCTGGTAGCTTTAGTGTGGTCTTGTTTGTGATCATTTGGGTAAATGCCTAAAAGTGGGATTGCTGGGTCATAGGGAAGCTCTATGTGGAGTCTTTTGAGGAACCTCCATACTGCTTTCCAAAGTGGTTGAACAAGTTTACACTCCCACCAACAATGCAGTAAGGTTCCCTTCTGTCCCCTCCAGCATCTGTTGCTGTTAGAGTTCTTCATTTTTGCCATTCTAACTGGGGTGAGGTGGTATCTCAATGTTGTTTTGATTTGCATTACTTTTATGGCCAGGGAGGTTGTGGATTTCTTCATGTGTCTATTGGCCATCCTTCTTTCCTCTTAGAGAAGTTTCTCTTTAAGTCTTTAGCCCACTTATTTATTGGGCAGTTGTTTCTTTGAAGATTTGTTTTGGGGGTATTTAATTTTTTAAGTTCCAGGTATATTTTAGATATGAGACCCTTCTCTGTTGTATGGCTAGTGAAGATCTTCTCCCAATCCGTGGGCTTTCTATTGATCTTGGGAACTAAGACAGCCTATTCAGTAAATGGTGCTGGCAAAATTGGTTAACTACTTGTAGAAAACTAAAGCTAGATCCTTATATATCACCCTGCACCAGAATCAACTCCAAATGGATCAAAGATCTGAGTCAAAGCAGACATCCTGAAAACATTACAGGATGGAATAGGAGAAACCCTAGGTCTCCTTGGCACAGGTGGAAATTTTCTTAATAGAGATCCAGAAACACAACAATTCAAAGAAAGGTTGGAATAATGGGATTGCATGAAATTGCAGAGCTTCTGCATGGCAAAGGACATAGTCTCTGAGCTTTTTAGCTCAAGGATAGTGCTCTACCACTTTGAGCCACAGCTCCACTAATTGGAGGTAAGAGTCTCATGAACTTTCCGGCCTGGGCCAGCTTCGAACTGTGATCCTCACATCTCAGTCTCCTGAGTAGTGAGGATTACAGGTGTGAGCCACTGGTGCCAGGCTTAAATCTCCTTTCTTCATCCTTGACCATGTCTCTTTCTTTGGCAAATGGGGATAGATGGCCAGACATCATTTCAGACTCCTAGATTTTCACAACCACACCACAATTTGACCATGTCATCATAATTCTGTATTCCTTTCACCTCTACTCCAATTCTTCCTGGCTTTTAAACCACATATATTTCCATATCTCTTATCTAATCCACCCCTAAAAACCTTAGCTTATTCTCTGCATAATAAAAGTGGCAAAGCTCTTACTGTCTTAATCTCTAGAACTGTCAACAATTTAACCTTAGTTTTCTCTCATTGTTTAAATAGTAGCTAATATGTATGTAGATAATAAATAATATACATGTAGATAATATATAGATGTATAAATGTAGATAATAATATGTCTGTAGATAATAAAATATTGTTAACAAAGAATAATTTTAAACAAAGCATAAATCCTAGGACCCTGCCCTATAAATTGTATTGTCAGACTATATTCTCTTTCCAAGGATTAAAGGCTAATTTGCTATTGATAATAAGTAGTAGCATAGCTATCAAGATAATACATTCTCTGAAATCATTCTTTTGAGTCCAGTACAGATAAGCCAAATAGCTATAAAACCAGGCCAACCTCAAGCACTCTCCGCATGCCACCTGCTGATATCTGAGAATTCAAAAACTCTAAAATTAAATTGGGCAAGAGCTATTACTTAGCTTTATGAAGATATATCACTTTTAAAAAAGAAGCCAGGGGCAAGCTGTAGGGAAAACAGCTCAAATTGAGAATTTAAATGATATTTTGTAAAAGCTTTCATACTGGATGACAATATAATCATCTTTTCAACTGGGAAATATCACATCACCATAATATATTTTTAAGAAACAACTCTTATTAAAATGCTGGCACTTATACTGCTCAGTGAGATTTTTTGACTTGTTTTGTGTGTCAGTCTTGAGGCTTGAACTCAGGGGCTGGAAGTAGTGGTAAACTAGCTAACACTCTACCTCCTGAGCTATAGCTCCACTTTCTGTTTTTTGATGATTAATGAGAGATAAGAGTCTCATGGATTTTCCTGTCCCAGTGGCTTCAAACCATGATCTTCAGATCTCAGCACCCTGAGTAGCAAGGATTACAGTGTGAGTCTACAGTGCCCCACTTGCATGAGTGTTTACAAAAATGGTTGCTGATGAAACCACATGGTATTCAAAATACAGATGGAATTAATATTGTCTATTCTGTTGGGCTTGTGTTCTTTCACACATCATAATGCTTTGGAATTCATCTATAATATTTGCATCAGTGGCTTCGTTTTTAATTCCTTGGTAAAATATTCCACTGCATTCAGATACTACAATTTATTTATTCATTCACTGTTGTTGGCTATTTGGATTGGTTGTCTCTAACTTCTGATTAAACATTTTTTTCCAACTGTTATGATTCCTTGGTAAAATATTCCACTGCATTCAGATACTACAATTTATTTATTCATTCACTGTTGTTGGCTATTTGGATTGGTTGTCTCTAACTTCTGATTAAACATTTTTTTCCAACTGTTATGATTAAAGTTGCTATAATCATTCATATATAGGTACATCTGTGGACAGATATTTTACTTTTATTGAATAAATCCACTAAGGGCCCAAATGCTCAGTTATATTGTAAATGATGTTAATTTGGTGTGAAATTTCTGGCTTCCAAGGCAATTCATGAGAATTCTATTTGTTCCACAAGCTAAAGAATATTTGATATTATCAATACTTTTTAACTTAGTTATTTTATCAATCAACCTATATTCTTGGTTCTATTTTTTATTTTTCATTTTATTTTTCTATTTGAACTTCTGAAAGTTGTACAAGGGAGGTAATTTTTTGCCACTCCTGGGGCTGGAACTCAGGGCCTGGGCACTATCTCTAAATTCCTTTTGCTCAAGGCTAGCAGTCTACCACTTGAGCCACAGCACCACTTCTGGCTTTTTCTGTTTATGTGGTACTGAGGAATCAAACCTAAGGCTTCATGCATGCTAGGTACCACTAAGCCACATTCCCAGCTCTTGGGGTTACAATTCAAAGTGTCAATCTAAATGTCCAGTGCTTCTTGATCAGTCACTTCCTTCATCATTCTCCCCCAACTTCTCTATTTCTTCCACCCAACACTTATTTCTCATTTCCTACTGTCTTTATCACATATCTACTGTGAGATTTGTACCTTTGAGTTCCAGTTAAGAACTAAAACTTAACCCATGATATTTCATGATAGTCTTAATTTTTATTTCTTTATTTCTTTTTTTCCTGGATGTTTTTTATTGTAAAAATGCTGTACAGAGGGGTTAAAGTTACCTGAGCAAAATAATGAGTACATTTCTTATTGAGCATTGTTGCCTCCTCCGTTGTTTTCCCCCCTACTGTCCCTTCCTTCCTACCTCCACATGATTAATGATGCTAAAAATCTTTTTGTGTGTTGGCTATGTATTTTTGTACTTATTAAAATCTTTTGTCACTTCATTGAATTGTCTTATGGTAATTATTAAATTGTGAATGTTTTACTTTTTTCCTATGTCATGGTCTCCACAGACTGCGCCTTAGACTAAATGTGTCTCAAGAAGTCTGGAGCTCTCCTTCTAGCACCTCCATTCTACCAGCCTGAGGGGAGTCATCCATGGGTCTGACTCTGTTGTTAGCAGAAAAGAGATGGAAAAGGCATGAGGAGAATGAGCAGCAGAAGAGAAAGGAGAACTTGGTAGAGGACTTGTATTTCTCTTGTATGCATTAGTCATTCACCAGATCTTGTCTCTAGCTTTTTGGAAGGAAAGAGTTGGTCAGTATGCACCCCTTAAACAGAAGGAATGTCAGTACTCATCCCTTGAGTTTGGTGTTACCATGTACAAATCACTACTATAATATGCCTCATGTAAAGTTCCTTAAGAGTAGAGGACATCTCTTCCACACCTTTGTCTCCAGAAGCCTTAATAAATTGTCTAAATTTCAATAAGTAACTTCGAGTTACTTTTGTACAATACTCAAAATACTATATATCCATAGATTAAAATGATATATATATATATATATATATGCATACATACATACATATGTCTGTCGTGGAGGCCTGAACTCTGGGCTCGGGCACTGTCTCTCAGCTCTTCAGCTCAAGGTTAGTGCTCTACCACTTGAGCCACAGCACCACTTCCGGCTTTTTCTGTTTATGTGGTGCTGAGGAATCAAACCCAGGACCTCATGCATGCTGGGCAAGCACTCTACCACTGAGCCACTTTCCCAGACCCACGAAATACATATATTTTACAACTAAAATAGTCCAGTTAGTTGCAAAAGATATATTCTGCTATCCTAGATATAGAATAATGATACAATACAAATATAAAAGTAATTTATTAATTTTTATATGCTTAACATATTAACCTTAAAATTATATGTAGTTATTTTTGTTCTAGTACAGGGGCTTAAAAAGTGGGCCAGGGCACTATCTCTTAATTTTTCACTCATGGCTGGTGCTCTACCACTTGATCTACATCTCAACTTCTGGCTTTATTTTTATAATTAGTTGGAGTTAAGAGTCTTAAAGACATTTCTTCCTGGGCTAGCTTTGAACCACTATCCTCAGATCTCAGCTTCCTGAGTAACTAGGATTACATGCATGAGGTACCAGCATCCAGCTTATGTATTTCTTTCTTTCTTTCTTTCTTTTTTCCAGTCATGGGGCCTGAACTCTGGGCCTGGGCACTGTCCCTCAGCTCTTCAGCTCAAGGCGAGCGCTCTACCACTGGAGCCACAGCGCCACTTCTGGCTTTTACTGCTTATGTGGTGCTGAGGAATTGAACCCAAGGCCTCATGCATGCGAGGCAAGCACTATACCACTGAGCCACCTTCCCAGCCCTTATGTAGTTATTTCTAACTGACCTTTTCAGAGAAAAAAAACTGGCTGCATTGGCCTAATACAATGACATTTCTCAATTATTATATATGCTAGTCAGGCAATGAATGATAAGCGCTGTCAGTAATTAATTATTCAGAATTTTAATAAGAAAATAAAGTAGAATTTCAAATGTACTGCAAGGTCTGCAGAGGGTATTGTAACTTAATCATTTCTAGTACTAGTGACCTTTTCTTCTTAGCCTACAAGTCTAGAAACTATATAGTGTTCGAGATAAGTCATTCTAAATCACTGTAAGACCCAGTCTACAAGCTTTTCCTGTTGAGCTAGGAGATCTGACTTCCTTTAATCATTCACCCACTAATCAATTCAACTACCACCATAGCAATCATCTATATGCCAAGTACTGTTCACTGTTTTGAGTCTCTGGGTTTTCAATAACTACTGAGCTTGAAGGATATTTCCTCTTAGAGATTACTCTTAAATAGAAGTAGAAACACTCATTAGCAAAAGAAAACAAAAACACTAACAAGATAGCTTTAGCTTATGTTAAGAACAGGAAGCTCCAGAAAAGGGCCATTGGGTGTTAAAAATAAATAAATGATTTGCAGCAACTCTCAAGTGGTAGAACCTATTTCCCACCATCTAAATTTGTCTGCCTTTGTGACACATTCAGACAAAAGAATGTGGCTGAGGTGATATTGTTCAAGTAACACCTCAAGGAGCCTTTTTGTTTCTGATCTTACACCCTTGAAGCATAGATGTTTTATGAGGGAGGCTACAATTGTCTGCTTGAGAGGCCCTGTGCCTCTCAAGAGAGAGACTCAGACTCAGTCAATTTATTGCAGATGATTGTGGGTACCTGGCTTCATAGTGACCTTCCAACTTACCCCCAAATGCAAGAAGGGACAGAGTGGAAGAAGATGCTATGGCTGCAGAGCCCAAAGACTCACTGAGTCAACACTAAAGGACAATGCTTTTAGTGACTGATCAAATGGCTGCAGGTAACTAAAACTGACACAATGGTGGCAAAGCAACTATGAATGGATAGTCTGATCAGGAGTACATCCACAAGGAGGCAGTCTGTGAGCAGAAACCTAAATATCAAAAGTTAACCCTTCAGAGTGTCCTGGGACCTAATCCCTGACACATACAAATGATGTAAAGGCCCCCAAAAACATGAAGTGTGGGAGAAAATCAGAGAGAAGAATAGTGGGAGCAGAATGAGCAATGAGGAGAGTTGTCACTGTGACGAGAGGTAAAGATGAAATGAACTCAGTAGTCTGTGGTAACCAGTGTGGACTTCATTCTAGATAAAATGAAGTTACTGACATCTTAGAAGGAAATTCATATGATATTTTAACATTAAATATTTTCCTATCAACCATGAGGAATAAATAATTGATACAAACAAGATCACACAAATAATCATTGGGTTATTCTAATCTATCGATCTAATTTTGCTTACTGTACTGATTTTGAGGAAAAAGGATAGATTAAAATGTATTTGGGGCATGAAAACTATAGGATTAATGATTAGATATAGTGAATAGTTAAGGACAAAAAAAAGAAAAAGAAAGAAAGCCTACAAGGCATAATAACTTCTGGTAGTATTTTTTTTTTTTTTTTTTTTTTACTATTTTGAGATAACTCTCAAACTCTCATGATCTTTCATGGTCAGTGATTATAATCAGCTGTATCTCTCATCAGGAATTTGGAAAGGACTCCATAAAAGATACATTGGTTTGAAGGATATTTAGGGGAAAAGTGTATTCACAAACTTCTTAGGATAGATGAAGAACGTGAGAATATTGTGTTTCATATAAACACTCTGCCAAGTGTATCTACTGCAAAAGAAGTTTAAGTAACCATAGAGAGGTGATATGCTGTGTAGATCTTAGAAAATCTCTTTCCTTGGAAAAGCTCTTTTTCCACATATACTAGTAATTACTCAGTGAGGTTAGGTTAAAATTCCCAAGGTAGTGGGGAGGAAAATTATCCATTAGCTTGGTTCACCAGAGTTTATATGGCTGTGGAGCTATCCAACAACTCAGACACTGATGCTGAGCCCTTTTGGTGTAAAATTCCTGGTGGAACACACAATTGCATAGTGCTGGATTCACTTAGCCTGACCCTTTCCACAGTGGAAGGGAAAGTGCTTTCTTATCACCATAAGACAGCCAGTGTGGAATGAGATTTCCCATTTCTCCATGGAAATGTTTCAATAGAAACCATCATGATTGCCCCAGTTAGCACTGTAATATTCCATATAGCAGTGATGCCATATTAGTTTTCAATTATTGTCATAAAAATTACTACATCCTTAAAATACTTAACACAAGTAATCCATCTAAATTTCCAGAGATCTGAACCCAACAGTGACCTTCAATAGATGGAAGTCAAAGTAGTGAAGGGGCGGTTCCTAAGGAAAAATCCATTGCTTTGTTTCTTTTCCTCCTCTAGAAGCCCACCCGTATTCTCTGGCTCCTGCCATGAATATTTGAAGTTTATCATTACTCTACTTCTGTTATCATATCATCTCTAATAGTAGGATCTCCTTCTCCCTCTCCTTTGAAAGAATATTTGTAATTATATCACTGGAATCATTCAGATAATCCAGGATACACTCCTATCAGGATTCTAAACTGAATCAAATACATATACAGTTGGCAGTTACATAGTGGTTGATGATTTCTTTTTTATTCATCTTCTTTTTTCCTTTTCTACCCTTTATTGTATAAAAAGTGGGAGGATGGTTAAATTAACAATATACTACTTTAATTGCAGGATAACAAGGGTGAGAACATTTTGTTTTGAATATAAAATTATTCATCATATTAAGTAAAAGTGTACTCTAGAAATGAGGTTATGTGAATATTGTATTACCAAAGCCTGAAGTATTGGATTGTTTCATAAGTGGCAACTTCTTTCCCACTCTTCGGTAGGTTTTCCGTGTATCTGGCAGGTATGAGAGCTGACTAATTGTATTCACCAGGCTTCCTTGGCAGTAGAGCATGACAGAAGAGGGAAGGAGGGAGGAAGACAAAATCCACTTTTTTATTTCTGCTATATGTGGTGGTGCATTAAGAAGTGGCAGAAACATCAGGGGAGGGTAGTCTTCTGAGCTTGGGCTTGGCTGCTGTGTTGTAGGTTTAACTATAGCAGCAGCAGCATTCTAGTCCCTGAATCCCTGCTCCGCTACAGAGATGCAGTTTCAGCATCAGTGGCAGCATCTTTAGCAGGTGCTAAAGATAGCCAGGCTTCAGTCCAGACTCAATAATGGCTTCGGGTTTTTGGAGTAATCGCCTTTGCTCTTGTTCTTTTGGAATTTCTAAGGTCATTGTAACTGCATTCATACACATTTCTTTCTTGAAATAATTAGAATGATCTCTGATTTCTAGATCTGACAATAACCAAGATCAATATGAACTTATGTTGTATAAGATACATAAGACTATATATATAAATATATATTCATATATGTGTATGTGTGTATTTCCACAAGCTGCAAGATCTTTTGTCACTATTTCCTAACCTCGACTTGAATTATGATTTGGGAAAAGGGCTGATTAGTTCAGGTAGGGAAACAGTATAGCATAATACATAAGATTTATGTGATCTTAGGCAAATTGAATTATCTTTCAGGCCATGTTTCCTTAAAAATGGAATAATGAATATACATTTAATGAAAACAGTAAAGAAATGGTATAAACACCAATACAAAAGTTACTTGTTTAGAGGCTGGGAAGGTGGCTCAGTGGTAGAGCGCTTGCCTTGCATGCACAAGGCCCTGGGTTTGATTCCTCAGCACCATATAAGCAAAAAGAAAAAAGCCAGAAGTGGCACTGTGGCTCAAGTGGTAGAGCGCTAGCCTTGAGCCCAGAGTTCAGGCCCCACGACCAGACCCCCCAAAAAAGTTACTTGTTTATAAAACATATTGAACAGAAACTAATTTTATAATTGAAGTAGATACTGTTTGGCCATTCTTTCCATTTTCATTCGCATGTATTTATTAGCTGTACAGGTTGTTTCAAAGTGACATTTCCACATATGTGCACAAGGCCCCTGGATCAACCTCATCTCCTCTGTTGCCTTCCTGCATCCATCTTCCCCACTGCTTAGAACAATCTTAACAAGCTTCATGGCTCTCTTTCCATACATGCTTATAGTTTGGCCATATTCACTTATCATGCACTCTACTTTCTTTTTCTTTTTAATTTATTTTTATTGTAAAGGTGGTGTGTAGAGGGGTTACAGGTACGTAGGTCAGGTAATGAGTACATTTCTTTTTGAACAGTGCACCCACTCCCTCATTTTCTCCCAGTTTTTCCCTCCCAACCTCCCTCTCCCATAAGTTGTACAGTTCATTTTCAATATAGTCTCTAGTGAATAGCATTGTCCTACCACATCGGTGCTTCCCCTTCACCCGCTCCCAGACAGATAAACTAACATACAGGACAAAAGGTTCAAAATCCAAAACAGTGACAATGGAGAAAAAAACATAAAATAGCAAAAAATTCTTGTTTCCATTTCTTGGAGTTCATTTCAATAAACACCATTTTTATATGATCATCTGTACGTAGCTATTGAGCCTTTTGTGGTCCTCTTTTTAAGAAAATCTTCCTTTAGTCTCCCTGCGTGAATGTTTAAAGTCCTGTTTAATTTATCATGTTCTGGTGTAATTTTGTGTCTTAAACACATCCTGTGTATTTACCTGTAGACTTACAGGAATACTCAACTTACTACAAATGAGGGAAAGCATGCAACCTATGTTTCTTTGGGTCTGGCTTACTTCACTTAACATAGTTTATTCTAAGTCTTTCAATTTCCTTATGAATGGTACAATATCAGTCTTTCTGATGGAAGCATAGCACACCATATTTTCTTGGTACATTCACCTACTGGGGGGCATCTGGGTTCATTCCATATCTTGGCAATGCTAAACAACGTGCACTCTACTTTCACCCACACACCCTATTCCACTGTACCCACCACCAGACAGAACCAGTCATACATTCCTAGCCCTCAACTTTATACTAAGATAAATTAATTTTATAAAGGAATTTCATTGTGGTATTTTCAAAGTGAATAGAATATACTTTGACCTAATTCACTCCATCTTTGTTATTGTTTCTCAATCATTCTCCTTCCTCCCTGCTCTCCTATTTTTCATCACACACTCACACACACACATCTCACTTCCTGCCTCAGCTTGTACAGTGATCCTCTTCTTTTCACGTCTTGTCATAGAAGACAGGTGTACTATGACATCCAGCCTCTTCCATTGAGATGGAGTCTCATGGACTTTTGTATCATAACTAGCCTGGAAACACAAATGCTCACCTTCTCAGACTCCCATGCAACTAGAAAGTTGCATTTATGATGTTGCTTAAGAAGGAGTCACTTGGGCTGGGAAGGTGGCTCAGTGGTAGAGTGCTTGCCTTGCATGCCTGAGGCCCTGGGTTGATTCCTCAGCACCACATAAGCAAACAGAAAAAAGCCAGAAGTGGCACTGTGGCTCAAGTGGTAGAGCACTAGCCTTGAGCTGAAGAGCTGAGGGACGGTGCCCAGGCCCAGAGTTCAGGCCCCACAACCGGACTGACCCCTCCAAAAAAAGGAGTCACTTGAACTTTTGCATGAGCTGGCTTCATACTATGATCTTCCTTGTGTTACTTCACAAGCAGTTAAATGACAGAGATGAATTTGCCTTAGAAGCTTTTAATTTGATGCAGTCTCATTGGTTATTTCTTGCTCTTATTCTGAACAATTGAATACTTATTTAGAAAGTAATAACCTATGCCTATGTGTTCATGTATTTTCCTATTGTAGTATGAAAGTTTCAAGTCATACATTTAGATCTTTGATCCATGTTGAATTCTTTTTGAGCAGGATGAAAGATAGGGATCTAGATTAAGCTTTCTATATGCAGATATCCTGTTTTTCCAACACTATTCATTAAAGAGAATATCTTTTCTCTAGCATCTATTTTTGTTTCCCTTGTCAAAAATCAGAGGGCTATAGCTATGTGGGTTTATTTATGGATCTTATATCCTAGTCCATAGATTTCTTCTCTTTTTGCACCAATACCATGCTTCTTTTGTTGCTGACTTCATAGTAGAATTTGATGTCAGGTATTAGGATGCCTCCAGCATTGCTCATTTTTACTTGGGATTTCTTTGGCTATAGGATTTTTATGCTTTCAAGAATTTCTATTTTTCTATTTCTATAGAGAATAACAGTGGATTTTTGATGGGGATTGCTTTAGATTGCTAGCAGAATCTCTAGATTGCTTTTATAGCCTATCCACTTTTGCAATATTGATTCTGCTGATGCTTGGACATAGAAAGTCTTTGTATCTTCTGGTGTCTTCTTTGGTTTCATATTTTATGTTTTTCATTGCAGAGGTTGTTCACCTCTTTAGCTAGATTTATTCCTAGGTACTTAAATTTTTTTTTGAGCTGTTGTGGATAGGATTGCTTTTCTGATCTCCTTCTTAATCGGATTGAATGAAATTTTTAACTCATAATTTTTTAAATTTTAAGAATTATACAAAGAGGTTTTAAATCACTGAGTCATATTATAAGTGGAATACTTCTTGGTTAAATGAAAATGTTTTTTATAAAGCATTGAAACCAATTGAAAAGCAGCATTATCTGACTACTATAAAGACTTGGAGGTTTCTATTCTATTTTATCGTTTGGTTCAATCTCTTTCTCTATTTCTCTCTGTTGCACACACACACACACACACACACACACACACACACACACACCCTTTTCTCATTTTATCTACAGCTTTCTAAATTATTTTTATCATCCCTTTTCTGCTCACTTTTTCTCCATTATAGTTCTGTTCACAAAGACACCTAGCTCATGATCTCTTCTCCTGATTAAGTCACTGAAATTTAGAATCATCATATCCATGACTAAAACTTAGTTTATGAACCATTATAAGCATTATCACTGAACAAACATCTGCCATGTAAAGAATAGAAGTTCCAAAGTACTGAACTGTGACTCAGAAACCATTTAATTATCTGGGAATTGTACTAAGAATAGGTACTCAAATACTTCTGGGAAGCACTGAAGAGCACAGCTAAGCAAAATATTTGTCCAGTTTTTTTTTCCTAGGCAAAAGAGTTATGTTCTATCTGGAGATGAAACTAATGTGCTGATGGCTCCTAAAACAGGAGCAGAACTCCATTCCTTTTCTCTACTGAATCAGAATCCTTTAAAGGAAAGAGTAAAAGGATGAAAACGTAAAGAATATGATTGGTCTGTGAGACAGGCCAGGGCAATGGAAGACAGGGAGAAAAATGCCAACAAGGTTTTCTTGTCACCTAGTGATTCCCTACCCTTGGCTTTACACTAATAGGGAGTATTTTGACATTAAGGACAAACAAGACTTGGATCTTATGCTCCTTCAGCCTCCTCTGTGGAATTACTACTGACTACAAGTGCAGGATAGGTCCTGAGCATCTCTTGATAAGTATTCGGTTTTTTCCTTTACAATAGATAAAATTCTGAACCCAGTAGGATGAAAGAAGAGACCACTGTACAAGGAGAAAAAGCATAGCAATCAGAGCAAGTTATCGTCAGAAAAAAAGAGATAAAGAGTTATGTATAAAACATACTCTTTAAAAGCAAATCCCCTGCAATGCATTTATTCCCATCAGATCCTGCTTTCTAATCTCTACTACCTCCCATAATCCATTCCATTATGAACCCAGCACTGTATTTGTCCATAGCTTAGGTTACTGTCTTCAACCTTTTTAGGGAGATATTGATATCTAAACTATAGCGGAGATAATAGTAAACTTACCTAGAAAAAATAAATTTACCTAACAGCAACAGGTAACTCTACCTTCTCCACTGTGATGTTTAACATTGACATATCATAGACAAAGTGTCTCTTGGAAACTAGAAAACCTAGATAGGGGAATCTGATATTCTTTATGATGCTTACCATGGCTCTGACACCAGCCCATCAAGCTGCTATGTAAGAAAACTCATATTAAGGGAATTTTGTGGACCACTTTTTATTCTGGAAAAGAAAACACAGGGGTGGGCATTATGAATACCTGGCTTGATCTTCCCCATCCTCGAATTTCTAACCTTGGATACTCACCAAATCATTGGCTGTTTAAATTCTCCTAGGTAAATAAAGAGTCATTGGGTATGTATTTTAAATTTCTATACCATGACCACTCCACATGACAGGTGTTGGGTAAGAATGGCTAAGGTAATCATTTGTAATTACCTTCAGGTGGATAAGGTATCAAATACTCTTCCTGAAGTAGAAGAGATTATTCTAGGCTTACAATAAAGAAGAGCTCCAGTGTCAGGTATTGAGTTCAATCTGGCAGGTAAAAAGTTAAAGCACAGAGTAAAAATTTATGAAGCATTAGGCGAGAATGGTCTGGGTTAAGATCATATCCATCTGAAGGTCAAGGCTGTTCTTAACATTTTCTTGCCTCATTTCCTCTAAGCTCTCTAATCTTTTCTGCCTAATTCCAGAAAAGCACGCACTTAAACCACTTTCTCAATCTCTTCTTTCTATATGTATCCTTATGGTTTCTCAACATTTCTGTCTGTTGTCCAAGGGCAGCAGATAGGAAGCTTGTACATTTGTGATCAACTGATTTTCTTCTTACATGTCCTTCTTTTGTACATAGAATGTATTTTTTTTGTATTGATGTTTCTGTAAAACTGGACTGGAGTTACTTCTCTTAAGACAAAAATTGTACATTGGTTCACTCAGAACTACAGGAGAGAATGATTAATGAGCCAAAGTTTTGACTTGACCATATGTTAACCAAAGAAGTTAGCATTCTGTGTTACTATTTCTCTGTATATGGAGAAAAAGAAAATTATTGGAGTCGAATAAGAGGCATTTGTTTAGAAAGCCTCTTCTATTTTGGTGTCAGTATTAGGTTGCAACTAAACCCAGTTTTAAAAACTGACATTCCCAAAGATATTAAATAAACACAAAATTAGTAATTTGCAGTGCTTATACTAGAGAGGGTCATGTATTTGAAACATATGAGGATTTTTCTTTTATTAGAAGTATTGAACCTTGGGCCTGTGATAAGACTATAAACAAAACTGGGAGATTACAACTAGCAACTTGTGAAGGTTTGCATAACATTTTCTGTGTGACACTGAATAACTGGCATCCTACCAGAAACCTGGCCTTAGGTTTTGCTCCTTTGGTATGCTCTGTTTACTTTGAATAGAGTCTTGCTTTCACCGTCATTTTGGGAATTCCCATTCTAAATATGAGATCTCCTTTTCATTCCAAAGAACAAACTAATTTTTTTAAATTGCAACACACTTCGGTTATTTTCCTTTCAGCACAGACTAACAGAAAAATCCCACTAGTGTCAGAGCAAGGAGATTTGTGAAAGGATGGAACATTCACAGTGTGGTTGTTTTCAAAGTCCCTCCTATAGAAGAATAAGTTCTACAGAGCATTTGGACCAGGCTTTCTTTCCTTTTTTTTGTCAGTTGTGGGGCTCACACTCTGGGCTTGGGCACTGTCTCTGAGCTCTTCAGCTCAAGGTGAGTGCTCTACCACTTGAGCCACAGCACCACTTAGACCGGGCTTTCTTTAAAACCAGTCACTTCATGGGATCACATCTGTAATTCTAGCTAATTTAGCAGGAGGTTAGATTCAAAACATTGTGTTTCAAACCCAGTCCAGGCAGAAAAGTCCTCTAGATTCCTTTCAAAAATAACTAGCAAAAGAGGAGACTGAAGGCATGATTTAGATGGGAGAGCAACAACTGAGCAAGAAAGATGAGCAAACACCTAGCTAAGCCTTGAGTTCAAATCTCAGTACTGGAAACAGAGAAGGGATAATTACCTCATAAAATTAGTCAACAATGAAGATTGTTACTGAGTCAAGTGTGCATTAAGATAACACCCAAGGAAGTGGTGCTGTAGCTCAAGTGGTAGAGCGTTCGCCTTGAGCTGAAGAGCTGAGGGACAGCGCCCAGGCCCAGAGTTCAAGCCCCACGACCGACAAAAAAAAAAAAAAAAAAAAAAGATAACACCTAGGCCATTCAGAACCTCATAAGCATTCTAATTACAGAATAGGACCTGCAAAGTAAAAGACAAAATGGATGTTTCATTTCCCACCTGTCCTAGCTTTCGCTTGAGTTATTTGCTTTGAATTAAGAATCTTGACAATTTGTGCTGGTATAACAAAATATCCCAGACACGGTAACTTATAAACAGTAGGAATTTATTTTACATGGTTATAGAGGTGATTAGGTGCCACGCCGACTCCAGTGGAGTCTGCTTAGCATGGGAAACCATCTATCAGACCTAAGATAGGGGCTTCAGAGACCTATCTCTGAGTTTTGGGACTTCACCAAAGTCTACCTCAGAGAATGGGGCTTTACAGAAACCTATCTCCAAGTTTGGGGACTTCACCAAAGTCTACTTCGGAGAATAGGGCTTCTAAGAGGCCTACTCCTGGAAAAAGGCTGGCAAACCCCTGGGAAAGATGTGTTTCTGTCTTTCTTCTCCTCATAAGAGTGCCTATTAATCTTTTACTGTTTCTGCTGTTCATTGTACTTACTCATTGTCAACGTTCCCTTGTTCAAAGTTCTTTCTTAAGAGTGTTGACGACTCCAATATCTGATGAGTGTCTTAAAAATATGACTAACTCACCAGAGTTAAGTGCTACCCTGGAAGCCCCTCTTATGGAGGCTAGTAGACAAGCCATAAGTAAATATAAAAGTATTGGGGGTTTCACGAAGTCACTTCAGCAGAAGGAATTGTAAGAGAGTTGCAAGAAGCTCTAGGCACGGCTAGAACAGAAAGAATGTATGGCAATTGCTGAGATAACTACTTAGGAGAAAGAACTTCCTGTTACTCTCTTTCATTTACTAAGAGACTTGCTAGATCTAGGCCTCCGTGACCTTACTATTAAAGAAGGAACAGGAAAGATCTTATGGGACAATTAAGGCCTCTATAGAAATAAGGTAATGGTTAGATGGTGACAAACGTCGAAACCCATTATATTTCTTAGAGATAAGCCGGAAACAAATGCCTTTCAGGCGACCAGCTGGTGACCACCCAAGAATGAAGCCCTGCAGCAAGATTGTGTAAACTTTTGCCCTTTCAGGGGACCAGCTGGTGACCATCCAAGAATGAAGCCCTGTAGCAAGATTGTGTAACCTTTTGCCCTTTCTTATGGAGACTTTTTGCTATAAAAGTTTGTTATCCTCTGCATTAAATCGCACTCAGCACTCAGCATCCACTACTAATGTGTGTGAGTTGTCTGTTTGCCATCTTCCCATCCTATTCCAGGTTCCTCCCCTAGGTGTCCTCAGTCGTTCCGACAGAACCCGGTCCGCGGCAATTAGGGTCCAGTGACCCTCACCCATTTCTCATTCTGAAGTGGCACCTTATTGCTTGTGTCCTAACATGGTGGGAAAGTGGAAGGGTAATAAGAGACCTCACATGCTTTGCTCAGCCTCTTTCTAAGGTCCTGAGTCCTGTCATAAGGCTTGTCCATGTTAAATTAAGTGATATAAATGTCTGGGTTCAATCATAGATGATTGTTTTCTAAGAGAGGTAGAGCAAAAGAAAAGGCAATGTAAATACATTTTAAAGTCAGGTACGGGGACTATCTTTGATTCAGGAAGTCTATAAAAGATAGTTTCTTTTAAAGGGGTATTTGCTTTACCTCAGAAGACTGCTTGCAGTTACAATCTGGAAGACTGGCAGGACACTTACCCATGAGTGCTTCATCCCCTGGTCTCAACTACAGAGTATGCTGCTAGTAGTTTTTTTTTTTTTTTGTAATGGCTGTGATTAACAGGGGAGATAAATAATAGCTACAATTGATTACGGTGACCCAGATTGAATTTTAGGTGTGTATAGTTTGTTTTGTTTTATCTATCAATTGTTTGTCAAAATTTCTCTCCCTAAATTAATGGGGGGGGGGGAGAAATGAACTATAAGATCCATTCCTTACAAGATGCAGGACACTGGAATCAAAAACAGTGACAACAGGAGTTATGCCATGGAGGAAGAGTATATAAAGAAACAAAAAAAATCACATAGTGCATTATCAGTACATTAAAAAGAATAGCAAGAATAACAAAATGCTGAAATAAGGATACAGGATGATCCATTGTAACAATGAGATGTACAAGACACTATGTTGAAAATGAACTTTACAACTTTGGAGGGGAGAAGAAGGAGTTGGGGAGGTGGGGAGGAAAGGGATGGTATGGAAAAAACAAAGGAGGGGGTAACAATGCTTGATAGGAAATGGATTCATTACCTTCTCATGTAACTGTAACCCCTCTGTACAGTATCTTTATAATAAATAAATAAATAAATATTGAATCTGTTCATTGAAGAAGCTCTGTTCCTAAGAAAATGTCCAGAGGGGCACCGAAATAGTTATTCAATTGGACTCAATTCCCCAACCAACCTTGATTTCTTAGTAGAGTTCTTGGGTCCCAAAGACTGTATTTACACATTGCTTAGGGCCGCTAAAGAAAGCTTATGACATACTAATTTTCCTAGTCCTATTTACATCATCTCTCTGTTACAACGAAGAGACAGGAGTGGCATAGCAAGATGTCTGAAATGAAATCTGGTCTTCTGCACTAGTTCTCTATGACTCCATCTCTGCTGAGACTCAGAGCCAAAGGAGAACGGGAAATGTGCACAGGAAGCTGCATTCCTCACACTCTACTTGAATTGATTTGCTGACCACCTGGGTCTTGACCCACCAGGAATGCCCAGTAGTTGAGGTGGCAAAGAGGGACAGTGAAGCCAGATGGTTCACATGTGTACAGATGCAAAATGATCATTGTGTTTATTTTACTGGACCATAGAGATTTTGCTTAGACATCTCTATACAGTAGGAAAAGGCTCTATGAAACCTTAACTGATATTTTCTAATCCCTACATGTGTCCTCTGTCATAGAGCTAGTAATGTCTAGGGAACTCTGGGAGATGAAAATGTCATTTTTTTCTCTCTCTGGTTCGTGATGGTGCAGTACTTGATTCTGAACAAAGCCCTCTTGGTAAATGCAGAACAGTTTAGTATATACAACTGCATCCTCATTTCCTCTGAAAGGAAATAAATTCCCTATAATGCAGATGGTTAAGGTAGTCAATAATATTAGATATGATCACCCTAAAGGAAAGGGGTAGAATTACATAGTGCTTAAATGTCTTTGTTTAATTTAGGGGACTCTGATTTATTATGGCTGCCAACACATGCAAGTTGGAGCCTGAGAGAAAATTTGGCAAAGGCAACTGTAATGATGGTGTGCGAGGCTCACACTCTGACATGATAATTTTCTTCCTTAAATGGGGCAATAGAAAACTTGGGCATGCATTATTCATAGACTAGTCTCTCATGCTAAGAACTAGCTCTTGAAGACCCCCTCCAAGGCAGAATTGACAGGCTTAGGAATGTCTCAGGAAAAAGCTCCTTTCTTAATGTTTATGGCTGAATTCCAGTGTCATTGATCATGAATGCCAAGTACACTGGAAGATCAAGGAATAAGGACATAGTTGTAGTTTGGAATCCTGTCTTTCTTTCCTGTTATCTGTAGACATCAATGCTAAAGAAATTTTGAAAAAAAAAAGAAAAGAAAAAAACATAACAAAAGATGAAATATAGTAGTTTCCCAAATTCTGAGTAAGTAGTCTGATCCTAAACTGTAGCTGAAAAAGATTATCTCCAATATCCAGGTCTAAAAAGGCAGTATACCATACAATTCACTTGTCTACAAATTAATGATATTCTTTTTTTTTTTTTGTCAGCTGTGGGACTTGAACTCTGGGCCTGGGTGCTGTCCCTCAGCTCTTCAGCTCAAGGCTAGTGCTCTACCACTTGAACCACAGCGCCACTTCTGGTTTTCTGAGTGGTTTATTGGAGATAAGAGACTCACAGGCTTTCTTGCCTGGGCTGTCTTTGAACTGTGATCCTCAGATCTCAGCCTCCTAAGTACTTAGGATTACAGTTGTGAGCTACCAACGCCTGGCTGATATTCTTTTAGAAGACAAAACCTATTTAAAAGTATAACTACTCATTCTGAGGGTGAAATTCATAGAGATCTAATTATGTCTTGGGAATGGGAAATATTCCACCTGCAATGGATCTTACATCTAATGAACTTGAGAAATGAAATTTTTATTTTCTTGACGTTATAGATCATAATATTTGATCCCTAGTAGCAGATCTTAATACTAGTGTTGCTATAAAGCTTTCTAAGGATTTTAGGGAAATTTCAAAGAGTAAGAAAAAAAATATGTAACTTATTTCTTTTAAGAAAATGACCCTAGGAATTTTCATCACTCATGGATGAATCTCTTACTGCAATGTAAGTTATGAAGTGACTCCTGGAGGGCTCTGAAAGACTTAGGATGATATAACATTGTCCCTTAACTACAAATCCACTCTTTAACACTCTGATTTTGATAATGGGATTAAAAAAATGCAAACCCTTGCAGAGTACTGGTGGCTCACACCAGTAATCCTACCTACTCAGGAGGCTGAGATCTAAGCATCATAGTTCAGAGCAAGCCAAGGCAGGAAAGTCCCATGAGACTATCATCTCCAATTAACTATCAGAAAACTGGAAGTAGCTCCATGGATCAAAGTGGTAGAGGGTTAACCTTCAGCAAAAGAGTTCAAGGACAGTACCAAGTCCTTGAAATCAAGCCCCATGACCACCACTAACAACAACAAAAAAGCCAACCTTAGCACTGCCTGGCAGCTAGCCAGATTGAGAACATAACTTGTTCTTTCTCATTTGTCTTTTTTCTACTTAAGGCTCCTGCAAACATCATTCAGCAACATGTTTTGACCTGGGCATGAACAATTCCTTCTTATAATAGAAGATGGTATACATTGCAGTTTTTCCATCCCTTGTGAGATGGGGATCATCCTCTCCCTTCAGAAACAACCCCACCAGCCAGCCAGAGTTCTCATCAGCTGGGCTTCGGATCTTCTGGACTCACAGGCAGTAACATTGGCAACAAGCTTGAATTCCCATTTTATGCCCTGTCCTCCAAGATTCTAAGTTTCAGTAATTCCAAATTCTTTGTTGACCCAGTGTTCAAGAGATCGTTATTCTTCTTATTGTGTCTCCTTTTCTTTCAACGGCTTAATAGATGGTAAAGTATTTTAAATTCTCTTGAATTAATTGTAGCACCTGTCTCTTGAGTGGATCTAATTAATACCTCCTCTCCTTTTCATGCTTTCTCTATATAGCCAGGATAGAAAAGGAGCAGGAAATTTGACCCAGAAAAATACCAAATTCTAACTTTTGAACAGCTCTAGCACAAAGTATAAAAGGCCAGTAGTTTATAAAGAAACATACAGGATGTTAAGTCTACTGTCCCTTATGTCAAATCCTAAATTCTGGTCATAAAGCTTCTCCTAGACAGATATTTGTAAAAGAGAGAAAGGGAACCTTTCGCCTCAGCCAGACTACAGTAGCTCACACAAGTCTAATCGCCATGATAGGAAATTCTCAGTCTTTTTCAGATGACTTTTCGACAATAATGAAATAATGAATGGAAAAAGAGAAAGAGAGAGTTGAGCTCTGAAGGGCTGGCTCAAGAACAAGTGAATGTGTTTTCATCATCATCAGAATTTCCTAGAGCTGGCATCCACTCCCACTAACCTCTAGCTTGGTGTCCTAAAACAATGGGATGGCTTACAGGAGCACATTGGAGAAGAGAAAAGAGAGACTAGGATATTGATGCACAATAAGAGAAGTACAAAACATGTACAAACTATGGCCAGATATATTATACCATGTGGGACACTGAGATTCATTTTCAGATTGTCCAAGAAAGTCTAGGAATTAATTCCTCCTGGATTAGTCCCCTGCCCCACCCAAGTTTTGCTTTGTAAAGAAGATTAAATTCTGTTTTCTGCTAAATAGAAAGTATATAAAGTAGGCGGAATCTTCTTCGGTAACTAAGGACTTTTCAAAAGTAATAGCTCCTATTTCCCTGCTCAGGGGCTTCTATAATTCTCTAGGCAGGATAGCAAAATAAACAGGAAGCTCTGGACAGTGAGAATCTGAGATAAAACAAAGATTCTGCCTGTTAAAGCTTTGCATTCTCTTATTATGTATCTTATGGATGAAAGAAAGAGGAATGAAAAATGAGGGATAGTTATAAAAGTTATAGATTCAGAAGTGCTGTTAAATCTGCCTGTGTTAATTTAAAACTTGCAAAAAATGACAAAGACTCATATTCTTCACCCAGTTATTCTCCCAGTGTTAACCGGTTTCTCTGTCTCTGGGTAAAGGCACATATAAATACTAATATGATGACAAAACAAAGAAAAATAGGAAAAGAGGAAGTATGAGGAGGAGCAAAGGAAGAGAAGAAAGAGAAGAAAACAGAAGACCAAGAAGAAGAAAGGAGATGTACAGAAGAAAGAGATAGAATAAAGGGGGAACAAAAAACATTGGTGGGGAAATTACTAGTATTATGGTGTATACCCTAAATGTTTTGGAATGCATTTTTTAAATTAATGGTACTACATTTCAAAAAAGGTTTAATTATCAAAATGATGCAATTAATATCGATCTAATAAGTATATCTTAGTCAAATGCTACCATGTTGTTGTTTTTATAACTAATGTCCTTTCTAACAAGTTGGGTTTTCTTTGTTTACTTGCTTAATGTCTCAGGGTCTAATCTAAAATCCAGTGGTATTTTTCTTTTTTTTATTGTCAAGGTGATATACACAGGGGCTACGGTTACATAAGTAAGGTAATAAGTACATTTCTTGTCAAACTTGTTACCCCTTCCCTCATTTTTCTCCCACTTTTCCTCCTCTCCAGCCTCCCCACAAGTTGTGAAGATCATTTCAACATATTGTCTTGTGAATATTGCTGTTGCCTTGGTTCCCTCTTGTCCTTTGTCTCACCATTCTCTTGTTCCCTTTCCCTTCCCTAATTCAGATAAACATATATATATATATATATATATATATATATATATATATATATAATACCAAGGTATCAAAATCAAATACAGTGACAACAGGGGATATACTATTGGGGGAAGAACACACAAAAGAAACAATAAATCACATACTACATTAAAAACAACAGCAACAAATAAAAACCTCTTGTATCCATGTCTTCAAGTTCATTTCACTTAGTATCATCTTATATGGTCATATATATGTAGCTATTGAGCTATTCTGCTCATCTTCTAAGATTATCCTAGACCTATACTATTTATTGCAAATAAGGGAATCCCATGGGAACCTATGTTTCTTTGGGTCTGGCTTATTTCACTTAATATGATTTTTTCCAAGTCCTTCCATTTCTTTACAAATAGGGCAGTGTCATTCTTTCTGATGGAAGCATAGAATTCATATATTATATATATACATATATATGTATATATGTATATATATGTATATATATATATCACATTTTCTTGATCCATTCATCTATTGAGGGACATCTGGGTTGATTCCATATCTTAGCTATGGTGAATGATGCTGTGATAAACATAGTTGTGCTGGTAGCTTTAGTATGATCTTGTTTGTGGTCATTTGGATAAATGCCCCAACGTGGGATTGCTGGGTCATAGGAGAGCTCTATGTGTAGCCTTTGGAGGAACCTCCATACTGCTTTCCAGAGTGGTTGAACAAGTTTACACTCCCACCAACAATGCAGTAGGGTTCCCTTTTGGCCATACCCCTCCAGCATCTGTTGTTATTAGATTTTTTATTTTAGCCATTCTAACTGGGGTGAGTTGGAATCTCAATGTTGTTTTGCTTGCATTTCTTTTATGGCTAGAGAAATTGAGCATTTCTTCATGTGTTTATTGGCCATTCTTATTTCCTCTTCAGAAAAGTCTCTTTTTAAGACTTGAGACCACTTGTTAATTGTTTCTTTGAGGGTTTGTTTTGGGGGGATTTAATTTTTTGACTTCTAAGTATATTTTAGACATGAGGCCCTTGTCCATTGTATGGCTAGTGAAGATCTTCTCCTAATCTGTGGGCTTTCTATTGATCTTTCTAGCTACGTCCTTTGCCAATGGTATTTTTCAATCAATCACAGGTGTAACTTTCCTTTAAAAGAGATGGTGGTCTTTGTATCTTTTTTTGAAAGCCAGGCTTTTGTCAATCTAATTTATACAATTGTAGCTACAATAAAGCATACAATATTATTTCCAAGACCAAGATCCCATACTAGTTTTGAACCATGAAGCTGCTTTTTACAGAAGGTACATGAAACAAATCTGTTGTTTCCATATACTCTTTGTGTAAGTGCAGATTCAGGCCATTTTCCTGAAAATTCTAGGATAGTTGTAAACTACATGATGCAAGCATTTTTTTTCTTTGCTCTGGACTTCTTCATGCCTTGGAGCCAAATGATTATAAAAATGGATAAAATATTAGAAATTCAGTTTTCCCTGATGCACAATGGATGTTAATTTCAATAATTATTTAATATGAATTGTCACTAGTTTTCGAGCATCAAAAGAAAGAATAAAAATATAAGCACTGGTAGCTCATGCCTGTAATCCTACCTACTAAGGAGGCTGAGATCTAAGGACTGCAGTTCAAAGCTAGCCTAAGCAGGAAGTAAGATTGTTACGTCCAATTAATCAGCAAAAAGCCAGAAATGGAGCTGCAATTCAAGTGGTAAAGTGCCAGCCTTGAAAAAAAAATAAAAGTCTATTCTCAATTTGAAGGAGTTTGTATGAAGCTCAATATACCACATATCTTCATATACCACATACTTTTTTCTCATATTTAAAAACTATTCCATGTTCAAAAAAAATTTAGCTTTTTGGAAATGTAAGAAAAATAGTCATGAAATAATGTGACCTCTGTCTCCTTTCTGGGTGACTAATTGTTCAAAGACCATAGACAAAATGATAGGCTTGGGAAGTAAACTATTTCTAAATGAAAAAAGGAAGTGACATTTCTCTCACCCAGGCTAATTTGCTTCTGAGGTAATGACCTTGAAAACTTCATCTAGAGTAACATATAAAAAGGGGAGGTGAAGCTTATTACTCATGGAATTATTACTTATGTGGACCTTCAGAAAACAAGAGCATAGCCTAATAACACAACAGTCTTGAATTCTACCACTGATTTTCTGCTTCCATACTGAAGACCAAACACTTGATGCTTTGGGTTTGGCTCAGTTTTGTGTATTGCAATGTAGGAATCTCAGCATTCTTGGAGGAGGGAAGTATAAGTAACCCCTAATGGGTCCTTGTGGCATACAGCAGTTCTTCACATCATCCACAATCACAGCCACACTTCTTTGGAGAATAGTGATTCCATAGAGTCAGGCTATGTAAGAGGAGTTTTCACTTGAAGGGGGTTCTAGAGAGGCAAGCTCCTCAGAGTCTGAACTTCTGTTAAGCAGAAGGGAAATGAACTCCTAATCCCAGAGCCATGGAAGCCTCTGACAGTTACCTGCAGACTAATAAAAAGAATCCTGAGAAGCACAAAGCACCCTCTTTTTCATGTGCCTTCAAAAAAGATTCTTTAACCTGAGGACAAGAGTGAGATTAAAACTGGGCACTGGTGGTTTAAGCCTGTAATTCTAGCTACTCAGGAGGCTGACATCTGAGGCTCACAATTCAAAGTCAGCCCAGGCAGGTAAGTCTGTAAAACTCTTATCTCTACTTTCCTTCCAAATGCCTGAAAATGGGGTTGTGACTCAAGAGGTAGAGCATTAACCTTGAGACAAAAAGCTCAGGGATAACACCCAGGCCCTGAGTTCAAGGCCTCCTCCCCCACACGCACACAGTGTGAAATTGATAGCAAATTTGGTCATAAGCATATCGTACCAGTGAGAGAACATGTGTTTTCTATCACATTGCACACTCTGCTGTGGAAGCAGTGAAGCATGAATAGTTATAAAAATGATAAGGAAGCCCATTGTTAGTGGCTCAAGTCTGTAATTCTAGCTACTCAGGAGGCTGAGATGTGAGGTTGGATGTCTGAAACCAGCTCAGGCAGAACAATCTGAGACTGTTATCACCAATTAACTAAAAAACTGGAAGAGGAGCTGTGGCACAAGTGGTAGAGTACCAGCCTTGAGCAAAAAAAGCTAAGAAACAATACCCAGGGTCTGGGTTCAAACCCCAGTACCATTCTCAGACAGTATCTGTCTGTTAGGTAAGCTGGAACATTGAGCAAGGAATGTGAAAATAATTCAAGACTCTGCTGCAAAGGCCACATTCCTGATGAATTCATTTCCTAGTGTTCTTTTGCATCGTATGCTTCCATATTTCTCTAAAACTTCTCCAACAGGCCTGTTACAAGAGCCTGAGGATCCATGCAGCAGTTGTTGGCATCTGCATTTCAGAATCTGCCCAGCATTAGTGTCATAGACATGCAGAACATCTTGCTTCTAGATGCACCTTCTGCATGATCTGCTCTGTCTTCCTTCGCCCTGCTAGAGCCCTCACATTCTCTGTGCCATTGTGGTTAACAGCTAAACCTTGGTCACCAAAGCCCTTGATTCTTGACAAGCAGGAGTGGTTGGAATTCTCTTTAAAGATGAAGAGAATTTACTCCAACCTCTGTCTTATGTTCTTAGGAAGGAGGAAGTTTTCCTCCCTCTATATAAAGCTCTTTTAGTGAGGTGAAAGCAATTCTCCCACCTTGGGAATGGTTGGATTAGTGGGGTGACAATATGAGGATATGTTCAGAAATATGGACCTTCCTGTTGAACACAGAGCAACACAACTGACACCCAAAATTGACCAGCACAGGATGGAGCGATCAATACCCCAGCCCACCCAGAAACTGTGCACATCCCTCCTTTTTATTGACCTCTATTTTCAGTTGGTCACCCCTCTGTCATAAATGCAGCAGTAAAGCAGAATGATATTATGTGAAATGAGGATAGAGGTAAAAGAAGCATCCCAATATTGCAGGTGCTTGCAGACTTAACTACATGGAGGCTGAGACCTGGAGGATCTTAGTTGGGAGGTAGCAAAGGCAGAAATAGATCTTGACAATCCATCGCTAAATAACCAACCAAAATCCAAGTTAAGACGAGGTTCAAGTTGTAGAGCACTCTCTATGAGCAAGCAAGCTGAATGATGGAGAGATCCAGACTTTAAGTCCCAGTACCAGTAAAAAGAAGCAAATAAAAACCAGCATTTAACTTTGGGTAGAATGTGACTCAGTTAGGTAAGGTTAAAACAGTCTGACATGACAAAGGAAAGCTGGGTTCAAAGGTATAAAGTTTCCTTTCTCTGTTTTCAGTATCAGATCATCGCCTTTAACATCTAGTATGAGGTCTCTCTCAGAAAGAAAATAGATTGCATATTACCTCTTGATTAAGGTGATGAAGAACTAAGTTTTGTGACCAATGAAAGTTGATCACAGGCTTAGTTATATGCACATAAAGGTCAAAATTATACATAACATTTGATCTCAAAATGGAAGGGTCAAGAAAGTGCATAAGTAAACCTCCCATTTGCAGGTCCTATCATTTACATGTTACTTAACTAACATATATATATATATATATATATATATATATATATATATATATATATATATATATATACATGGAGCTTCTCAAATACTCTTTGCCCTGATTTTAAGATGTAGTTAAATAATATCATCAGTGTGTTCATTTTACATTTGCCTGAGGGCCCTGACTTTATTGCTTTTGAAAATTATACTTCAGCAAGGGTTAAGAGTTTTTTAGTTTTATTTGATAGACAGATTGGAGTTTTATTAAATATTGAGACATTTATTAGAAATAGAAATGGATACAAAGAAATGGAAGGATTTGGGATCAGTGTAAAGGAAGAAGTTTGAAAGAACTAAAATGAGGAAAACTGCTTTGCTGAGGTTTAACTCCCTCTTCTGAGATGGCCCTGCGTTTCTTCTATTATCCTTATTCAAAATCAAGCCCTCTTGCCTCCCAGTTTTGACATCCCATTCAAAGCTTTCAGCTTTTAGCAGTAGCTAGGGCTGGGAGCATATTTAAGGAGGGTCCCAGGAGAAAGCAGGAGGCCAGTGGCCACATATTGTTTAAAGCATTTTCTTGGTTTGTCTGATTTTGGTTTTGTTTAGAGTTGGTTTTTTTTTTTGGATGGTGAAAATTAAAGAAAAAAAATCACAAAATTCCAACTCGTTATTTTATATTTTTCCAACATGGAAGTGTTAGCAAGTTCTAGCCTCCCAATTTCACACTTCAGATCAAGTGTAAGAAACAAATCAAATAGAAAGGAAAAGCAAATACAGGAGGTAAATATTTAAAGAAAGCTGACTCATAAACATGTGAGAGGGAGCATGGAATCGGTGAGCTCCACTTTCTAAAACCCTTTGCTGTGCCTGTTCCCTGCCTGCACATGCCGTGTCTTTCAGAAGAAAATGAGTGCACAGTTGTTTGATAAGAGACCGAAGACATCATTTGAGCACATCAAGGGAGAACGTTTGGAGAAAATTATTCAAAACCTTGGGGAACTGAAAAGACTGAAATTGTCAAAAAGGTTCAAAGGGATTCAGTTGTAATATCACATATGTAATTCAAGGAGACTCTTTTTCCAGCCAGGCATTCACTAGGTCCTTACAAATTCCATTTAAGAATCCATTTCAATAAGCAAAGGTGACTTCCTTCCTTCCTTCCTTCCTTCCTTCCTTCCTTCCTTCCTTCCTTCCTTCCTTCCTTCCTTCCTTCCTTCCTTTCTTCTTTCTTTCTTTCTTTCTTTCTTTCTTTCTTTCTTTCTTTCTTTCTTTCTTTCTTTCTTTCTTTCTTTCTTTCTTTCTTTCTTTCTGTCGGTTGTGGGGCTTGAACTCTAGGCCTGGGTGCTGTCCCTCAGCTCTTCAGCTCAAGGCTAGCGCTCTACCACTTTGAGCCATAACACGACTTCTGGCTTTTTCTGCTTATGTGGTGCTGAGGAATTGAACCCAGGGCCTCATGCATGCAAGGCAAGCACTGTACCATTGAGCCACCTTCCCATCCCATGACTTTCTTTTTTAATATGTGTGTGCTGTTACTGTGGCTTGAATTCAGGGCTTAGATATTGTTAGCATTTTCACTCAAGACTAGGGTACTAGCAATTGAGCCATAGATTGACTTCTGGCTTTTTTGGTGGCTCATTAGATAAAAGTCTCACAGACTTTTCTACCCAGACTGGCTTTGAACCCTGATCCTCAGAAAAGATCTTACAGATTGAATGCTCAGAACTCCCTCAAGTTTCTACACATTTTCCCCAATCCAGAACTCAGAGAATTTTCTTTCCTCACTATAAAAGGTTGAAATGAAATCTTGGTGTTACACTCTCCTAAAAGAAGACATTAACTGTTTACTTAGAAGTAATTCTTAATGGGATGTAACCCATTAACAAATCCTCAATAATGTCACCACAAAATAGAATACTTGAAACAGTCTTATTTTCAACGTATCCACTACTACCATTCTAATCTAATGATTATGATCTGCAGATTAAAAGATGGTGCCATACTGTGTCTTTCACCTACGACCAAGTAATTTACCATAATGCCTTATGCCAATGGCTCTTCAGTGGATCGTCCTTACGTTTTAAAAGCTCCAATTGCCTCATAGTGGGCTACAAGGTGCTGCATAAGTTGGGTCCCTACAGAACTTGCCATCCTGCCAGGTTTTTCCTTAATGTCTCAGTTTAAATATCCCACCTCTGGACAATTTCCACTTCTCAGTCCTTATTCATGCCATCATATCTTTCAATGCTTCATGGCACTTAGGAAAATTTGCTGCTACTTTAATATAGTAGCAATGCTTATTGTTGCACTTTGGCTGTGTGATCTGCCAGTCTAAACTCCATGTAGGCAAAACAGTTTCTGTTTCCTTCATGTGCGATGCATGTGCTTTTCAACTTCATGGCTCCCAGTCTCACGTCTAGTGAGACTTTTGAGTCTCTAGGCAATGCAAATTTATTAAAAGTATGATGCTTTCCACAGATAACTAAAAATGAATACTGTAACAAAGTTAAAACAAAGCTTGAATGTATGCTGTAATTAACTTCTCTTTTTTTTTGTAAACTTTCTGGCTACACGATGGCCAGAAACTGCCAATGAAACAAAACTGTTCAAATTTCTTCGTGTCCCTGAGTTACTGGTAACTTAAGCCAATGTGGTGTCAGCCACTGAATATTCTATAACTTTCCAGCACTGGAAAGGGGTATAAAAACTACTTACAATCAGACCAAATGCTTGTATTATCACATAAATCTTAGCAAACCTGTAATGGAGCAGTGGTCACTGTGAGAGCCTCATATCATTTATTCTATTTATTCTTATTTCTTCTGCTTATTCTTTGACTTCTCATCATGTCTTTTGCATCCTCACAATATTCTCCGACCACTAGCTATTGTTAATCTTAATCCTCCAAATACATTAGCATGAGAAACAGAGGAAAGAAGTGTGTGTGTAGTATGTGTGTGTTGGAAAATGGAGAAAGAAAAGCTTTCAACAAACATGCATGTGACACATAATGTGTAGGTGATATGTGCTAGTTACGAGGGTCAAATGAAAATGGGGTGGCATGTCACAATCTTCTCCATTTAAGAACCAGCACGTACTTTCTTCCCTTTCTCCTCATGCCACAGTCCTTCCAATAATATCTTCTAGAGACTGTAGAGTGGCTTATGTCATCCCTTTTCCTACTCCTGGAGCTTCTTGTATTTCTCTGCTCTAGCCCTCAACAGAATTTACTTACCTATAAAATACTTAGGTAATCTCTTTTGTCTTTTTAGATTGTCAGCCTCATAAAGGGAGTGCTCCTATGATCTGATTCATAACTACATCCCTGGTAATACCAACACACAGTAGGAACTAGCAGTAAATACTTGCTAGATGAGTGGGTCAATAAAGAATAAACATTTCTGAAATCAAAGTGCTTACAATAAAATGGGAGAGGAAGAGGGGGAGAGGAAGAAACTGCACACATTTCCAGGGGCCAAAGACTACTAATACTGAGTATTAAAAGAAGAGGTGACATTGTTCAAAAAGAAATGTACTCATCAGCTGACTATTGTAACTGTAACCCTCTGTACATCACCTTAACAGTAAAATTAAAAAGGAAAAAAAATTAAAAAGGATCCAATACTCCCAGGACTCCTATCCACAGAATCAATCTTTTTCTTGTATATTTTGCACATTTTTTATGGTGAAAATACAGTACAGAGGGGTTACAGTTACATGAGAAAGGTAATGAGTACATTTCCTATCGAGCATTGTTACCCCTCCTTTGTTTTTCCCCTACTATCCCTTCCCTCCCACCTCCACAACTATACCCCCCAAACACCAAACTTATAAAACTCGTTTTCAAAATTATATTAAGTGAAGTAAGCCAGGCCCAAAGAAACATAGGTCCCATGGTTTCCCTTATTTGTAATATCTAGTATATGTATGAGTCAAGCGGAAAAGGTCAGATAATGTGATGTCAGGAAAATGAACCCTTAGATATGTATTTTAGTGTTTTTTTCTTTCATGCATGTGTTTCTAATGCATTTATAAGATTATCTCTTTGTTGCTTTGTATGTCCCTCCCCCACAGTATAACCCCTGCTTTCACTATATTTGATGTCAGTATAACTTGTGGAGGAGATGGGGAAAAACCAGTTGTTTAAGGATACAGGTGGACCTGTTGCAACAATGAGAAGTACAAGTTGTCATGTCCAAAACGAGCTTTACAACGTTGGTGCGGGGGGCGGGGGGAGGGGAAGGGGGGGAAGGAGAAGGATTGGGATTGGGGGGGAGGGGGGAGGCTGGGAAGGGATGTGAAGGGTAAACAAAGGAGGAGGCTGCAATGCTTGGTAAGAAATGTACACATTATCCTGCCCATGTAATTGTAACTCCTCTGTACAGTATGTTCACAAATAAAATAAAATTAAATTTAAAAAAAAATAAAACTTGTTTTCAACATAGTGTCTTGTACATCTCATTGTTACAATGGGTCTACTTGTATTCCTATTTAAGCATTTTGTTTTTTCCTTACCCCTCCCCAAATTAGAGAAATGTATATACAAGATGCTGGGCACCAACATCAAATACAAGGAAAACAGGTGTTATACCACGGGGGAGGAACATATAAAGAAACAAAAAATATCAGTTGGTACATTATAAATGCGTTAGAAACAATAGCAAGAAAAAAAAAATTGTGTCCCTCTCTTGGGGTTCATTTCCCTTAACATAATCTTTTTTTTTTGGTCGGTCGTGGGACTTGAACTCTGGGTTTGGGCGCTGTCCTTGCGCTCTTCAGCTCAAGGCAAGCACTCTATTGCTTGAGCCACAGCACCACTTCCACTTAACATCATCTTATATGGTCATATGTACATAGTTTTTGACCTTTTCTACTTGTCCTACACATGTTCTAGCTATTGCAAATAAGGGGAACCATGGGATCTATGATTTTGGGCCCAGCTTGTGAAGGATCAATCATTTTTATGCATAGACCTTTCAGGAAGATACATATCTAAATCACAGCAGAAAGGCGGAACTGCCCAGCTTTCTGCCCCCTTTCTGGGAAGGGCATTTGCCTATCATGGAGAGAAACACATTCATAGTTCCTCCTAGTCTGCTGACAGCTGGTCTCCTGTTTACAGCATATTTTTAGAATAGCCCCAAGTGATCTGAGTGTTCTAACACATACATAAATGAAACTAAATTCATGATATTAATTAATATTGTTTATCATTTCTCAACAAGACAAATGTGATTCCACTTGATCGCCAATCAACACAATCCAGTGGTTTATAATCCTGCTATGATGCCATATGGATGAAGAAACTGAGGCACAAAGGAAGGAAGCAGGCAGACCAGGGTCACTTAGAAGACAAAGTGAAAAGTCTTGATTAAATTCAGGGAGTCTGTCTCAAAAGTCCACAATTCACAGTGTTCACCCATTATGCTGTGGAAACTTCTGAGATTTTAATTCTACTTTAGAGCCAAGATTCATACACTGAAGTTGTTCAGCCTTCTCATGTGATTCTGAAGTCAAAACTAGAAAGGTCTAAGGAGAGGTGGACAGCCTGGTCATTATTAGTTTTATTGAACAATAAACTTAGATGAAGAAATCAGACCACTGAGGACATGCTAGGTGATTTTGAGTATACACTCTAATTTTAATACACTCTAATTTGAAGTCTGTGTAGATAGTATGCATGCTCATAATTAGTAAAATTGTCTTAGTTTACAATTAAGACAAGAATCAAATATGTAAGGACAAATAATAACACAGTAATTTAGGTAGTTTTATTCAATACTGAAAGTTACTCATTTATTTACTTGTTTGTTCATCAGCAAATATTTACTGCATACCTCATTGGCTCAGAAACTTATCACAAATAAACACACACACACAAACACACATCCCTTCCTTTATAGCTTATATTCTACTTGTGAGAAACATAAAAGAACAAATTAACAAATGTCATGTTGTCAGCATTACATGATGTGTTAAATATAGTAAGAGTATACAATAGGGTATATAGTGTATAGAGAGTACAGAGTATATAGTTGTATATATTTACATTTTTTCATGCTATATTAATTATATATAGGCATAAACACTATATGAAAAATGAAGTATGGTTGGGGGATGATAAAAGTAGCCAAATTTTAAATTTTCTTATCTTCATCAAAATTATTTTAAGTATAGTTAAAACAAATAATTTTTGAAGTGAAATCTTCACTTATAAAAATGATTTGGCTTTCAGTTTTATTCTGTAAGGACAATCTCTTTAACCTTTCCCTTTTTATGTAGGTTCTTAGAGATACACACCTAAAATGAATAAATATCAAATAATTTAAGCAAATCATAAATAATTAAAACCAGTATTGTAAGAAAATTTATTTGATAACAATGGTGCATGTGTAAGACAAAATTCAAGGGGAGGGTAGTATTGAAATAGTTGGTGGAATTGTTCAAACAGGGAATGCAAAACTCTTCCCTCCTATAATTCACTCCTGTTTGTGTAGAACGGAGGTGGCGAAGTCAGAATCGCTGACTCCAAACAGTTCTACTACATTTTTGTGTTGAAGGTAAAATGCTCTGTCCCAAGGCCAATGGAGAGTGTAACTGTCACCTCAGCCTGCATGTAAGAGCTTTTAAGGCCAGTAGTTTCCTTCTTGGCTCACATTGATCACAAGCTATTCTTTAGATGCTCAAGAATGCTTATGTGGTTGTGACATGGGAGTTTGTTTGGGCTCTGTATGGCTGCAGGGCTCTGGCAGAAGGCAATGGATGACTACTTGCAAGGTCAGAAGTGATGTGGGTTTTCCCTTAGAAAGGAGCTCAAGTAGCAAGTACTGAGGAGGTTTTCAGTCCTTTCCTTCACCAGTTATTCGCCTTCAATTTCGTTTTGTCAGAATAAGACTTTGGCACCAAGAACAACCCTATGCAAGATGAACAAAACTATCATCTTTCCATATCAATTACTTATGAATCAGTAACAAATGAGTATAGCCAATGTGTACTGAACGCCGACTGTGTATGCATTACACATTGTGCTAATGTTTACGTATAGCCTCCCATTTTTCTCACAATGTTTCATGAAGTATCTGTGATCATTTTCAAGTTATATATAAAGAAACTTAGCCTAAAGAAGTTAATTAAACTGTCCCCCAAAATACCCGTAGTAAGTACTGGCACCAGAAACGTGGCCTAGGCTAACAGACTTTAAAATGTGTGTTCATCACATTTGATCCCATAAATGATTGTGGAGTAAGAATAAGGACCATCTTCCCATTGTGGACAAATGACAGAATGGCAATTAGCTAGAGGAAAAAAGTCTAGTGTCTAACCAGCACTGGTGGCACATGCCTGTAATCCTAGCTATTCAGGAGACTGAGATCTGAGGATCATGAGTTGAAGCCAACCTGTACAGAAAAGCCTGTGAGACTCTTAGCTCCAATTAACCAACAAAAAACTGAGTGAAGCTGAGGCTCAAGTGGTAGAGCACCAGCTTTGAGCAAAATAACAAACAAAACACACACACACACACACACACACACACACATACACGTCTAGTGTTGGTTTCAATTGTGACTCTACTGTTTATTTGCCATAGATGTATGGAAAATTTATTTCATAAATTCATGACTTACAATGTTCTTAATTGTAAAAGTTTAGGAAACCCAGAGTGGCCATCATCATCATCACAACTATTATGTAAGAAAATTACTAGTGTTATCTATAATTTACAGTTAGTAACAGGACACAAGTAGAACTCATCCTTGTCAATTCCAGTTCCCTTTTTCCTACTTACCACCCCCCTCTAAGAGGACATCTTCAAAAATATCTTGAAACTGCCAGCAGAAAACTGACCACTCTAGAAGTTTGATACACACACACACACACACACACACACACACACACACACACAACCACACACAAAAAAATCAAAAACAAAACAAAACAAAAAACCAAATAACTTAGGAACTGTCCACTAACTGGTGCTACTAAGAGGCTTTGTTATTTAAAGACATTTCTGGTTCATCTATTCCAATTTCCTTTTTCTCAGAAAACTGCTCTCTTCAGAAAGTAGCTGGAAAAGCAGTGCGAGCAAAGAGCCCACGAGAGAACGAGTCAGGAACCGAACTGTGCAAAGGAATTAAGCCGACTCAGTCCATCCATTGCGAAGTACAGGACAACCTTGAATGGCAATGAGCAAAAGATGCTGCCAAGGACAAACAAATCTGGAGCCATTGTGATTTCTTATCACACAATGTGGTGTTCTCCACAGTTGTTTTATATATATATATATATATATATATATATATATATATATATGTGCCTTCTGATTGCAAATTGAATATACTTTGAAAAATATAGAAAACACAAACATAAGGAGCCAAGCTACTTTGTTAGCTCCCCTCTAGATTCCCATTGCAGTTTTTAATGCTTGTTTTTTTTCCCCCGTGCCTTATCACCCTCTCTTCTCTCTAAAGATCTGGAGTCCAGGCTAGGAGAGATCAAGAGCATCTCCGAGGGCAACAGCTCCACTGCTCTCTCCTTTAGCCCCGGCTGCTTGCTGTACTCCCCTCCCCTCCCCCTTCGCCTGCTGCTTATGATTGGTCATTGTCATGACAACCAGCAGCTGCTAGGCTCTCCGCATCTACCGCAGCAGGGGTGGGGCTGTGGGGGTGGGGGAGGGAGGGGAGGAGCCAGGGGAGGTGTCTGCTGCAAGTTCCTGGCTGCTTCTGAGCTCACCCCATCCTCCAAGAGGGAGGAGGCCCGAATGATGCTGCTGCTGTTGCCGCCTCTGCTGCTGGTAATCTAGTGTTGCTGGAAGGGTGGTTCCTGTTCACACCGTTGCCAACCAGAGAGGGAGGGAAAAGAAAAAAAAAATCCCAGCAGCCGCTGCTGATGTTGGCTTCGGAGGCAGCATCCGACTTGGGCGCAAGGAAAATGGATTCAGTTTGTATCTCTCCCTCCTTCCCACAGCTTCTCCGGGTGTCAGCACGGTGAGTAGAGCAGCGTTGCGTTCCCTTCATGGTTTAGCTGGTTATTAAATGATTTGTGTGTATACCTTCGCGGCCTGGTGTTGAACAATGACTCCAGTCTCGCAGACTAAGAGGGGAGACAGAGATGAGGATGGAGGGCAGACGGAGCTTGCTAGGAAGAGAGAAGTAAGAAGGCATCCACTCGTATTAAAAAAAAAAATGGTGCCTGATTTTTATCGCAAATTGGCTCTGAGTACAGACTGAACCACTAGATTTCTTGCCTCCAAGCTTAGCAACGAAATCAGGGGGTGGAAAAGCCGCTAACAGCAGGAAAAAAGGAGTTGTTAAAAGCATCATTTCATTTGCAGCACTCACATTACGGGGTTGGGCCTTCCTCAAAAATACATTTGGTGTCTCAACCTTCATGGCCTAATTATAAGGTAGTTTTGCTTGCTTTCTTCATCGCTAGAGTGGTCCCAGAATTTAGTATTCTATTTCATACTCTAAAACACTCCTGGTGAGAAACAATTCGGCAGATTTCGAGTTTCCTTTTTATACCTAGATTTGGCCATGAGCATACACAAATATGTCTCATGAGTATGCATAATATATATATGTATACACACATCACCTAGCATGAATATTGCACTTATGAAATATTTATATGCAGAGTATGTTTTGTTTTGCTGTCATTTTTATGGGCTATAAATGTCCTTGCATGCTTGAAGTGATTGCATATTTTTGAAACTATGCTTCTGGATTGTTTTATTATTCACTGGCTGCGTTTGGATTAATGTGAGATTTATTTCTGTTATTGTCCCTTAGTTTCATTGTAGCAAATTAGGAACAATTACGTCTATTATGTGATGTGTATTATAATGCTAAATGCAAATCATAGCTGGACTCTTCCCCCCCCCCCATAGGGTTTCTTGGGGCTTTTCTAGCAAACCCTGTATTTATGAGGATGGGAAAGGGAGGTGGCTTTTGGTATTATTTTGTATCCATTATTTTCCCAAATGTATCAGTTTCTCTTGCAATTCCAACCCCAACCTTCTCCTGTTTGTCCCGCTGGTTCCAGGCAGCACAGCTGAACTGGAAGGTGAGATACCTTAATTTTATTTGATAGTGCTGTTTGGGCTGTTCATTCCTTTAGTATCCAGGCACCATTTTATACTTCTGTCAAATGTGTTCTGGGTCTGCTTCTGTAAGTAATTCGATAGGAAAGTAGGATTGTTTTGGAAAATTTTAGATGTTCTTAAGTATCCTAGGCTGGCTATTTCCAAATTAGCCTGCTCATTCAATGACAGGGGAGTGTGTGAAGCTTAACTGGAGATTGTGTGGTTCATAGGTGAAATGGGAGCAATTATAATTTATAAATGCTTACCAGGATCTATTTGACTTTTTCTCTCTGGATGCTAGGTGTCTAAGGTAGCTCAGGATACTAAAGATTCCTGACAAGAGCAGCATGCCACCTAGGGTATGGAATTTTATTGAATTAAATCTAGAAAAATCCTTGTAGGTAAAAGTGTTTCATGAATAGCCCATTTATCATATACACTAATTCTATCCATCCATTTCTTCTCCAATGACACTATTGTTGGGGCAAATACTTTTTGCCACTTAAGTGTTTTTATATTTTTATCTTGTATTCAATTTTAAACATTCCACCCTCATTTATAATTTTTATGTGTCTCTGGTTTGTAGTTTTATTTCCCAGTGCATAATTGATTTGTTTTATAGATTGAAGGGATCCATAGTGACTTAACTTAAGCTGGCTGTGGCATGTCATGAATTATATGGAGTCACAACTCTGTGGGCTCATGCTGCCCTGTGTCTAATTGTAACAACTGTAGAAAGTAGGACGAGGAAGAAGTATCGGGCTTGTATGTCACATCAAAATTTTTTATAACATATTATGTCCTGAATTTGTTTATAACTGTGATTTACTAAATTAAAACATCAGACAGTGAACTTTACAAAGTTAAGATCTAGATAGTGGTTGATTCTGTTTGGAAAGATAAAGAAAGTAGAATTATTTCATTTGGAGTAAAGAAATTGAGAGAAGACATTCATTGGTTTTCAGATAAGCTGCTGAGTTTACATAGTGATTACTCATTACTGTGTTGTTGGAACCTAGACTATGTCAGTAGACTTGCACTTCATTAGGATGAGAGAATATTAGAAATACAAAGTGTATTTCTGCAGTTCTGCATGATAATTATGAGAGTCACAGGACCACCACATAAGGCAGCATACTCTTCTGTCATCCAAACCTTCAAAAGTATGACCTAGATAATTTTTACATCCCTTCTCCAGGACTCTGGTCTTCCCCAGAGCAAACTATGCTTTAAAAATATACATCAGTTGTTTAACATCCACAAACCTCTAGACCTGTAACATCAAGACTCCATTTTGAAATGGGCTTCTAAATGATAGAATCTGAATATTTTGAACAGAACTGATTGGTTGTACGGAATCCTGCCAAGATACATGAGTTCATGAGTCCTTGTTTCTCCACAACTTTATGGAATATAATGTCAAACTACATTAAAATTACTCCCTACTGCATGATTAATTTCGAAAACTGTAATGTGGTACTTAGTGGAGTCTAGATACACAATGATTTAGAAGCTACCAAGTTGATTTCAGAGAAAATGGACTATATGAAGAATATATGAAAATTATTCTTCAAATGTGTTATTTAATTGTGTTGTTTGCATAAAAGGTATTAATTACCTTTTGCCACACTGGAAATGCTTTTTTGTTGGAATATTAAAGTCAAAATTTAACTGTATGTAAACATTTAGCAAAATTTGTTTTAATTAAAACACATTATTTATGTTGCTTTGTGATAGGATGTTTCCTTGTTCTTCAGCTGGCCTCAGAACATATTTGAACTTTATGTTCATTTTGAAAGTCTCCTTCAGTGTGGCATAGAAAATATTTAGAAAGCAAAGTTATTTCCCACTGAATCATAAAGAGTTGAATTTTTGTTTCCTAAGGTAGGAGCTTAAAATAAATCCAAATTTACCATGAATGTTTCAACAGAAATAATTCAACCATCAGCTTTAGTTGAAATAAATACACTCAATTTATACTTAGTTGTTTCTCTGAAAAGTCAATTAGACTCCTCTTGTTGATACATCCCGCTATTATGTTATCAACTGAAACTGCATTTTCAAACAGGAGGAATTAATCAATTGACTAACAACTATTTGTAAAGCTCTTACATGATTAGCAGAATTTGCATATGCTAGCAACATAGAATTTCCTTGGAGGATATAAGATATATGCATGTGAAAAAAGTTAATGAAGACACAAAGTCATTATAATTAGTGTTGTCAATATACCCAATAATAGTATAATCTTTTATAATAATTTTTTATTCTTTGTTTCTCATTTTATATTCTTATAAGTTTTCTCATGTCAGTAGTTATTAGTACATTCTTTAAAAATATAAGTGAGAGAGTTTCAGGGAGATTAGATTTGTCCAAGTTTGTGTTTGGTAGGTTGGATATGAGAGGCTGAACCTCAGGTCATATGACCAAATCTAAAAGGGATAGATGTGATGCATACACACAGAGTCTACATGTGATCATACATACATAGCCACATACATATACACATTTAGTAAAAATGTGGCAAAAAGAAAATACAACAGTATAACAGGTAGATTTGATTTATAAAACATACTAAATCTGCCTTATATGGCTTGCTTGTATTTAGATTTTTATTTGAATATTTCAGGTAGCCTGTTTTACTTTTGACCACAGTGAATTTTCTTATAGACTAACTATGTACTTAGAGTATCTATATTAATAGGGACACAAAAATATTTTGGAATAAAAATTTTCTTTTTAGTACTTTAGAAAAATGTAGAAACATGGGTGAAAACTGATATTTGTAGGCCCAAATGCACTTTTTGGGAAAGAGTTGTTTTTATTTTTAGTGATACAGAGTTTGGGAGGGAGTATTTTATGCTAAGAACCAAACTCAATTTTTCATGATCCTTGGCTCTCAAAAACATACCATTTTCTTCCTATTTGTGTTCTTCAGTTCAACAACTTTCTGATATTTTCTTGGACAAATGCTTCTATATTTTCTTGAAATATCAAAAACCAAGTAGCTTTTCCCAAAATATTATAATACTTTGGTGTCCTATTTTTTTTTATTGTGAAAGTACTTTATAGAGGGGTTACAATTACATGGGCAAGATAATGCGTACATTTCTTATCAAGCATTGTAGCCTCCTCCTTTGTTTCCCCTTCCCATCCCATCCTCCCCCTGCCCACCCACCCAATATGTCTGAGTCAAGCACAAAAGGTCAGATAAGGTAATGTTAGGGAAATGAACCCTAAGTTATGTGATCAAATGTTTTTTTTCTTTTATGCTATTGTTTCTAACACATTTATAAGATTATTTCTTTGTTGCTTTGTATGTCCCTCCCCTACAGTATAACCTCTGCTTTCACTGTATTTGATGTCGGTGTAATTTGTGGAGGGGAAGGGGGAAAACAAATCGTTTAAATAGGGATACAGGTGGACCCATTGCAATAATGAAATGTACAAGTCGTTATGTCAAAAATGAGCTTTACAACTTTGGTAGGGGGGGGTGGAGTGGGGGGGAGGGGGAGCGTGGTGTCCTATTTTTTATATCAGTGACCTAGGCACACACTTTAACTGTTTGGTAGTTCAATCAGTCCTGCCTAGCCAAAGAGCATATCAAGGCATTTGAAATAGTTATTCTACCTTTGGAAAAAGTATTCTTTATAATTAATATAGTAAAAGTGAGGCCCAAAACAGTAAAGATGTTCTGTTTAAAGTATTATTCAATGGGATACTTTATTTTTATCTTTCAATGTTATGGTTTTGACATTTTAAAAGTAAAATCTTTATTGTAAGGAAAAACAAAGAAAGACGAAAATCCCCTATCAGGCTATAATCAGAAAATTATTATTGCTAGCATTTTGGAGTATTTCATTTTCATTTATCTCATGGAATATTCCATTATTTTCCATTTATGTGTAGAAACACAAAGAGAATGCATGTCATAAATGGACTGTACTCTATGCCTTTCACTTTCTAATTGTTAGACAGTATTTCGTGTCAACAAATATGACAATTAGAATTTAAATCTCTATTTGCATTTTTTAAAGTTCAAGCTTGTTTCTCCACTTGGAGATCTTTTCACTTCCATTTTAAATACTGCTCATGGCATACGTAGACCTGGCTTGATTTCTAGATGCTGTAAGCCAGGTATTATTCTCAGGAAATATGAGCTCTCTGTTACCCTACCTGACCATGCATCTTACAATGGGTATTAAATTAATCTTGGTCATCTCTCAGCTGCTGGTAATGAATGATTTTACAAATTAAATCACTGAAATCCCTGCTTGAACTCTGGGAAGTTCACCGGCTATCTGCATCATCATCAATTAACAAATAAAACCAAGAGAAAAATATTTTTATTGTGAAAATACCATACAGAAAGGTTACAATTACATGAACAAGGTAGTGAGTACATTTCTTATCAAGCATTGTTGCCTCCTCCTTTGTTTTCCCTACCATCCCTTCCCATCCCCACCCTCCACCACCCAGACCCAAGGCCAAAGTTGTAAAGTTTGTTTTTCGACATAACGTCTTGTACATCTCATTGTTGCAATGGGTCCACCTGTATCCCTATTTAAACGATTTGTTTTTTCCCTTCCCCTCCCCAAATTATACCAACATCAAATACAGTGAAAACAGGGGTTATACCGTGGGGGAGGGACATACAAAGAAATCATTCTATAAATATGTTAGAAACAATAGCAAGAAAGAAAAACCATTTGAGTCCTTATCTTGGGTATCATTTCACCTAATATCAGCTTATCTGACCGTTTCTGCTTGTCTCAGACATATAGTAGTTATTGCAAATAAGGTAAACCATGGGACCTATGTTTCTTTGGGCCTGGCTTACTTTACTTAATATAATTTTTTCCAAGTCTTTCCATTTCTTAACAAATGGGGCAATGTCATTCTTTCTGATGTAGGCATAGAATTCCATTGTTTACACATACCACATTTTCTTGACCCATTCATCTACTGAGGGGCATCTGGGTTGGTTCCACATCTTAGCTATGGTAAATAAGGCTGCAATAAACATAGTTGTGCTGGTAGCTTTAGTATGGTCTTGTTTGTGATCATTTGGGTAAATGCCCAAAAGTGCGATTGCTGGGTCATAGGGGAGCTCTATCATTCTTCAAGGAAATAGAAGAGGCAATCCAAAAACTTATGTGGAACAATAAAAGACCCCGAATAGCAAAAATGATCCTTAACAGAAAAAACAGAGCTAGAGGAATATCAGTACCAAATTTCAAACTCTACTACAAAGCCATAGGAATCAAAACAGCTTGGTACTGGCACAAGAACAGATCTCAGGACCAATGGAATAGAATTGAAAACCAGAAATGAACCCACAGACCTATAGCCATCTAATCTTCGATAAGGAAGCTAAAAAAATAGAATGGAAGAAAGACAGCCTCTTCAGTAACTGGTGCTGGCAAAATTGGTTAATCACTTGTAGAAAACTAAAGCCAGATCCTTATATATCACCCTGCACCAGAATCAACTCCAAATGGATCAAAGACCTCGGAGTCAAAGCAGACACTCTGAAAACATTACAGGACAGAATAGGAGACACCCTAGGTCTCCTTGGCACAGGCCGAAATTTTCTTAATAGAGACCCAGAAACACAACAAATCAAAGAAAGGTTGGAGAAAATTTTTTTCAGATACATTTTTTTCCCGTTGTGATGGTTGTGATGATGATACATTTTGTAGCTTTAGTTTCTGTAACCAATATCTGCGTTATCTATATGGAAAGAGTGGTCACTAGAGTTCCAAGAATTCATCAAGATGCAAATTTGTCATATGGTGTTTTTACATATTTGGTTATAGTATATCAAAAAGGTACATAATTGCTATGTGCTATTCTGTGACTATTCTGTCACTCCACACTATTCTGTGATTCGACAATGGAACTAACTCCAATGCAAGTCTGGTCATCTGATTCTTCTCTGACTTGAACATGAATTACAGCAATCTACTAACATTTAGCTCTGAACTTTAACCGTAAGTTTTTGGAAAAGATTTATTAGGGAGAATTCCTGGGTTATTTCCTTCATCCTGTATATTTCTTTTGTAACATTTATTTCAAAATATGGTTTCAGAACTCTTTCTTGTTCTGTCTTCACTATAAGCTCCATGAAGGAAGAAAATTCAACCCTTTGCTCACTGCTTAATAATGGATTCTTTGCCACAACAAACTTACTCAGTGAGACTTGGTTGGCCTCATGATCAACTGGCTGAATAACTGACTGACTGATTGACTGACTGATAACCTGCCTGCTTGAACAACTGAATGAATGAATGAAGAGTCCCTTAAAGGGTCTCTGGCCTACAACCGATTATAGATGTTTTCATGAATACTTCTTTAAACTATAATTATTCCTATTCTTTCAAGTATTGTTAGGCTGGGGATATTGTCTAGTGGTAGGGTACTTATCTAGCATGCAGAAGACTTTGGGCTTGATTTCAAGACTTAAAAAAAAGCTAATAAATAAACTGTAAAAATCAACATGGAGCATTTCACATGTGTGATAATTCTCTGCATGTTGTTCAGATTTTGATGGGGAAAATCAAGGCCTTAGAGGTATAAAGTACAACCTTTAAAAATTCATCACTAAGCCGGGCGCTGGTGGCTCACGCCTGTAATCCTAGCTACTCAGGAGTCTGAGATCTGAGGATCGCGGTTCAAAGCCAGCCCGGGCAGGAGAGACTGTGAGACTCCTATCTCCAATAAACCACCAGAAAACCGGAAGTGACGCTGTAGCTCAAGTGGTAGAGCACTCACCTTGAGCTGAAGAGCTGAGGGACAGCGCCCAGGCCCAGAGTTCAAGCCCCACGACCAACAAAAAAAAAAAAAAAAAAAAAAAAAAAAATTCATCACTAAAAGCTGCTTGCTGCACACTGTGACAGGGCTTTCCTTTCCTTTCCCTTTAGAAATTGAACTGGAAGTTGGAAATACTGACATTATTTAGGGAATACTTTTGAATTCACTGTAATTTCTTAAAAAAACCCAAGTTATTAATTCAATTATTAACACTTCACTTTATGATATACGCAACTATTTGTTTTTCATTATGTAGAGAATACTTTATCAGAACTTACTTTTCTTTTTTTATATGGTTTTTATTGTTAAAATACTGTACAGAGGGGTTATAGTTACATGAGTAAGGTAATAAGTACATTTTTTACCTAGCATTGTTGTCTCCTCCTTTGTTTTTCCTCTACCATCCCTTCTTTCCCCACCTCCCCAACTACCATCACCACCACGCTCCCCCACTGCAGTTGTAAATTTTGTTTTCAACATAGTGCCCTGTACACCTCATTGTTACAATGGGTCAACCTCTGTCCCTATTTAAGCATTTTGTTTTTTCCCTTCCCCTCTCCAAATTAGAAAAAAAAATCTATCTCTGTGGCTCAAGTGGTAGAGTGCTAGCCTTGAGCTGAAGAGTTGAGGGACAGTGCCCAGGCCCAGAGTTCAAGTCCCACCACTGACCAAAAAATCATCACAACTTATTTTTCTGTTCTAGAAATATATTCTACCAAGCTCATTAATAAACATGTTATTTCTGTCATATTCAAAGCTAAGCCCAAACAAGTACATCCCATTCCAGAGATAAATTAAGGAAACATTCTGCTTTTATGCAGGGTCTGAAATCAATCAGAAAAAGAGTGTCTTGAAAGAATGGGTTCTGCTTAGCAGATGTAGAGACACACCTTGAAGCCACTGGGGACAGCCATCTGGGTCGTGCCTAAGCTGCTGACACCATGAAACTTAATAGGAGGAAAATGTCTTTATTGCTTTGTTTGAGATGTAAGTTAAGATAATGACGGCTATTCTTGAAATTCTGTAGTCTACTACATCTAATGTTAACTAAAATATACAGCGGGGAGAATAAATCTGGCTAAGTTTGGCTGACACAACCTGGTCAGAAAACATGGCATCACTGTTACTTGAAAGAAGGAAATCTTGGTGATATTGTGACTAAAACAGCCTAAGAGCATGTGCTTCGGAAGAAAGGGTGATATTTCTATCATGCCTTCTGCTTTAAACTGCAAACATTCCCTAGGAAGTGCTTTCACATGTAGTCACAGGAAAAGCAAGTAAAAATTTCCCACTGTCTCTTTCTGGTGCAGGGGTATCTTTCAAAAATAAGCGGAGTTCTGTTTCAATAGTCATCACTCACCCATATCGATGCCACTAATTACTCAGAAGGTCAAATATATAACTAATTTGAACATGCTTTCCAAGAAATTGGTTGTTTAGATTTACAATGCTAGAATATTGATTAAAAAATTAAAATAGAACTTTTAGGATGAGTATTAGTCTGATGCACTATGTGACTCTACCAGTAAACCATTAAATGACAAGCAAAGTGATGAACAATAACTTTTTGCTTTTTGGTACTGATGATTGAGTGCAAGGCCTCATACATACTGCAGAGGTACACCTCTGCCTTCAGAAATTACTTTTGATATATTGATAACCAATTTGGAGAATTTATAAGAAGAAAAAAATCCTTGCAAGGAGTCACAACCTACTTATTCTAAATGGGCACTGACGGTAAAAGAAACAGACTTCAATGTATTGAAAATATGCATTATAAGTTCCAAACTTTCTTTCTTATAAAGTTCCTAGATACTTCAGATTATGTAAATGGGTACTGTAGATAGAATTTTTGGGGCTTCTCCTTCAACGCCAGCTCTAGTAACCTAAAGCCAAAAAGAAGGAATTACCCCATCTACCCTGGGTCAGTCTGTCTCCTGGGTCTAGTAAGGAGTCATTCAAGTCATAGTTAATAAACCATGAAATGGATTTTGTGTTTGAGACAAAACCTGGTTTTTAGCTGACTTATGGAAAGACAGTAGAACTTGAATTAATTTTATTTGGTTGATGTATGAGTGTGTGTTCACACATGTGCATGTGGGCAGTATTAGAGCTCAAATTCAGAGTGTACATACTATCCCATAGCTTTCTCACTCACACTGGTGCTCTACCACTTGAACTACAACTTCACTTCTTACTTTTTGGTGGTTAATTGGAGATAGAGTCTCATAGACTTTTCTGCTAGCCTGGCTTACATCTCAACCTCCTAAATAGGCTTCCAGTTATGAGCCACTGGCACTCGGTTTATTTACTCTGTGTGTGTGTGGTTGTGTGTGTGTGTGTGTGTGTGTGTGTGTGTGTATGTGTGTGTGTGTGTGTGTGTGTGTTTGTGTGTGTGTGTGTGGTGTTGGAATCTAACTTAGGGCTTCGATCATGATTAATGTGTTCATTGAGCTATATTGTCTACCCTGACTTCCTCTTATCTTAGAGTACTTTACTTAAGAAGCCATCTAACCTGTACTATAACACATAAAATTACAGTATTTTAGCCAAAACATTAGTAATAATTAAAATAAAGTATAGTTTTTAAAAATGAAGTAATTAAGAGCCCTTCTGCAGGATGCAATACTTCACTAAAAAAAAAACAGAGAAAGCAAAACATTCCTGAATTTCCCTCCTACAAGAAAAATGCATTCAATCTTCTGTCACTTGTGCAACCTTCAAGTTTGTATCCTGATATATCCCAGTGTCCAAATTGTATGCTAGGAACATACCTCATTCATCCAACTGCTCTTTCCCAGTCAGGTTTGATTACACATATCCTAATCTCTGGACTGTGATATATGATTTTGTACATTTCTTGCTTCTATTTCTGTTTAAAATCAAGCCTCGGGGCCTTAGCCAAGGCCTCTGAAAGGTAGTAAAGAGACAAGATGAATACTCCTCGCTATTAGCTGGACCTTTACTCCCTGAACTTTGACTACCAATTATGTAGTTTAGAAACATCTGCTGTCGGTATTTTCTATTATCCTTTTGCTTTGGAACATTGATTGTTGGTGGGATAGTCAAGTGTAATCAAAGCAGAATTGGTCTGGTCTCACTTCACATGGTGCTATCACTAAACTCATTGCTCAGATGCTTAAATACTATTTGACTAATCAAAGGACACAATGGTAGAATCACTGTTGAGAGAGCAGAAGAGAATTTTGTTCAAGAGATGCCCTTTGTACAAAGATGTTCTGTCCCTTGAATCACTCTGAGAACTGTTGTTTCAGACTCAATACTGGTTCATCTTGATTTTGAAGAAGTGAAGACACCCACAATTTGGACATTTCTTTATAATTCAAATTAAACTATTTATTCCAATAACAAGTGTCATAGCTGTGACCTTCTTAGAACCAAGGGTGACTGGTATCATCTAAATACTATACATATCAAAACATAAAATAACTTACTTTGGCCAAATTATTCTGAAAAGGAGGAAAGTTAAAGGGTTTGAGGATTTCTCTTTGTGTTTCTTTGGCTGAGTATTTTCATCTTTGTTGGTTTTATTTTACCTTTTGCAATCTCACAAGAGTCTGAAGATACAAGTAGATTGGTAAACATTTGAAAGAGGAAAATGAAATTCTGATGGATTAAATTTCATAGGCAAAGCCATTCAGTTTATGAGTTGTAGAGTTGAAATTGGTGGGAAGTCTATCTGATTTTATAGATAAGTGAATAAATCTGAGTTTCTTACTCTGAATCCAGCTTAAGGAACTGTAACTTGGATAAAATAACAGAAAGGAGCTGCATATGTTTCTAGCAATAAATATATATATGCATATATATGATACATAAATTTGTAAAATGTATATCATGTGTTTTTTTTGGTTTTGTTTTTATTTTGTTTTGCTCATGGCACTTGAACTCTGGGCCTGGGCCCTGTCCCTGAGCTCTTCAGCTCAAGGTGAGTGCTCTACCATTTCACCCACAGTGCCACTTCCAGTTTTCTGGTAGTTAATCGGAAATAAGGGTATCATGGGCTTTCCTGACTGGACTGGCTTTGAACCATGATCCTCAGATCTTGAGTAGCTAGGATTACAGGTATGAGCCACTGACACATAGCTAAATGTGCATTATGTATATGTGTGTATAGATAGATATCATCTGTCTGTCTGTCTGCCTGTCTGTCAGTCTATCTATCCAGTCCTGTAGCTTGAACAAAGGGCCTGAGCACTGTCCTTGAGCTTTTTTGCTCAAGGCTACTACTTGAGCCACAGCTCCTTTTCTGGTTTTTTTTTTTTTTTTTTTTTTTTTTTTTGAGTCTCATGGGCTTTCCAGCCCATGCCAGCTTTGACTCCTGATCTTTAGATCCTATCTTCCTGAATAGTTATGATTACAGGTATGAGCCACTGGCAGCGAACTAGTAGCACAAATGTATTTAACACTGTATAATTTGATACTAGAAAAATAGTTAAATATTTGCCTCCTCACTAAAAATAAGAAATGCTAGCAGGACCAGGCCCGCCTGCCCCCATGTCAAAGGCTGCTGGAGTTGAGCAGTATGTGTTGAGGCCAGGCATAATGGTGCTTTCCTGTGTGGAATACATCCACTCTCAAATTCCCTCTCTGGTAGTTGTTCTTTGAGTAAATACATATGTTTTGATAATACAGGAACTAAAATTGACCATTGAGAATAACCCAGAAGACAAATATTTGAGAAAGATGAGTAATCTCTGAGAAGTAATGCTTTAATTACACTTTGCAGATAATCCCAGTGACATTTTAACAGAAAAGAAAATGCCACTTCAAAAGATTCCTCCCATGCCCCATCCTGTTGTGTTTTTTTGTCTTTCATAATCACTAGGTATATTTTTCCACAATTAATATGTTTTATACTTTATTCAAGTAGAGGACATTTAATACTTGAACTGAATCCTTGCTGAGCCATCGGTGAGGTAAATGTCTTTTGTTACTATGTGTAATTTAGTTCTTTTGAACACCCTTGTCAAATCCTTTTGCATACAATCAATGCCAGCCAGTCTACACTACCTGCATATGAAAAGGATTAAATAAGCCAAGCAATTTTGTGTGCATGTTTGTGTGTGTATGTGTGTATATGTATGTATGTGTGTACATGTGTGTGCATGTGTGTGCATGTGTGTATGTATGTGTCTATATCTAGAGGGGAATATGAAAAGACAATTCTCACAAATATGTCATTACCATTACTATCAACACAAAAGCTTCACTGAAGATCCTCAAAACAAAAAGCATTCTTAGACTAACAATTGTTAGGCTGATCCATGTCCTGAAGGACTTATTTTTTTTTTAAAGGACCAGTTCTCCAAGAATCTTAATATAGGGAACATTTACAGTAGTGTACAAATGATATCCAGTTCCCTGGAGGCATGTTTGTTTTTGTAAACTGACCACTGTGGCTTCCAACTAAGGGACATAATCATCAAAGTACGTGTTGACAGGGATGACAATGAATCAGTCCACAGTCCTCCCTTGCTTCCCTCACCATATATCTTTCATTTGATAATCATATATAATAATGTTTACACTAGAAGTGGCGCTGTGGCTCAAGGAGTAGAGCGCTTGCCTTGAGCTGAAGAGCTGAGGGACAGCCCAGGCTCAGAATTCAAGCACCATGACCAACCAAAAAAAAAAAAAAAAAAAGATAAGAGCCATTAGCAGTGAAAAGAAACAAAATACAAAATAATGTTTATACTAGTAAATGGGAATTATTGAGATGTATCAGTTTATAAACTAAATTCCGTTTAAACATCTCCTAAAGATTTCTTTCAAATGGTATATGTTAGTTTTTGTTGTGTGGGGATTTGTTTTGTTACTCTGTTTAGATGCCAAACACCACATTAAAAATTGTTGTATACTTTGTTACCAGCATGTACTGAAGAAGGAAACACTATTGCTACTTAATAAGCAGTTATTTATTGAGGTAAAACAACTTAGTACTTGCTCTGTACCATCCAACTAACAATTGATGGACATAAATTCCAGTTTACAATGTTGTTGAGGCCAAACTCTAGCAAATATGCCAAACATTTTTTAATGAAAATTTGACTGTCCTCTTGACCATTGAAAGAAATTACATTTTTATTATCAAGTAGGCCCCATTTTTGCCATAAATGATATTCTGCCAAAAATTCTTGCTCAAGAATAAAATTCATATAACTGAAATTTCCTCAGTGAGGAGAGAAAATATAGGACAAATGAGTCCTAGCATTTTCAGAAACCACTTGGAGATAGCAATTAGAGATCATGTATCAGTTTTGTGTATTTGTACTAAATACAAATAGAAATAGAGAGGGGGGAGGGAGAGAGAGATTCAAAATAGTATACATCAAAATATTAACAGGAATTCATGACAACAAAGCTGTAAGAATTTTTTTTTTTGGTAAAAAAGCATTTTACTTATCTACTTAGCAAAACACAATCTCTTACTCTCTATCATCTTTATCTCTGTCTACACACACACACAAGTACACACACACACACACACTTTGGGACTTGAACTCAGAGCCTTGAACTCACATGACTTTCTCCGCTAGAGGTCTACCACTTGAGCTGTGTGTCTAGAACAGTGTTTGCTGGTTATTTTGAAGAGAAGCATCCAAAGGACTCAAACTAGTTTCCAACTGCATCCTCCAGATTGCAACCTCCTGAATAGCGTGGATTATATGGATGAGCCACTCCTGCTCAGCTTAAAAGACTTTTTTTTTTAAATTAAAATGTTGAACTTACCTATAAACTCAAATGCTTCACGACATTCAGTGACTGCAGGGCTTCTGTAAAGGAACGCTTTGCTCTTCCTGACCCAGGGGTTGCAGACTGTTTGTCATGGGCAGACTGTTTGCTCTAGGCTCCTGGTGAGCCAGGAGAAGGGTGAGAAGATCACAACCCAAGTTGTCTAAACAAAACACACATTGGGTAGCTGCCTGATGTCTGAAGGAAAAGATCCTGTATCAGATTGAAACCCAACTGTGCAATGTATGTAACTGATACTCTGTGTGACAAAATGGCTAATTACTTTTTATTTTTTATTGTGATTATGAAGGTGATGTACAGAGGGGTTACAGTTACACAAGTTAGGTAATGACTCCATTTCTTCTTGAACAATGTCACCTCTTCCCTCACTCTCGCCCAGATTTTCCTTCCCATCTCCACCCACAAAGTTGTATAGTTCATTTTCAATGTAGCATCCACTTGAGCACCATTGCTGCATTTGCTTACCCTCGATCCCTCTATTTCTCTGTCTCCCCTTACCTTCCTAAAGACAGAGAAACAATACAAAAAGACAGGAAAACAGAAACAACAAAGAAAAAAACTCATGTTCTCGTTTCCTGGAATTCATTTCAATAAATATTGTTTTATATGTTCAGAGGCAAAACAGCATTGTGCCTTTGTATTCCTCTCCTAAAAGTATCCTCCTTTGTTCTCACTGTGTGAATACCTCAACTCCTGTGTAATTTATCACGTCCTAGTGCATTTTAGATTTAGCTTCCACATATGAGGGAAAACTTGCATTGTTTGTCTCTCTGAGCTTGGTTTACTTTCCTTAACATGATTTCTTCTAGGTCTATACATTTCCCTGCAAATGGCATAATATTATTCTTTCTAATGAGTGTGTCAAATTCCATTGTGCTATAGATATCACTTTTTTTTCTGATCCACTCATCTATTGTAGTGTGCCTGAGCTGTTTCTATAACTTGGTTATTGTGAATAGTATAGCAATTAACATGGATGTGCAAGTGTCTTTATTGCTAGAGGATGGTCATCTCATTCAACCAACAGAGAACATGGCTTCACACAAATAGTTCATATCTTGACATTTTCCATATAAGTAAGAATCTTAGATAACAGTAATCATTTTTTTTTACTGAGGAAATAAAGGTGGAGTGCTAATAATTTTATAGTGCATACTTCCTTTCTCTGTATATTATACATTGTAATGTTGTATAGTCATAATCTATTTTAATACTATCTTCTCAAATGTAGCTCAATAAAGAATGTTAAGGTAACTCAAATGTCATAGTACATATGTCAGTTATTAATTAAAGTTAGTTTTCTTTTCATGGTATCACTGCTAAATGTGTTCAGTTGTGAACAAGATAAATATTTGCATACTTTGAAGTAAAATAGAACTGCAGTATTCTTTAAAGGACATGCTAAAAAAGGTGTTCATTAGATTTGTAGTCTCAACTTTAATACGTTGAAAAAAATTAAGGATTAAAAATAACTCTACCACCAACATAGAGTTCCTGTGGAGAAGGGCGATGTAGAGAAGCCCAAAGTGAATGGGTAGTCTGCACAGAGTGTCAGAGGCATCTGTAGGGGCGTCAGAGCAGTCGGTTCTCAGGCCCTAAGATAATGCTCAGAAACCCTAAGGTGTTATCAAAGCCTTTGCAAATGAGGTATGGCACATGGGAACGTCTACACAAGAAAAGTTGGTGAGCAGTGTCAAAGCTCATGAGTGAAGAGAAGCAATACATTCCCGCAGGCTGAGTTCACACACCTGAAATGCAGAGAAGCTTGTTGTAAGCTGCTTGTGTTGAAGTGGATGAAGGTGTTCCACTTAGCCCCAATCAGTTGCTAAAGGCAGTGACATGGATATTTAAAATAAAGCAGAGGCAACTACAGAAGGAAATACTTAGCTCTATCAGTCCTCTGTGCTGCTCTAAATTTATGTGAAACTTCATCACTTGGGCGATATTAGAAACTACATTGTAATGCTGAAAGAACAAATAACTGTTAAATCCTGAAAAGAAAATTATGAGTGTCTGCCTATTGATTTTTTGCCCCTGTTTGCTCCCTTCTCGGTATGTGAACCTAATGAGTGTGTATGTGTGGAAAATATTGGAAGACATATTAGATACATTGATTCCAGTCACAGTCAGGGGACTCTTTCATTATTATTTATTTCTGTATTTACTACACAAAAAGGAACCCAGAAAGTGAGGAAAAATATAAACCCAGAGGGAAAAAGTTTTCTGAGTATTTAATGAGAATATTGATCCTGACTGACTCTCTTGCCCTCACTTTGCTATTTTTCCTTCCTTGAGTTATAATTACCAGTACTCCAGCCTTGGTATTAAATTATTAAGTAATCTGTAAATGACTCTTTCTCTCTTGGTCTCTCCTGTCTCCCATGCTCCCTCTCTATCTCTATCTCTCCCTCACATACACACATGCAAACGTGTTTTATGTTTTCTATATATAGCCAAATGTCACCGAGGCAGAAACACCAAATGACTGCAAATTCCTTCAGCTCTTTTCCCTACAAAGGAACTCTTGGCTAGATTATCCCCAGGGATTCCTCAAGCTACAGCTCTAAATCTCTATGTGTATGGCGGTGGGACTCTCCATCACACTTTTTCTATTAGTACTTCATCTTCCTAGATGTTTCCCAGAATAATAAAGGAGCCCTAGAGCTTTGGGTCATTGTTCAGTTCCCCTGTGAGCGCATGTGTGTATGCACAAGTGTGGTATTGTCATTGCCTTTAGAATCCAAGTGCTGCATCCAAATACTCACAGAATAATATGCCAGGCCTGCTCCTCTGCCGAACATAAAGGAGCTGTGTTTACTTTTTCTCTGCTGTAGCCCAGAGCTGGTATCCATATGTGTAATGTCCAAACACAAGGTGAGTGAATGATTAAATGGCAGAGGCATTAATGAGGTTTTTCTGGCTTACTTAAAGGGTTGTAGTAGATTGTATAAAGGGCTCATGAATCTGTGGTAAGCAGAGCCTCAAGGCACAAGCATCCTGTGCCCTACAAAATATTTGCTTTTTCACATCTAGAAAAACTCTCTGTCTAGCTTTCCATTTTTAGAGACTGTGTTGGAAGCCGGCCTAGCCATGTGTGTGATATTTTAATCAAAGTCTGAGCACAGCTCTACCTGGAAGAAAACATCAAAAGAAAGGGTAAAGGATTCTCTTTCCTTTCTCTCTCTGATTTGCCAGGGCATGGCCCGCTGTCATATATGGAATCAAAAGAATGTCTCTTATATTCAGAAAACCCCTTGACAAATACCCACTTTCTGCACAGATTGTCTGTCTGGGTACCAAATTCACCATAGGGTTGACTTATCTAAACTGCTTTTAGATTCTATTAATTTGATAGTCTGTCATTCTTTTGCTTTTTTGGTTGTGGTAAAAGACATCATTTCCTTTTTTACTTCATCTTAAGAGGAGGAAAATAGGTTAAAAGATATGCATGGGAGGTTCTCTTAATCCTTTTGCTTTTTGATTTAAGGACAGGTTTGCTAGGTGATTGAAGAAACACTTCTCTGAAATCCAAAGTCTTTTCATTTCCCTTTTTATTTGCTCATAGTGATTATTCTGATTACTTAAGAGCTAATTTCTTTTCCTAGGAGCCCTCAGTCTCCTTGAAGGAAGTGAGTTGGCAGGGAAAGGAGCAGAGGAGGGCAAAGTACAATCCAATAAAAGAGATCAGATCCCCACAAAAGAATGAGGAAAGTGCAAGTTTGAAATCTAGCGACACAAGATGTAAAATTGCATAAAATTGGCAGGCAGATATTGACAGCAAAGTGAGAAGAGTATGTGTTTTACATGTTTTAAAAACTGTTAGGCTAAAACTATTAATGGCATGCAAAGATGTTTAGAATATATAGGGTGAAAAAGTATGTATCTGGAGATGATATTTATATATGCATAGAGAAAACCTTTAAAAGGAAAAAGCACATTAAGTAGGACACCTATAATCTTAGTTACTGAGGAGTCTGAGATACGAGGATCCCACTTTAAAGACGGACTAGCCTGACCAACCCAAGAGAGTCATTTACAATCAACCAGCAAAAAGCTGGAAGTAAAAGAGTATGGTTCAAGTTGTAGCATGCCCACCTTGAACTGAAAATTTAAAGGACAATGCCCAGGGACTGAGTTCAAGACCCAGTATTGGCACAAAAAAAGAATAAAAATAGAGAACAGACAGAAATATAAAAATTATATGCATGTATAGAAATGTAATTGGATTCTGTTTTTCTGTTTTCGTGTTGCTCTGTATTTCCTAAGTTTTCTCCAATAAGCATGCTTTACTTGGCTAATAGAGAAAAACAAAAAACACTGGTAACTTGGCTTTTCCTAAATATTTTAGAAAGTTTTTAAAAATAGATATTGATAGTAAAAGACAAATCTCATTTTTTCATTATTAAGGTGAATGATTTTTTTACCTTTGGCCTTTGTATTTTAATGTGAATGCAAATAATTATCAACCATAAATACAGAAAGTGAAAGCTTTATGATACAGAAAAGCCAAATGGGGACCAGCAGCCCTGCCTTCCAGAATTAAAACTGGAACAGACACAGATCAAGCAAGCCAAGGAATTACATCGTCCAACTCAATAGGAAAGGGTAGAGCTTTCTCAATCTTCTATTTACTAAGATGCATGCAGATTGATATTGATGTCATTTTTTGTTTTGGAAAATGTGACCAATTCATTTACACAACAGTCTTTTTAAATTTCCAAAATCAAGTCTGATAAACTATTTTATCATCCGTTACAATTTATGCAGTAAATTTTATATGATAAACTTTGTTAGTCATGCTGGTTTTTGTTTTTTTAGGGTTTTTTTGGATGTGTTTATTTTGAGCATAAATTGCTCTTTCCATAAAGCAAGCCAAAGAGTTTTTTATTCATTCAATATTCTATTTGCCTGTCTTTGCTTCAGGATTCCACCTTTGTTTGGCCCCCTTTCAACATCTTTCCTGAGCTAGCTTCTCTTACATCTCTCATCTCCACCAACACTCAGTATGAGTTACTGAACAATTAGAGGAATCTTTCCAGGCAGAATGTCTTGCAGTGCTCAGATATCCTCTGGCCTAAATTCCAGTCATGCTTCTGATCACTCCACACTATCTACTGAATAATTGTTCTCCTTGAATCAACTATTTCCATTTAGACATCTAGATTCTATATCTTGACTGAAAGACACAGAAAGAACTCAGTCATTTTCTTGCTCCCAAGAGTAGAAGGAAATATGCATTTGAGGACTGTATGTGGTATAATCTGCTATATAGTTTGCATAACATCTAATTTAAACCTGATTGCTACTCTGTTATCGTGATGTTAATATTTCCATATGTGAAAAGAAGCTGAAGCTCAGAAAAGCTGTTGCACAGTCTTGAGACAAACAGCTAGTCATGGTTGCTCTTGTCTCAAGGATTTTAAGAGCCTTCCTTTCCTACATAATGTCTGTCTACCTGCTCACTGCAATTTTACTGTGCTGCTTTGTTGTAATCGAGGTAAACATAAATACACCCAACTCTTGATTATTTGTTTCTTTTTTCTGTTCTTGTCAGTTACTGGGGTTGGTATTGAGGACATAAGGCTTGCTAGACAGGCACTATACCATTTAAATCATGCCATTCTCTCCTTTTGTGCTTTTATTTTTCAGTCAGCATCTTGGGTATTTGCCCCATCATGCTCCTGTTTATCTCCTAGATAGCTGGGATGACAGATGGGTGCACCATACCCACCTTATTGCTTGAGATGGGGTCTTGTTAACTGTTCTTGCCCTGGTGAGCCCTGAACCAAAATTCTAATCTCCATTATCTAGGATTACCTGCTGGCCTTTCCTATTCCTGCCAAGTTTTCTTTCTTTCCAACTTGATATCTTTTGCGTAATACTTATTTTCACCCATCAAAACAACATTAAACCTGAGTACCCAATAAGTTATACTACCCTTGTATTCCAAGAACCATGTTAAGCTCTTTCTGTTTCCTGAATGAAATAACATCCTTTTTTCTCTTTCAATTCAAGACACCTTCCCATCTTGAAATTAAAATATTCACCCAATTGTGGGTACACAGGACTCCAGTATTGAGTGCAACTGAGAAAGCATTGATTTCATATTTAATTTCCTGCAGTGCCTGTAGGCTATAGAGTAACCTAATGCCAGCAGGAGACTGCAGAGCAGAAAATTTATGAAGAGAATGCTGAATAGGAAAAAGCTCACCTTCAATGTATTAGCATAGTGAGAAGACAGAGAAGACAGCTTTGTAGCACCCCAAATGAACCTGCACACCCCCTACCATCTTCTCTCCTTATTGGTTCTGTTCATCAACAGAATAAACTGCATTTCCCCCCCTATTAATGCATTGTGAAGAGAATAATTTAGCATGCAGGCAACAGGATACTGTAAAGCACTGGCCAAATCATCCATACTATTCTAACTCTGCCTTCTTCAACAAGCATTTGCTCCCAGAATTCCGGGGGGGGGCACAAGAAAGAAATAAACTGTCTGAGGTGACAGTCAAGAGATAATGCTTGAGCTGAGAGTAAGCTCTGGCTTAGTGAAATTTAGGTGGATATGTTGCTCCTTTAAAATGTTTGTTTGATCAGGAGACAATGTACTCAGGAACTGACATGATGAATTGAAACCTCTTTGTACAGCTACTTACAGATAATAAAATTATAACAAATAAATGAATAAATGATTGGTTTTCAAGCTCATATTCTACTGCCAGTTGTTCAAAGGGAAAACAAACGTTACAAATTTTGATACAATATTAATAGGTAATTCATATTAAGAGGTTTCAAATAATGTATGCTTTGATCTATCAATTAGATATGTATTTATAACTATATATATCTGAAAATGATTACCCTGATTATATATATATATATACATACATATATATCAGGAAATGATTAGATAAAAGTCATTTCATATTTTAGCATGTTTATTCTAATTTATACTTACAAAAATTCATCTGTTATGAACTGACTTATATGCTCCTTTAATGCATGCATTATGCATACATCAAGTGCAAAACCCTCATGTTGCTGTGTTTGGAAATAGGGCCTTTAGAGAAGCAATTACAGAGTTATGAGGTATCAAGAGTGGAATATTTGTCCAGTGACAGGTGTCCTTTTAAGAAGAGGAAAGGAACCAAGAAGTCACTCACTTAAAAGGCATTGTTAGGAAGCATCCATGAGGTGGCCCAACTAAAGCCAAGGAAGGCTGGGTGCTGGTGGCTCTTGCCTATAATCCTTGATATTCAGGAGACTTACTTCTGGCCATCAAAGTTTGGAGCTAGCATACAGAAGAAAGTCCTTGAGACACTTATCACCAGTTAATCTGCAAAAAGCCAGATATGGAGCTTTGTTTCAAATGATAGAGCACTAGTTTTGAGCAGAAAACTTTAAGGGACAGTGTCTAGGCCCTTCTCTTGGTCCCTATTACCAGCATAAACAAACAAACAAGCGAAGCCCATGAGAAAGACTGTAGAAGAAATAACCTGTCATACCTGGACCTGAGACTTTAACCTTCAGAACTGGGAAGAAATACATTTCTCTTGTTTAAACTATCCAAACTGCCAATGGCAGTTTTTAAAATTATGCTTTTATTATCTTTAAGTAGTTGTACAAATCAGTTTACAAGTACAGTGCTCCTTGATCAACATTACTCCCTCTCATCATTCTCCCATCTCTCCCAATTCACCCCCTCCCCTCACTTTTCTTAGTTTCACAGGAGATGCATCTACTTTGTCAATTTGTTCCATTCATTCTAGCAAATGAATATTTAATGCAAGCATCCAATCATGGCAGGGAATTAATGAATTTGAGAGCAATCTAATGATAGAATTATAAAATTATAGATTTTATAATGATATAATTATAAAATACGATGGAATTCTAAAATTATCGATTTTATAATGATAACATTATAAAATATAAGGATCTATATAATGCTTGAGATAAGAAACGGTCCTATTGGGATTTCAGTGAAGAAACGAGGAAGCAAACACATGGTATGATCCTGTTTGTATGAAAATGTATATGTACCTATGTACTATATGTACACAGTGTTAGGATTACACACAACCAACCTTAAGTCCTTTCCAGATACAGATCTCATGTCTCTTCTCCAGCTCCATACTTTCCTTTTTTCCTTTCTTTTTAAGATACATTTTCTTTCTTTCTTTTTGTCTAAGACTGGGATTGGAACTTGGTACCTGACTCTTTTGCTCATTGGCTAGCCCTCTACCAGCTGGGCCAGGCCTCCAACCCTCTCCTTTCCAGCTTTCTTAAACGCTTTCTTCTTTATGTTTGTCTGCTAAGCCTCTTTTCTTACAATGAATGTAAATTACTTTTGGAAGTATTTGTGAGCTATATTTCTTTTTATCTCATGCTGTAAAAGTGTATTTCAAATAGAGTAACACTCAAGTCATAAAATTCCTTCCTACCCATGCACTGGTGGCTCCATATCTATAATTCTAGCTGCTCAGGAAGCTGAGATCTATGGATCTTGGTTCTAAGGGTAGAAAAATTGGCTAGATTATCTCCAATTTATCAGCAAAAAGCCAGCTATAGTTCCAGCCTTGAAAGAAAAGCTAAGTGACAGTTCCCAGGCCTTCTCTCTCTCTCTCTCTCTCTCTCTCTCTCTCTCTCTCTCTCTCTCTCTCTCTCTCTCTCTCTCACACACACACACACACACACACACACACACACACACTTACCTGCCTATAAAAATCTAATATCATTAGGTATTTATTTAACATTATTCTTATAATTTGTTTTTATTCCTTTGATTAAACAATTCATTTTCTATACAACGTGTATGTATTCAGCAGTTTCGAGTGACAGAATATGTTACTTTTTTTTTTTCTAAAACTTAAGCTAACATTAGGTGCTGAGAATACAGATTGCAGACCCAAGATTTGGAGGCTTGCCAAGCCCCTTAAACAGTATGACCTTGAAAGAAAGTTATCCAGCTTTTCTAAGTGTTACTTTTCTTAGCTGTGAAATATATAGATTATTTCACATTTTGGGGGTAAAGTTTTTGTTAAGATGAAATTGATCAAGAGTGGAGCGTAAGAATGAGGATTTTAAGATCAGAAGGCCTACAGTCAAATCTTAGCTTGTTAGCTGTGTGGCTGTAGACAAGTTGCTGAACTTTCCTGTGCTCTAGATACTTCATATATATAGTTGGAATGGTGCTACTGCCTGTATGGCAGATATTATTTTGAGTATTAAGCTAACATATATAGAATTATTATAATAGCACTCACACAGAGTAATATCATAGCTGAGATTGTATATACATACATATACGTGTATATATCTCAATAGAACTAAAATTATTAGTTCAAAATATTTTGGTATCTTTGACAAAACAGTATATGTATGTATTTATGTGTGTATATTTGTGTGTGTATATATGTGTGTGTGTGTGTATGTGCATGTTAGCTCTTCTCTTGCTATAAAACTGGTAGGAACATTGTGGGGGGTTTTGGTTTGTTTTGCTTTCAAAAATCAGTTACTGAAAAGAAATCTATTTAGTATAAAAGCAGATATCACAAGGTAATAGAAGAAAGATCCACAAACTAGTGTATGTCTAGGACAAGCAGAAGAGGTCAAAAGCTATGTACATATGACCTGATCCTAAATGAAATGAACCCCAAGATAGGGACACAGAGGTTTTATCTTTGTTGCTGTTGATTTTAATGTACTATGTGTTTTTTTGTTTCTTTTGTATGTTCTTCCCCCATGGTATAAGCCCTGTTTTCACTGTATTTCATGCCAGTGCCATGAATCTTGTATATACATTTTTCTAATTTGGGGAGGGAAAGAGAAATAACAAAATGCTGAAATAAGGATACAGGTTGACCCATTGTAACAACAAGATGTACAAGACACTATGTTGAAAATGAACTTTACAACTTCAGGAGGGAGGAAGAAGTTGGGGAAGCGGGGACAGAAGGGATGGTAGGGGAAAAACAAAGGAGAGGGTAACCGTGCTCAATAGGAAATGGACTCATTACCTTGCTCATGTAACTGTAACCCCTCTGTACAATATCTTTTAATTAAAAAATATATATTAAAAATAAGACAGATTCATAGTGTGTTCTCATTCTGCCCTTTATTCACAGATATTTCCCTCTGGCCTTCCAATTAATGTATATGTGTGGTGATAGAATGTATTTGAGTCTGATACTTTCCACCTGTGCATGGTCCCTGCACCACTGAGGAGCCTGTTCCTCGTTGCTTCTCTCCTTCTCAAGGGCTTTTCTCCTACTATTATTTGTCTCATAATCCCAACTCACTTATTTCTTCCTCTCAGCTGGATTACTCACTTCAATTTATAGATATTTCAAAACCATGTCTGTAGTCTAGGAGTGCAGTTTAGTTGTAAAACACTCGCCAAACATGTGCAAGGCCATAGGTTTGATTCATAGCCCTGTAAACAATTTATTTTGATTTCCACATCTCTTTCTAGTTCTTTCACATGCCAACCTACACTTCAGTGTGTACTCAAAAGGTCATCTGTGGTTACTGTCTATTCTAACTCTTCACAGACTTTCTCCTCAATGGCACCAGGTGGGATTCCATTCTTGTCATACTACTCAACTCTGTCAAACCTTGAATGAGATTTTCTGCACTTTTTAGATTAACAGTTCAGATAACATTGTTGATCATTCCTCTCTTTTGTTTTTATTTTTGTTTTTTTCATGTTGGTTTTATTCACTTTGTGACAGCCTTGCTTTTTAGCCCAGGCCTGCCTTGATCTCTAGTCCTTCTGCCTCAGCCTTTTGATTCTTAGCATTTCAGGTCTGAGCCACCACACTTTGTGAGCCACACTTGTACTTACTGTATTTCACTGAGTATCCCTTTCAATTCTCATGTTGCCCCTTTTCTATGTTTTTTGGGGGGAGGCTTTAATTCAGGGCTTTCTTTGATCAAGATTAATGCTCTACTACTTGAGCCATAGCTTTAGTCCCATCCCCCCCCCCACCCCAGTCCACTTTCTGGTTAATTAGAGATGGAAGTCTTAACTGAGATCCTTAATCTCAGCCACCTGAGTAATTAAGATTGTAGGTATGAACCACACATACTCACCCCTTCATTGCTTTCCATTTCTAAATGATTTAGTTAACCAAGGCTTAGCACGGTGCCTCTTTGGGCTCTCTGGCTGCCCTCCCCCAGATGATCTCCATAATGCCCACCTCCTGGATAACACCAATCAACATTGCTGACTGACTCCCCCTCAGAAGTCCACATTTATGCCTGGATATTGGTGGCCTTTCCTATAATCCTAGCCATTCAGGAATCTGAAACCTGGAAGATTGTGGTTCAAAGCTATCCTGAGCAGGAAAGCCCATGAGGTTCCTTGTCAACTTGATCAGCAAAATGTCAGACTAGAGGCAAGGCTAAAGAACTAGAGCACCAGCAGAACAAGCAAGCAATTGCCCCATAAAGCCCTGAATTCACACTCCAGTACCACCAAATAAATAAATAAATAATGTTTCCAAATTCATACTCAGTCCTCCACTTAATACTTACCCTGATGTGTCCACCAATCTTTCAAATCTTACTCTGTCAAAGTAGACCTCTAAACTTCTGTGCACTCCCTACTTCCAGACAAACTGGGCTTCCCCTAGTCCTGTGTTAAACAGCATCTCTGTCCTCTACATTTAATGTCAATTAGAAGTGCTCTCTTTCTTTCTCTCCTTCCTATCTCACACCCAATCTGTTGAGATTTCTAGTACTTTTATTTTAAATATATTTTTATTGTAAAGATACTGCATAGAAAGGTTATATTTACATGAGAAAGGTAATGAGTCCATTTCCTATCAGCATTGTTACTCCCTCCTTTGTTTTTCCCCTACCATCCCTTTCCTTCCCACCTCCCCAACACCTCCCTCCTCCCCCCCACAAAATTGTAAAGTTCATTTTCAACATAGTGCTAGTACATCTTGTTGTTACAATGGGTCATCCTGTATCCTTATTTCAGCATTCTGTTATTTCCTTTCCCTGCCCCAAATTTAACAAAAATGTATATATAAGATGCGGAACACTGGAATCAAGTACAGTTACAACAGGAGTTATACCATGGGGGAAGAACATACAAAGAAACAAAAATATCACATAGTACATTGTAAGTACATTAAAAAGAACATCAAGAAAGGTAAAATCTCTTCTTTCCCTGTCTTGGGGTTCATTTCGCTTAGCATCAAGCTATATGGTCATATCTACATAGCTTTTGACCTTTTCTGCTTGTCCTAGACATATATCAGCTATTGCAGATAAGGGAAACCATGGAACCTATGGGCCTGGCTTACTTCACTTAATAAATTTTTTCCAAGTTTTTCCATTTCCTAACAAATGGGGTAATGTCATTCTTTCTAATGGAGGCATAGAATTCATATATATATATATATATATATATATATATATATATATATATATATATATATATATATAATCTACTGAGTTGGTTCCATATCTTAGCTATGGTGAATAATGCTGCTATAAACATAGTTGTGCTGGTAGCATTAGTATGGCCTTGTTTGTGATCATTCAAGTAAATGCCCAAAAGTGGGATTGCTGGGTCATAGGGAAGCTCTATGTGGAGTCTTTTTGAGGAACCTCCATACTGCTTTCCAAAGTGATTGAACAAGTTTACACTCCCACCAACAGTGCAATAGGGTTTCCTTTTGGCCACATTCCCTCCAGGCCAATCGACTTAAACAATTCATCAAAAAAAAATCATACACGGGCTGGGAAGGTGGCTCAGTGGTAGAGCGCTTGCCTTGCATGCCTGAGGCCCTGGGTTCGATTCCTCAGCACCACATAAGCAAAAAGAAAAAAACCGGAAGTGGTGCTGTGGCTCAAGTGGTAGAGCGCTAGCCTTGAGCTGAAGAGCTGAGGGACAGGGCCCAGGCCCAGAGTTCAGACCCCACAACCAGACCCCCCCCAAAAAAAATCATACACCAAGACCAAACATGCTTCATTTCAGGGATGCAAAGCTGGTTCAATATGCACAAATCAATTAATATAGTTCATCACATCAACAAGAGCAAGGATAAGAACCACATGATTATCTCAATAGATTCAGAAAAAGCTTTTGACAAGATCCAACACCCCTTTATGATGAAAGCTCTGGAAAAACTAGCAATCCATGGAACATTCCTCAATATAGTAAAGCTATGTATGACAAACAGCCAGCATTATAACTTAATGGTGAAACGCTAAAACCATTTCATCTAAATTCAGGAATGTGACAAGGATGTCCACTCTCTCCACTTCTATTACTTTTGCCTTCAACATTCTCCACATTAGTCTACTTTTCATGGTGATTTCTGCTTCTCATGTAGGGCTTACTGTACCAGAGACTCCTCATAACCATAAATCAAATCACTACTGTCTCCCAAATGATCTCATCAATACAAAATTCATACCCCAAATTCCCAAATAACTGATGTATATCTCTACTTCTTTTTCAAAAAATATCTTATTGTAAAGATGCTGTACAGAGGGGTTACAGTTACATGAGTCAGGTAATGAGTACATTTCTTGTCGAACATCATTACCCATTCCTTTGGTATTCTCCACTCTCTCTTCCCTCCCCCTCCCACCAAAGTTGTAAAGTTCATTTCCCACATAGTGTCTTGTGAGCATCGTTGTTGCAATGTTTCCATCAGAAAGAATGACACCACCCCACTTTTTAGGAAATGGGAAGATTTGGAAAAAATCATATTCAGTGAAGTAAGCCAAAGAATCTTAGGTCCCATGGTTTCCCTTATTTGCCATAATTAGTATCTGTCTAGGATAATCTTATCAGATGAGCAGAAAATGTCAAAAGCTATGTGTACCTCTACTTGTCTTCCTCACCTCCTCCTTTCTGCTTCCCCCACCCTCTCCTTGCCAAGCCATTCCCCCTCCTCCTGAGGCTGGCTTCTGTCATTCAAATCACACATGAGGATCTTTGTGCCAGAGAGGCCAGTCTAGAGGAGCCCACAGACAGTCCCTGTCCACTCATGACGTCTGATTGATCTGTGTAAAACCCTTCACCAATGGTTTCTGTGCTTTTCTACCTACCACCAGTAATCTGTTTGCTTTCCTGTCCCTAAAGCCTTCAGCTGTGCCTGGAGGGTTGAGTACATGTTGAAGATAGGTACTAGGCTCACTTCAATCTTTCCTACATAGTCTGTAAAACTAGTTTTTAATGGGCTGGGAAGGTGGTTCAGTGGTAGAGTGCTTGCCTTGCATGCATGAGGCCCTAGGTTCGATTCCTCAGCACCACATAAGCAAAAAGAAAAAAAAAGCCAGAAGTGACGCTGTGGCTCAAGTGGTAGAGCACTAGCCTTGAACTGAAGAGCTGAGGGACAGCGCCCAGGCCCAGAGTTCAGGCCCCATGACCGGACCCAAAAAAAACAAAACAAAACAAAAACCAAAAAAACTATTTTTTAAAAGTAATCATCTGATTGATATGCCATCTCATTTGTTAGACATTCTGGACACTTTTTCTTCCCTTCCTCCTTTTTCTTCTTCCCTCCTTATTCTGTATTTTTGCTTCCTTCCTTTCCAACACATTCTATCTTCCTTCCTTTAGTTCTTTTGTTTTTCATTCCTAGAAAGCATTGATATGAAACTCTTTACAAATGTATTTCTAAGTTCTCCTCTTAATAATTTCAGGTGACTAATTTACCCAAGAATCAAAATCAGATGAAATAGGACTTAAGGTCTGTTGCTTTTTTTTCTCCATCCCTAAAAGCTTTTATCATCAAAGAAATGGAAGGCAGAGGTGCGAAGGGATTGCAAGAATTTCTGAGAGTAATAGAGCAGATAGCAAACACTTTTTGGTAGGTAATAGGGGATGGTTGTCCCTAGTGTGTAGGTGAGTGTTGAGATGATAGCACCTTCCTCACCCAGGACTCAGAAGTCCAGTGACTGACCCTACACACTACATAAAAACCAAACCAAACCCAAGTCCAAAAGAACAATGTAACTGGATTACATATGCTTCATAATTTCCCTTCTGGAGATTTTATTATGTTGTATTGTGTGTTCAGTTTTATATATATATATATATATATATATATATATATATATATATATATATATATATATATATGTAAGCAGTAACACTTTTACACCGATTTCTCTTAGACATTTTTTCATTGATTTACTTTGTCACATATTTGAAAACCATTGTTTTAAAAAGAATCTAACAGTCTGATTTTATCTGGTTTGAATGGCAAAGATAAGTCATGAAGCAATCTGAAGCTTACTTTGATATTATGCTATTAACTATATATTTTCTAACTTTTCTACAATATTGTCTTTTTTTTGGGGGGGGGTCTGGTCGTGGGGCCTGAACTCTGGGCCTGGGTGCTGTCCCTCAGCTCTTCAGCTCAAGGCTAGCACTCTACCACTTGAGGCACAGCGCCACTTCTGGCTTTTTTCTTTTTGCTTTTGTGGTGCTGAAGAATTGAACCCAGGGCCTCATGCATGCAAGGCAAGCGCTCTACCACTGATATACCTTCCCAGCCCTATTGTCTTTATTTATATTAACTTACCATCTTCAAAATAGCTATTGTAACCTCTCTTACAATTAGCTTTTAAAACCTGGATGCTGGTGGCTTAGGCCCATAATTCTAGCTACTCAGGAGGCTGAGATCTGAGGATTATAATTCAAAGCTAGCCAGGGCAGGAAAGTTCATGAGACTTTCCAATTAACCACCAAAAAGCCAGAAGTGAAACTATGGCTATATCTATCTAGCACCAACTAGTACTAGCTAGCCTGAAACAAAACAGCTCAGGGAAGTACCCAGGCCCTGAGTTCAAGCCTCAAGACCAACACACACACACACACACACACACACACACACACACACACACACACACCACATACACATAAATAGACACAAATTAATTTTCAAGTGAATTTTAGCAACCATTTACAAAGCCTCTGTTACCAACAGAAACTATTTAAATCATTTCATTGATACTTTGCAGTGGACTTTTGTGTAGCCATTCAGATAAAGCTTCAAAGTTTCCAACTATTGGATGTCATTCATGTATATTAGCACTTCTGTACTCGTTATAGGTCAAGGAACTTTTTAATTGGAGGAATTAGACTTCAAGAGCTTTTATTATTTTTCTGAAACTTTACTAAATTGTTTCTTACTGCTTCTGACTATTTTAACCAAAGCAAATTCTATGATAAACAACATTTTAATAAGTAGGTCTGCCCTTATAAGTTAAGTACTACATGGAATCACATACGCTATAGTTTATTGTTTTTGTTTTAAAATCATGGGTCATATTTTGAAGTTAAATTACAAGTTAATATTTATGTTTGATACAATTCAAAGCAAAAGAATAAAGTGGAAATGTGGCTAAAGTGACAGAGTACCAGCCTTGACTATAAAATCCAAACAAAACTAACAGGCTCTGAGTTCAAGCCCCAGTGTTGATAATAATAATGATGATGAACCAAAGAAAGTGAAGAAGTACAACCTGCAGATTGAAACACAGCCTTGTTATGTTAAAGTCTACTTCATCTCTATTAGAAATCATTATATTCTTTTAAAGTATGTAACATTCCATATCCAGTTTACTAGCAAGAAGTTAGGCTGCTGGCATGGCTCAAGCAGTAGACTGCTAGCTATGAACAAGCAAGCCCAGTGATAGATCAAGGTCCACGAGTTCAAGCCCCACAACCACACAAAAAAAGTCCCTATCACTAGAGAAAAGGTCTGAGGAAAGCTTGTATGCTTTCTTCCAGTGAGTGTACCACATTTTGCTTTGCTTTCTCCATTTACTATGAACAGCATTTTCAGAGAATGCAATGACATAGGTCTCACCCACAACCCAAAAGCAGAAAAGTAGACCTTGGCCCAATATGATACCTATGATTTTTTTTTTAAATCCAAGCCTGGTTAGCTGCGTTCCTCCACAAAACTCTCTTCTTTTTCTCCAGAAAATAAAGTGGGATCAAGTAGCCTCAATTATGTGAAAGGGAAGAAAACAAGCATTTATCAAGCACCCACTGTAAATGAGACACCATCTATACCAGTTTCTGGCATACAGGCAGTGTAGTTCTCTGTAATCGTTTGTTTTTCTTGTCTTCTTTTTTTTGCTGCCCTCCCCTAAGCACCTCCAGTGTTTTGTTTGCTGTTGCTCACTTGTGTTAACAGATGGTGAATCCACAGATAACAGATACCTCCTGTGAAAGGGAGAGTACCGACTATTTATCTCGATTCCTGACAGAGAATCAGTGTGTGAAGATCTGCCTTTCTTTAGGGACTTGGGGGCAACACAGGACACCTGCTCACTCTCCTTCTCTTCTCCCAACCTCTGTCACCCTTCACCTGTTATCCCAAACCTTATTGAGTTGGGAAGAGTTCCCACAATCCACTGTCTAAAAAAAAAGATTTATTAGACCTTATTTGTAGAGCATGTTGAGTTCCTCAAAGAAGCCTAAGTACAACATATCATGCTGAGCAGGTTCTTTTCTGTTTAATGTCGTATAACCATGAGAATTTTTCGTGAACAAAGCTTCTTTGAATAGCTTAGAAGATAAACTATGCTGTCTTTCCGAGACTGAGTCTCTGTGTGTGAATCAAGGGTAAGGAGTCAGGGCAGGAGCCTCTCTGTCATGTTTTACTGGCTTAAATGATGTCTCCAGCCAAGAAAACACAAACAAAAATTGTCCTTGACAGAACTCCACGAAAATATCAAGTCCTTTGGAAAGAAATTCCTTAAAACTGTTATACTTTCATTTAATTCACAATAGTCAGACAATAATCATAATATTTTTGTTTCCACCCATGGCTCAAGCCTGTAATCAGCTACTCAGAGGCTAGGATCTGAAGATTATGGTTTGAAGCCAGCCTGGGCAGATAAGTCATGAGACTCTGCTCTCCAGTTATCTACCAAAATAAATAAAGCAAAACAAAAAAAAAACAAAGTAGCTGGGAGTGAGCCTGCTGCTCAAGTTGGTAGAGCACTTGCCTTGAGAAAAATAGCTCAGGGACAGTGCCCAGGCCCTGAGTTCAAGCCCCAAGATCAGTATAAAACAAACAACAACAACAACAAACTTCTATGCTTATTTCCATCCTTTTGGATCCTATCTATTTATTGGCTTTGCATATGACTGATTTACAAACTAGTGTCTAGTGCTCAAACCAAAGTATTTTTCTCCATATACAGTTTCTACTACATGATAACATGCTACTTTGCACTTTCAAGATATATTGACTCATAATCCAGTAAATTTTGCTACAACTAGCTATGAAGCCCTAGCTAAATGACCTTTTGGGGCTTCCATTTTTTTATCTGAAAAGTGAGGTTTTAAAACAAGATTTAACTCATTGGGTTGTTGTAAGAAATCTCTTTTAAGGGCAAGTTTGATGACCTCACTTGTGGTAAACTTTGTAGCTCAGAGCTTGTTTTCTCAAGAATGTACTTCTCCATATTCCTAAAGTATAAAGCAGCACCAGTCTCCCTTCAAGCAAGAGAAGAGTAGTAACCTTTCTTTTGTAGTTTTCCTTGACCTGGATTTCTCCAAATTCTTCCCCTGTGAACTCATTACTAATCATCTTGAATTTCTGGAGCATTTTGTCATCCTTCTTTTATGGTATATTTCTCAATATTTCATCTTTATGAGCTATCTCTCCCAATGGATAGGGAGAGGTAGTGGGTGGGACAGTGAGTTCTTCATTCTGTATCCTGGCACATAACACAGAATAGACAGGTAGGAATTGCTCACCAAACAGAATTGGTTAGAAACTTCAAAGATCCTGTTTTTTCTTCATTATATTGTTCCAAGATTGTTGTATCAGAAATTGAAATTCCAGTAATCTCTTCCTACTCCTCTTCCTCCTCCTCCTCCTCCTCCTCCTCCTCCTCCTCCTCCTCCTCCTCCTCCTTCTCTTCCTCCTCCTCTTCCTCCTTCTCCTCTTCCTCCTCTTCCTCTTCTCCTTTTCCTCCTCCTTCTCCTTCTTCTCTTTCTTCCTTTTTCCTTCTTCCTTCTTTCTTCTTTCTTCTTTCTTCCTTTGTCTCTGGTAATGAGATTTGAACCCAGAGCCTTACATTTGCTAGCTAGGTAGTTTCTCTACAACTTGAACCACATCTCCAGCCCATTGACAGCACTTTCTAGTATCCAAACTTTATAAAATTAAAATGGAACCATCAATATGGTATGCAGACTTCAGAAACCAAACTAGTAACAAGAATTTAATCAAGTAAAAGAAGAGGAGGAAGAGAAAGAGGAAAGAGGAGGAGGGGAGAGGAGGAAAAGAAAGAAAGAGGAGGGAGGAGGGAGAGGAATAGAAAGAAAAGAAAAAAAAGCCAGATACAGAAAGACAAATATCACACATTTTCTTGCATATGTGGACTCTAAAAGAAGGGGGGCATAAATGGACTGGTGTTGTGAGGAGCATCCAGTATCTGTAATTCTAAATCTGCATGCTTGGTGGCACAGTGAAGTCAATGTGGTAGCATTGTGTGTTCAGAGGACTGAAGAATTCCTGAGCACTTCAGACAATAAGCGTTGCTATGTTACTCCTCTCCTAAGCAGATGTTCACAGCTCAGAGAATGAAGGCAGTATTCTAGACACAAAAAAGCAAGTGCACAGTGCAACTCTTAGCCATTGTAAGAAGCATCTTGAACAAAAACACAATACAATTGGCAGGACGTACAGGATTACTAACACTATTTACCAAGGATTGCCTTGCTTTTGTTTCCCACTGGAAATATAGTAGTCTTACTACAAAACATCCTTTTTTATTTTTAGTTGAGACACTTCACAGATATTTCTAGCTTCTCTTGAAAAGTCAGGCCCTCCATACTGTGTGGCCATATTTACAGTGAACTGTGTTCACTGACTGCAAAGGAGCAGTAACAAATTCCATTGCCCATTTAAGGAAGCTTGGTGCTCTACCATTTCCTGTTAGTATGTGGCCCACGTCTCCAGGTGAATACCCTTATTCAGCCCTGGAGGGTAAAGATTTGTGCTTTTGATACCTCTTTGTCTAAGCCTCTGACTCTCAATGTGTAGAATTTGTACAATAGCAGCAACCAGCAAGAAGGATTGTTGAAAGACCTAATTGATGTATGTGAAGTGCCTTGTTCATTGAGTGTCTGAGTCTACGCCAACATTTCTTCAAATGTTTGCTATTTCTTTGCTTCAAAGTTAATTTTTATTGAGCTCATGCTATGCCCAGGTGCTTAGATATATGCATGGTATATGATAACGAGCAATACATATATGAGTCCTGCCTTCAGAAAGCATATAAGTTGGCATCCAAGAAAATGCCAGTTACCATGCTACTTGTCACTTGGTTGTTATTTATTTGTGTGTTTATTTTGTCATGAAACCATGAGAACCAAGAAGGTGCACATTGAGGATCCCTGCACTGGGGTGAGAAAAAAACAACACAGTGGCCCCATGACAGTTCCTCATTCTTGTCCTTGCCACGTCCCCTCTTCCTTGTCCTCTTCCCTCCAGAATGTTCATTCTCAGCATATGGTCATGTTATCTATTCAGTTATTCAAGCCAAAAATATTTTGATTCCTCTGTCTTCTCTATTCCTACCACATTTAATTTATCAGCAGATTCTATCAGCTTGGCTTGCAAAATCTGTTCTGGATCAGTCCACCTTCCCAGCTCTGTTCTAGATCTGTCCACCTTCCCAGCCTGATGCTGCTGTGAACTTTGGTGGTCCAAGCCACCATCACCGCTGCATTAGACACTTATGCAGGCTCCTGATGCTCCTCCAACTTCCATTCCACTAAATGCTCTGCCGTGTAAAGCCAGATTCTAAGTGTTTTAGAGCCCGTGGGTCTCTTTGTCTATCATCCACTCCAGCGTCCATTGCAGCTCAAACACTCGTAGACCACACTTAAATAATGGTGTTCTAGTCACTCCTTATTTACAAAAACAGGGTTCAGGCTGAGTTAGCGATGGTGATTTTTGAAAAAGTGAACTCAGATCACATCGCTCACCTATTTTAAATCCTTGCAACAATGTCTCAAAATCCTAATAATGCATTCCCAACTTTCCTGATCATGGCCTGTCTGCATGGCCATCTTCACCTGATGCCCTCTCTGCCTCAGCCCTTCCATGCTTTGTTCTCATTTTCTGACTATACATGGTGATTCCTTCCTTAGGGACTGCGTGCTAATTGTCCCCATCTTAGTATAACTGATCCCTCCGTATACATGTAATAGCATCCTGGAGAAACCTTCCTCTTTATTATTCAGTCTCCCTCCAAATGATAAATTAAAATCATCAATCATCAGAAATTTCCTCTTTATTAATTTGGCAGTTTTAGGTGATGGTCTGTATGTACTGAGTGATTGTGAGCTGAAGATAAAGACAAAGGCTGCTTTTTTCTGCTCTGCTGCCAGGCTTGCCCTGCAGTTGGCACAGAACAGGGCTCAAAAAGTACTTTTTAGAAGGAAGAGTAAATAAACACTCTCAGAAGCTACAAATCAGAGCACTCAGAGCCTCAGAAGTCAGAGTAAGAGTCGAATGCAACTTTATAAAGCTGGACTTTCTAACCAAAGCTTGCTTTATGTCATTGGCTCAAAAAGATGGATTGGTAAACTCTTACAGCCAGGAAGAGTTTACATTTCAGAAAGTCAAGGAGTAAAATTCATCTAACAAAGAGCCTGTGTCATTGCTGAGTGTGGCCCCAGCTGTCCGGCTGTGTGGTCCCTGGTCCATACTTGATATGTAGAAGGAGGTAGTTAAGGAAGATATTACTGATAAAAATTTTATTAACAAAGATGATGTTTGGGATATTACTGATTTACCTTGTTCACTGGAAAAACATAAAGCTTATTTTACAGGAAGATGGGATATAATTATAGTAATTTGTCACAAATATAAACATCTACAACTGCAATCCACTGAGATGGAATGCTACAAACACAGGTCCTTAACCAATAGAAATCGATTTCCTTATAGTTCTGAAAGGTACAAATGTGAGGACAGGAATGGGTTCTAACAAGGACCATCTTCCTAGACTTCAGATTGCAGCTTTCTCACTGAGCCTCCAGAGCTTCCTCTCTACCCATCGGCAGAGACATTGTCAATATGGACACCCCCCCATTACCTCTTGGTCCATGCTTATCTTCTCCTCAGCCTTAGTCATTTTTCTTTAAAGGACCTGTCTCTAGTCATATTAGAGATTGGAAGTTCAACATAGGAATTGTGTGAGAACATTAATCTGACCCACTATACTGATGAATATTCAAACAACATAAAGCTTCTTTATGGAGGAATGGGTTTTTAATGTGTGAAGGTGTGTGTGCACAGGTGTGTGAGGGTGTGCGTATGTGTACATCTTTCTATGTGTGTCCATGGGCATGTATATGCACAGATTCATGTATATGTGTGTACAAATTCATATACATGTGTGTATGTAGGAAGGGGTTCTTTTGTCAACACAAGTAGTATCTTCCTTAGAGAATCTGTGTTTACTCATTTTTTATTGTGCTTTATGCTTCACTTTAGTTTTAATCATACGGCTTTCCCCCAAATTTTATGTAAATAGTAAACAAGAAAATCAAATGCTGCATGTGAAATTACCTGTCTGTGAGACATAGAGAAGAAAGGGGAACCTAATCATAGAACCTCTTTCTCAGCCTTAGCAACAAAGATGTCCATTGGGGATGTATCCCAGGACAGTTAGAATGAAACCCTAAGATAAGTATTCAAATGTATTTTTTCTTTCATGCAATTGTTTCTAACATATTTATAAAATGATTTCTTTGTTGCTTTGTATGTCCCTCCCCCATGTTATAATCCCTGCTTTCACTGTATTTGATGTTGGGGAAGGGAAAAACAAATCATTTAACTAGGGATACAGGTGGACCCATTGCAACAATGAGATGTACAAGCCATTATGTTGAAAAACAAACTTTAAAACTTTGGTGGGGGGCGGGGAGGATGGGAGATGGTGGGGCGGCTATGGGAAGGGATGGGAAGGGGAAACAAAGGAGGAGGCAACAATGCTTGATAAGAAATGTACTCATTATCTTGCCCATGTAATTGTAACCCCTCTGTACGGTATTTTCACAATAAAAAAAAATGTCCTTTTCTGCCATTTTTCACTCATTTGTTGATCCCAGGACACCTTTCCTGGTGAATTACTTTCTTTTAATTCTCTCATCTCACAATATTTTGTAGCCACACTCAGAAATATTCTACACCCGACAGAGCAATTCCTTGAATGACAAGAGCTACTTTGTAATACTTTGATTTAAAATAGCACATTTTAATTTATGAAGTAAACATTATTGAATACTTACTATTTATGGACTACCATTCTTAATGGGTCCTATGAATATTTTCATTTAATTTCACAACAGTCCTAAGACAGAAATATTATTCTTATGTTCTGTTTATAGATGGAGAAACTGTGGTTTGTAATGGATAAGTAAGACAAACAAATAAACTAGGCAACTCTGAGCATAATACCAGCCCAAATCTAATGTCATATTACTTAATGGGAAATGATTTACTTATTTATTAATCACTTATGGAGGAGCTGAACTCAAGAATATCACATTCATTTGAAGTGTCAGGATATACACCAGATATTTTCTGTGCACCATTTGGTTCTTTGTTATCCAACTTCCTGCATGAAGTTTAATTTCATCCAGAACTAATTAAGTATATCTGTTCTTGGAAGACACTCAAGTAGGCAACAGTGTGTGGAGACCTTGCTCTTAAGATGATTGACAGGTTGACAAATGCATCTGATACATGCATACCTAACACAATTCCAAGTGATGATGAAGTAGCTACCGCTAATTGGAAGAACAGAGGAGAAAGGGACTAACTTCAACTGGACAGGATCTCAATTCAGGTAAAAGCCTGTGATTGAAAGGTTACCCTAAAATGTACTCTCTTCTTAATTAAATGGGAAGTTTACCTCACTTAGCTAAGCCTTCTCCAAGAATTAAATGGTGATAGGTAAATACTGTTGAGTATTATGCCTAGCACCCAATAAACAGTGTTAACAAATATTATTACAGGCTGGGAAGGTGGCTCAGTGGTAGAGCACTTGCCTTGCATGCATAAGGCCCTGGGTTCGATTCCTCAGCACCACACAAGCAAAAAGAAAAAAAGCCAGAAGTGGTACTGTGGCTCAAGTGGTAGAGCGCTAGCCTTGAGCTGAAAAGCTGAGGGACAGTGCCCAGGCCCAGAGTTCAGGCCCCACGACCAGACACACAAAAAAATTAAAAAATATTATTATCACTGTTATAGTTTAGTTCTGAGGAAAATCCCTATATCAAGAATAAGAATCTCAGTCTGTCTATATTACAGAAAGTGGGGTTACAGCTTAGAATTGGCAGGTTTACGTGTGCAGTGTTGATTCCTCCTATTTCAACCATATAACTCTGGACCTGTGTATAAACTTTTGAAGCCTTGGGTTTTTATTTCTGAGCTGGAACAACAAGGACATCACACTGTGAGGCAAAATAGTAACTACATCAGATATTTACATTATAGTAGTAGTGTTCTTAAGGACTTATAGGTATTATTTTGTGTAATCCTCATAATAACTTTATCAGGAATTAACTGTCTTACCATCTCACATAGGGGTGTAGGTATTAGCTTTATAGCTATTAGCTCTCTTATCCCCTTTCCACAAGAGGACAGTGAGGTGTTCAGAATATTAAAAAAAAATTGCAGTCTCATACAGCCAGTAAGTGATATCACAGGATTTGAACCTTGACTTGACACGCTGCATTCATGAACATTGTGGTATTCTATTCCCATTTCTATGCTTAGTCTAGAAAACCTTGAGCAAGCTGCTCAGGGCAAGGTCAGCATTCAGCAATACCTTTCTTAAGTTAAATTATAAGACATAAGATATGACCCTTTAGAAGGAAGAGCACAGGAGATGCCCCTTGGACAATATATGTCAACATGTAACTAGTTCATCAAAAGACTGGATGTGGTGGCTTATACTTGTCATCTCGCTACCTGGGAAGTTGAGATTGGGAGTATCAGAGTGCAAGGCTAGTCTGGGCAAAATGTTAATGGGGGCTCCTAACTCAGCAAATAAGCTTAGCATAATAGTTTACATCTGCAGTCCCTACTACATGGGAGACATAAGTAGGAGGATTGCTGTCTGTGTCTGGTCCCCAGAAAAATGCAAGATTTTATCTGAAAAAATATATAGCAAAAAAGGACTGAAGGACATGGCTCAGTGATTGGGCACCTGACTAACAAGCTTGAGACCTTGACTTCAAACACCAGTTGAAGCAGCAGCAGCAGCAGCAGCAGTAGTGGTAGTAGTAGTAGTTGAACAAGCCCAGGCCTGAACAGAATTATTAATTTAGGCCTTATAGACTGGGTAAACAGCTTTATGCAAACATACAGAGGCAGGAAGCTATGGGTCATCTACAGAGAAGAGGGAGGATTCTGTCTGGCAGGAGCACAGCATGCAGAAGATACGCTGAGACAGCAGACTTGAAATACAAAGATGGAGGCACACTCCACTGTGACCTGGTAAGAGGTCACTTGCTGACATGGAATAAAAAGTTGTTTATAGTCACTCTGATGGCATCGTGAAGATGGCTTGCTAGATATAGAATCTGGAAAAAGGGAACTAGTATAAAATTATCAAATTATTGTAGGTGACTTATAATGGAGGAAGGCCAACCAAGCAGTGGTGAGCCTGAATCAGAACAGAAGATCAGCCTCTTTCTGTGAATCTCCATTGTTGATCATCGATAGATACTCCTGGAGTCTCCCATCTTCTGGCTAGCTGTGTCCGGGTTGTCATTTGTTCATCAACTGGTTTAATTTACCCTCACTCATTAGAAGTGATGTCTCACTTCTAATGAAGTTTTGCTTTCAAGGATACTTATGTGTATAATATTTCCAGCGTGGACTTCAGCTAAGGATGGAGTGGAGTTTGTTGTACTTTAGCAGGCTTATTGGTTTCATGATTGTCGGTTTTCTCTAGTTGTACCTTGGCACCAGGTTAAGTGTAAAAGAACCTTGTGTGTAGCAGGACATCTTTGGCTCATGCCTGTAATCTTAGCTATTCAGGATTTCAAATTCCAAGCCCAGGCAGGAACATCCATACACCTCTTATCTTCAACTCTGCACTGAAAAAAAAAAGCTGGAAATGGAGCTGTGGCTCAAATGATAGAGACTAGGTCCAGAGTTATATGGTTGAAATAGGAGGAATCAACACTGCACACATAAACCTGCCAATTCTAAGCTGTAACCCCACTTTCTGTAATATAGAAAGACTGAGATTCTTATTCTTGATATAGGGATTTTGCTCAGAACTAAACAATAACAGTGATAATAATATTTTTTAATTTTTTTGTGTGTCTGGTCGTGGGGCCTGAACTCTGGGCCTGGGCGCTGTCCCTCAGCTCTTCAGCTCAAGGCTAGCGCTGTACCACTTGAGCCACAGCACCACTTCTGGCTTTTTTTCTTTTTGCTTGTGTGGTGAGGAATACTAGGTAATTGATTATAAAATTAAATATATGGGCATAAATATGGACATGGGCATATTGCTTTAAATGGATGTATATAAGAATTTCTGAGTAATGATCATTTTTAGAAAAATGAAAGTACATTTGTGTTTTTTATGTGATGAATGAAGATGTATGTATAAAAGTGGATGAAAGCAGTTCTACAATTGTTGTTCAAGTGACTACAGTATTATTCTACAATACTGGAGTTAGTTAATGTTTCTTGAATCTTTTGTATTTCAGGTTTATTATTGTCAGGTAGATGTATGTATGTATGTATGTATGGGTGGGTGGATGGAAATAGATACCAGGTAAATAATAGGTATATGGATAGATAGATGATAGATCAATTAATTATAGGTAGATAACAGATATAATCTATAGATTATAGATGATTATAGATAGATGATAGATGGTACATGTGTGGATGAATAGAGAGATGATACATAAGTAAGTAGGAGATAGGTGAAGGATAGACAAGGCAGGTTTAGACATATACAAGATATGTTATGTATTAAATTCACACATGTGCATATATGTGTATGTAAAAAAGTAGTTTGTACTACATATAGGAATCTAAGGTCCCACAGGAGCAGTTGGTTTCAGTACCTTGTTGCTCTGATAGATTGGGATTTGTGTTGATTCTCTTCTTCTTTTCCATTCATGGATATGACTTATGTCATCAATATTTGTTCTGATTTGGGGCAGTACTTCATTGAACACTGGCCTCCTGTGCAGGGAAAGCACTTGCGACCACTGAGCTACATCCTAGCCCTTACCAGATCTTTTGTTAGAAGAGGATTAAAATACTTCTATCAATCATGTCTCAATTAAGGTCTATTAGGCAAAAATCATTCAATCCTGTGCCAGCCTTATCTCAGGATCACTTCCCGTGCTATCTCAAGAAAGAAAAACCCATTTTCTCTGGATGACTCTGGGACCTGCAAAAATCTACTTCCTTATGGCCACTTATTTACTTTCAGATTTTCCCACTTTGGATGCTGTACTTTCAGAGATTCAAGATTTAATATCATTTCCCCAGAATATGGTTCTCTAAAAACTTCATCTTTGTGTGTGTGTGTGTGTGTGTGTGTGTGTGTGTGTGTGTGTGTGTGTGTGTGTGTGTGTGTGTGTGTGTGTGTGTGTGTGTGTATGTGTATGCTGGGGCTTGAACTCAGGGCCTGCATGTGCTGTTCATGAACTTAGTGCTTTGCATTTGAGCCACTGTTTCTTTTTTTAAATTTTTTTATTGTGAAAATACCATACAGAGGGGTTACAATTACATGTCAAGGTAATAAGTACATTTCTTATCAAGCATTGTTGCCTTCTCCTTTGTTTCCCCTTCCTATCCCTCCCCATTCCCCCCCCCCCGCCAAAGTTGTAAAGTTCAATTTTCGACATAACAACTTGTACATCCCATTGTTGCAATGGGTTTCATGTTAAGCATTTTTGGAATTGGAGAAAAGAGTCTCATGACTTTCCTGCTTGGGCTGGCTTCAGATTGTGATCCTCAGGTCTCAGCCTCCTGAATACATAAGAGTGCAGTTGTGAGCCACTGGTGCTCAGTTTCTGTCTTCAACAGGATTGATAATCAGAAGTGATGATACCTAAAAATTCTTTTCTATAGTAGTTAAATATAATTCCTTATGTAATATTGTGCTCTTATAAATATTTTGGGCTGTTGCAATGTGGTCACACACCTGTAATTGTGTCTACTAAGGAAGTTGTGATCTGGGGATTACAGTTTGAAGCTAGCCTAGGTAGACAGTCCATGAGATTCTGTCTCCAGAAATAATCCGCACATGGCCAGGCTGGAAATGTTGCTCAAATAGTATCGTGCCGGCTATGAGCAAGCATGAGTTCTGGCCCTAGCAAAATAAAACACCAAAAACATTCCTTCATTTGGATGTAGTACTCATGCTTGTAATCCTAGCACTGGGGAGCCTAAGGGATGGGATGCATTCAAACTCAGCCTGAACTAAAACAACCACCACCACCACCACAACAACAATTTCTATTTGTCTATGGGAATGTATGTAATTTTCACCAAAAAATGGCGGGGCTGGGAAATTGGCTCAGTGGTAGAGTGCTTGCCTTGCATGCATGAGGCCCTGGGCTCAATTCCTCAGCATCACATAAGCAAAAAGAAAAAAGCCAGAAGTGACGCTGTGGCTCAAGTGGTAGAGCGCTAGCCTTGAGCTGAAGAGCTGAGGGACAGCGCCCAGGCTCAGAGTTCAGGCCCCACGACCGGACCCCCCAAAAATGGTATGTATAATTTCATAAACAATAGCAGCAACTCAAGATTATTTGGGTCTTTTTCTAAAAGATAGAACAACTAAAGTAAGTTTTCTTATCTTTAAGCTCCCAGGAAATAAAAATATGAGTGGGAAAGTCTAGTATCTCTCGACTCAGTAGCAACTGTGAGAAATACAATCATTAACAATAAAAGGGGTGAATATAGAAGTCCATCCAAAGCAAGCATAGGTACCCAACCTCTTGTATCTGTGCAGCAGTTGAGAGTTAAAGGAAGGTCCTCTTGTGCATGTAACCTGGTAAAAAGTGGCGGTAACTACTGGTCATCACACAGAGATGTATACTGTGTCATTACAAAGAATGACAAAGACTTTGGCATCCACTTTTAATAAAATAAGGGTGGGTCATAGAGCAGAATTCAATGTAGCATGAAAGTTGAGAATTGAAAGAAAATATTCTAGAGTTTTCCAAATCACCTTAAGGCAGTTTCATTTTCTTTCTCTGCACTGGTCAGCATTTTGTCAATTTTTATTCTCTTGGGCCTGTGTTAGTGTCACACCAATCATCATCCCCTCAGGTCTGTCTCTGTGTTTTCCCAGTAATACTGGATGTTTGAGAATCACAGACCCAGCAGCTTACAGACTTCCTCACAGGGGTGAAAGCAGATCTCACATTTAAACTTCAGTGCTAAATCCATGTGAAGACAAGTGCACTGGCTCAGATGCCCTGACAGGACTTCAGACATCCGTCAACCACCTTCAGTCTTCATATATTTGTGCCCTTGCAAGACCTTACAACATATAGAGAGCTGTGATTAATTGTATATAACCAGTATAGCTGCTTTCATGAGGAACAGCCTATATTGTGCTGAAACTTTTGCTTTAATATGGTATTAGTTGAGGTTTTCTAGTGGTTAATTGGAGATAAGAACCTCACGAACTTTTCTGCCTGGGCTGGCTTTGAATCATGATCCTCAGAACTCAGCCTCCTGAGTAGCTAGGATTACAGGCGTGAGCCACCGGCGACCGGCTCTCTTGTTTTTTGAGAGTCCTTGGTGATACAGTTGTTAAATCTGAAGTCCGTTGAACAGTTTAAAGAGTTGGACATGTTCTTAATGTTATACAAAGGATATGGTTGGAACCTGATGATTATGTATTTCTACAATATCTATCTATCTATCTATCTATCTATCTATCTATCTATCTATCTATCTATCTATCTATCTATCTATCTATCTATCTATATCTGTCTGTCTGTCTGTCTGTCTGTCTGTCTATCCACGTATCTATCTGTCTGTCTAGCTACCTATCTATCTGTATCTCATTATTGAGATAGTGTTCCTGACAGCAGGAAATAGAAGAGATTAGAGAAGACTATCTTTTGCTAAATATAGGTGGAAAAAATTGTTCTAGGTCTTTTCCTTTGGTAGCCTATTGAAATAGACCAAAGTGTTATGCTGGTTCATTTATTTGTCTTTGGGAAATAAATGAGGAAATTTGCTTTTTTTTTTTTTAAAAAAAAAAAAGGGAGAGAAAGCTGGGTGTCTATAATACTTGCTACTCAAGAGGCTGAGATCTGAGAATCCCACTTCAAAGCCAGCCTGGGCAGGAAAGTCCATGAAACTGTTTTCTCCAATTAGCTACCAAAAAGCTGGAAGTGAATTTGTGGCTCAAATGGTAAAGTTCTAGCCTTGAGCACAAAAACTCAATGGCTTCTCTCAGGTCCTGAGTTTAAGCCCAGGACTGGTGTGGACTCACACACAGACACAGACACAGACACAGACACAGACACAGACACAGACACAGACACAGACACAGACACACACACACACACAGACACACACACACACACACACACACACACACAGAGGCACTCACAACTTACACAAATTTTTTAAAAAAGAAAGAAAGCAAGAGAATGAGGCGGGTAGCCCATGAAGCCATATTTCCTTACCTCTGAACAACATCAACAACAAAAAGAAACCAAGAAATGGAAAAGCAGTTTTCTGTCAGTGTGAAGACTTCTAAGATTAGCCAATTAAAAGAGTGTATTTAGCAACTCAAATATTGTTCACAGTAATTGCTCATAATTAGATTTGATTTGTCATAAGAAGAAAGCCAAGCATTGCAGTGTTTGAAATTCTTGACAGTGCAGGAAAATTTAGTCTTATTTCCGGTTTTCAATGCTATAGATCACCACCTCTTAAAGAATTGCCAATGTGACAAACATTGTGATAAGGCATTCCTCTAATCGATTAATATAGACATTTCAGTAATTTGTTCCCAACCTCCAAATAGTGTAGAGATGACAAACAACTCAATAAGTTGAAAAGGAGTGATGGAGATCACCATTTCTTGAGGGACCAACTAAGTAACAAATATAGGATGGTGTTAGCTGCTCTTCTTGATGAATGCAATAAATATTTACGGAACATTAACATTGTGCTTTCTTAACCATGTTGAAAGAACTAACCATACTATTCTCCTGCTTTAATTTTCTGACACACTGCCTACAGGTTTTTGTTGTTGTCATCTTTCCTTACAGCATTCAAAGTTCCCTGAGAGCTAAAGATCATCAGTTGTTTATCCTAGAACAGGTACATAGCAAATGCTCAATGAATGCTTATATAATATTAGGAAGGAAGGAGGGAAGGAGGAAGGGAGAGAGGGAGGAAGAAAAGAAGGAAGGAAGGGGGAGGGAGTTGGAAGGGAAGAAAGGAGGGAGGGGGAAAAAGAAGGAAGGAAGGAAGGAAGGAAGGAAGGAAGGAAGGAAGGAAGGAAGGAAGGAAGGAAGGAAGGAAGGGAGGATGGAAGGAAGGAAGGAAGGAAGGGAGGATGGAAGGAAGGAAGGAAGGAAGGGAGGATGGAAGGAAAAGAGGGAAGGAGGGAGAACACAGAGAAAAGAAAGGAAGGAAGAGTTAAAACAATCTTGCTCTTTGCCACAAAGGAGCTAAAGAATTTAGAATATTAGATATATGACATTATCTTGGGACAATGTATATGCATATACACACACATACATACATGCATGCATGCATGCATACATACATACATACATACATACATACATACATACATACATACATATGTATGATATGTGTAAGTTAACAAGCAGGGAGGAGAAAGGAGATTAAGAAAGAGTATTTGGTTCAAAAGACATTATTCACATGTATGTAAATACCTCCAACGAAACTGCTTTATACATATAATTTACACTAATGAAAAAAGGAGCAAATTATAATCCCATCAAAGCCCCACAGCAGAGTCACTGAAAGATATAATAAAATAGCATATATATATATATATATATATATATATATATATATATATATATATATATATATAACTCTCAGAGGTCAGGGGAACAAAGAGAGAAGGTCACAGATAAAGTAATAGCAAATAACGATGCATCTTTAGCAGTGTGGTTTTATAGTGGCACAGCTATTGTCTTTTAATACAGTGTGCTTTTGCACCCCTGTGTGTCTTTCAATAAAATCTTGAGTGGGTTTTTTTATGGTTTTGTCAACATTAATACAATTGTCCAATTGCTTGTTAAGGTTAGGTGATGCTGAGGAGAAGAGTTCATGGTGAGTGCTGTTTCTTTTCAGACATTCTGCTGATGCCTGCACCCTTGCTTTATCCAGGCTCAGTTATTGATTTACTGGCCATTGATTCAAAACTAGTAACATTAATTCAATACTTAATTATAGCTCCAGACTTTCCTCAGAGCTTAAAAAAACACTTTCTTGTGCTTTGCTGAAGGAAATCTATCCTTCCTTAGTTAACAATCTAGAATGGATATTTCTTATTTCTGACAGCTTTCTATGGCATTATTTTCTTTGACAAGCAACAAATGTATTGCTAATTTCTATGAAAACATATAAAAAGAAAAATTACTGTTCTGGTGAATTAATTAAGGGGATCATCAATATTCTTTGCTTCTAGAAAAGGCACATACTTGTAACTCTTGCTTTCTCATTTTAGAAAAGTAAGAAAAAGTAATTCAAAATAATAGACACATAGCTAAATGCTGGTGGTTCAACGACATACAATTCTGGCTACTCAGCTGAGACCTAGGAGATTATGGTTCGAAGCCAGCCTATGCAGAAAAATTTCATCTTCAAAATGACCAGCACAAAGCTAGGCTGTAGGCATGACCATAAATTCAAATAACTGTGAGACCCTAAGTTCAAGTCCAAGTGATAGCAAAAATAAAGCAGACACAGAATTGCATTTTGATATACCACATTCTGAAGCTGTAAAGTTGAATTTCAAATGTATGGCTAAGGAAATACTAAAATCATTTTAGCATTTAGGTAAGGTAAAGAATATATATTTTTCACGAAATGATAGCCTCACATGAAATTTAACTTTCTGTGTGGGTATTCTCCTTAGCTGTGTGTGAGGGTTTTTTTGTTTGTTTTTTGTTTTGCAGCAGGATATGTGTACAATATGCTTTAAAGACTCACAGGACAGTCTCTCTGCTTTTCATCTTCATCGTAATAAATCAGATCTTAGTGAGGAGGAGGAGTTAGTTGTCTAGGCTACCAAGAGGGGCTGCAATTAAAACTCCCATTGGGCTTTCAAGTCACACAAGTTATGATCACATTTAAATGTCTCCTCACATAAGAGAAACCATAGCTCATTTTGGAGACAATATCCCTCCTCACCATCCCTTTCTATGAAGTGTGTTCTTCAAGATGGTTGCTGTAGTAACAAGACATTAATACTGCAACTCTCACATGTCCAGTATGCACTATGTGCTAGTCCTATGATGTACCGGTCCTACTGTGTGCTAGACCTACTATGTGCTAGTCACTCTGATGCACTTTGGTCACAGGGGCAAAGCCTGATGTTACTGCCTTAGCCTGGGCTCTCCTTTTTCCAGGGTATTCACCAAGATGAGAGAGCAGCACTCCAAGCAAAGGATTCAGGATACTTGTCACCACCTCATCTTCCTTCCAGGATATGCAAAAGTGGGTGGGAATGCAGGTGTATTGTACATTCATTCACAAGGCCCTGGCTCTGTGGGGAAGGCTCATCAGGACAACTGCCTGGGAATGGCTAGCCTGGAGGTGGCTCTCAGGCAGTTAGCATGAGAAGAAAAAGAGGTTTGCCCTATCAGAAACAAGACCAGAGCCAATATATTTGTATAGTTTCCTGATTTCCAGCAGTTTATGTTGGGCCTCACAGTATGTTCATCATAAATAAATTTTTGTGATGTACATAATAGCAATGATTCCTGATTTCTTCTCTACATCTGTGATTAGTGTGTGTCATGAATTCCAATTCTATAATTAGACCCTAGACCTTACTGCTGCCCACATTCCCAGTTGGCACATTATTGGTCCTTAGACACAAAGCTGGAATCTGGGTAGCAACTACTCATTCCTTACCTATGGTGGCATCTAGCCAGTGCCAGGCTGGCAGAGTAGACTGAAACTCAAGGAAAACCCTCAAAGAATTCTCAGATGAATGGTCTGATATCTAGGAAATAAACATTTCTCAGTAGATTAAAAATAAGAGAGAGGATGGGAAGGTGGCTCAGTGGTAGAGTGCTTGCCTCACGTGCATGAAGCCCTGGGTTTGATTCCTCAGTACCACATACACACAAAAGGCTGGAAGTGGCACTGTGGCGCCCAGGCCCAAAGTTCAAGCCCCAGGACTGGCAGAGAGAGAGAAAAAAATGAGAGAGAGAGAGAGAGAGAGAGAGAGAGAGAGAGAGAGAGAGAGAGAGAGAGAGAGAGAGAGAGAGAGAGAGAGAGAGAGAGAGCTGTTTATGCTCCAAATGAATTATACTTAGAAGAAATACGTCTCATGAAAAAAAAATGAATAAGAACACTGTATTTTTATTTCCCATTGCTTTCCCTCAGTGGTATAGACTAGAGACAGTCTTTCTGCGACTCGGAATGGAAAGTGGTGGAGAGCTATGACTTCACTGGACAGTCTATAAAGTCCTGTGATCTCTAAACATGGAGTTGCATCCCAGGGATTATAGTGTCTAGTCTGACAGAACGATCACACTTTGAACTTGTTTACTGTGTGTTAGAGGGTAGTCCTCTTTGTCTTTCTCCTTATTCTCCAACGCCCAGTCAGAAGTGAGAACCCCAGGAAAGGGAAGAGAAACTGAGGCAGGGAAAATGTCATTGCAGCCAATATGGCTCCCAGAGGGCTTCTCCTGCAGAACCCATGGTGTCCACAGGAGAAGTTGGCTGGAAGCTTGGCTCTCCTCCCTGAGGACATTGGTCCTTCGGGACTTTGTCCATGGATTTCCACAGCTGCGACTCTTGGAAAGCAGGCAGTGTTACTCGTGGTCAGCGACCCCTCACCCCATTGTCATTGTCTGGGGAATCTTCCACACACTCATGAATATTCCCAGTGTCCCTTGTAGATAGTGATCTTGAGCACAAGTGCAAACATACCTGGAGACTTTGGAGAGGGTCAAGGAGCAGATACAACATGCCGGCCCCCAAAGCCTCTTTCCCAAATAATCCATATCAAACCCCTGCCTTTCACTCACCAACATCTTGTATTCTATGTGTTGCTTAAAGATTCTTTGATTGATGTCCAGGAGTCACAAAACTGTCTCTCCATCTCTCTGTGTATGTCTTTGTCTGTCTCTTCCTCTGTCTCCCTCTACCCATTCCCCCTTTCTTTCCTCTCTCTCTTCCCCTCTTCCTCTGTTTCTCCCTTTCTAGATGGAGCCCAGATTCTTGCACATGCCGATTAAGCACTCTACTAACTCAAAGGTGAAATCCCTAGCTTCTTTTTTTTTGAGGTTTACTATGCAACTTAAACAGGCCTTGAACTTATCATGTAGCCCATAAAGGCTACAATTTCATGACCCTCCTTTCTCTGCCTCTCTAGTACTGGGATTACAGGTATGTGCCTTGACATCTGGCTTTGTATCTATCTTTGAGTTGAAGCTCTTATTATATGTAGCCCTTAGTCAAAACATTATCAAATTTATGCTTATGACTCTCTCATGATCTTTCCAAATCTTTATAGCAACCATGTGGGATAACTACTATTCTTACCACATTTTTCTGATGTGAAGATAAAAACTTAAACAAGTAACTGGCCCAAACATATACACCTACTAAGTGGCAGAGGGAGCATTTGATCCTAAGCTTTTATCAGTCCAGAGCTGAAGTTCTCAATCATCAACCTCTTATTGACAAACACATCATCACAAATTGAATGTTGTAAAAGAATTTCTGAGACAATATGCAATGCAACTTAATCTATATCCACCTATCCTATACTAATTCTTCAGATATTGTTTTTATATCTGCTTTCCTGCAAAGCATTGCTACTTAAATGCATTATAATATGTACAAAGAAAAAGTATCTTTGCTTATAAGAGTCTTATAACACACAGACATTAACAACATTTTTTGTTAGAGATGTGTGTGTGTGTGTGTGTGTGTGTGTGTGTGTGTGTGTGTGTGTGTGTGTGTGTGTGAAGTGCCAGTCCTGGAGCTTAAACTCAGGGCCTGGGCACTATTCCTGAGCATTTATGCTCAAGATTAGCACGCTGCTACTTGAGCCACAGCTCTACTTTTTTAGTGCTTAATTGAAGATAAGAGTCTGGTAAACTGCAGGCTAGCTTTGAATTATAACCCTCAGATCTCAGCCTCCTGAGTAGCTAAGATTACAGGTATGAGCCACTGGTGTCCGGCTAACTTGGACATTTAATCACCCAATTTAATCAAAAAGAATCTCAAAAGAATTGCATTCCTCTGCTACTGAGGATAATACGGGGGAAAGGGGGAAGGTAGAACGTAGGTACAATGTTTTTTGATAGGTTAGATTCTAATGTCATATGGTGAAACCCAGTGAATACAGTTAAGTGATATATTATATCTTGAAATAGAAAAATAAGATTGAAATGCACTAATTGGAATTAAACAATGGAAGTTTTAAGAGAAAATCAACCTGGAGAATATACCACATAAACAAACAGTATCCAAAAGCTTCACCAGGTTATAATAACTTTTATTTAATTATGCCTTGCCTGCTTCTGTATTTGATAAAAGTTCAAGCCCCATGACAGACTCAAAAAGAAAGTAAATGTAAAGTTGATTTAAAAGAGGAGAAAAAAAGATTCAAATAGAAAGAATATGTTTCTTGAACAGAATTTTAGAATATATGAGCGGCTGCCAGAAACAAACATCTTATACTGTCTTAAATTGATAAGCCTAGAGGTCTATCACCATTAATTACATTCTTGTATCAGATTGCAGGAGTGGGGGAGTTGTTAGAAGATCCTTCTCAGTAATGAGGTCTCAGTTCTAACTTTCACGTCATCAGCATCTCCATTGAGGGAAATCAAAATCCTACTGCTATGTGGTAAAGAGGGTTTTCATTTCCATCTTTTCTATCTAGAAAAGGTATCTACTTTGCTCTAAAACTGCAAAACAGAAGTTGTATCCTTTTTTATTAATAGTCCTGCAAGATAACAGTTTTATAACACTGCAAGAGAAGGCAGAGCTACTCAAAGATTGGAACAGGGAAAAGAAAAAAAAGGCATGCTAATCATATGCTCCAACTTCATTCTTAGCTTTATTGGGAGGTGTTTTGACATTCAAGTGGGAAGTGTCTTCTTTCTGTCAGTCCAGGCAATACTTAAATCTCAGACACTAATTGCACACAGTGTTCACAATCGCTACTATTACAATATATGTTGGAAATATTCTGACTTTTTGTCCAAATTTGCATTTTCTAATGACTGTTGCTTTCCCTGACACCAGACACTTAGAAAATACCTTTCCTAAAAAGATGAATGCTCACCTCTGTGGTAAGAGCGCTGAATAAGTATTTATATGGTCTTAAAAACCTCATAATACAGTGAAAACAGGGGTTATACCGTGGGGGAAGGACATACAAAGCAACAAAAAAAATCACCTTATAAATATGTTAGAAACAATAGCAAGAAAGAAAAACTACTTGAGTCCTTATCTTGGGGTTCATTTCACCTAACATCAACTTATCTGACCTTTTCTAACCTTGTTTCAGGCATATACTAGTTATTGAAAATAAGGGAAACCATGGGACTTAGGTTTCTTTGGGCCTGGCTTACTTCACTTAATTTTTTTCAAGTCTTTCCATTTCCTAACAAATGGGGCAATGTCATTCTTTCTGATGGAGGCATAGAATTCCATTGTTTATATATATATGCCACATTTTCTTGATCCATTCATCTACTGAGGGACATTTGGGTTGGTTCTATATCTTAGCTATGGTAATTAATGCTGCAATAAACATAGTTGTGCTGGTGGCTTTAGTATGGTCTTGTTTGTGAACATTTGGGTAAATACCCAAAAGTGGGATTGCTGGGTCATAGGGGAGCTCTATTTGGAGTCTTTTGAGGAACCTCTATACTACTTTCCAGAGTGGTTGAACAAGTTTACACTCCCACCAACAATGCAGTAGGGTTCCCTTCTGTCCACATCTCCTCCAGCATTTGTTGTTATTAGAGTTCTTGATTGTGGCGATTATAGCCATTCTAACTGGGGTGAGGTGGTATCTCAGTGTTGTTTTGAGTTGGTATAATTTGGGGAGGGGAAGGGAAAAAACAAATTGTTTAAATAGGGATACAGGTGGACCCATTGCAACAGTGAAATGTACAAGATGCTATGTTGAAAAACAAACTACAACTTTGGTGGTGGGGGAGGGGCTGGGAGGGCAGGGATGGGAAGGGGAAACAAAGGAGAAGGCAACAGTGCTTGATAAGAAATGTACTCATTACCATGCTCATGTAATTGTAACCCCTCTGTACAGTATTTTCACAATAAAAAACTTATTAATAAAAAAATAAAAACTTCATAAGACCATATAAACCTTATGTCTTATAAAATACTCTCACACACCTCAGACATTACCTTTCTCAGCCTCTTTGTCTCTTCTCACATACCTCCTTCTTCTTCCCTAACTTGGGAACTCTGGGGAAATAAATAGTACTCAACTGATCTGAGTGACGATTGATCCTAAATTCCCTAAGTTACTATCAATTACAGGACTCTCACCATTATCAACAATGAAGGGCACCAAGAAGGTTTATGATTCTAATAGAGAGATATGAATATGCAACCTCAGAAATATTTGAAATCCAGGGGTTGATTTAAGTAAACTCTATGACAACCCTCCTCCCCAATGAATGTTCTTTAAATTAAATAGATTCCTCTTTGTAGAAGGTTTTTGGCAATGTTTGAATTAAAATTTAATTTTAATGAATCAAGAAACTGAATGAATTACAAAGTACCATCTCTGGAGAATTATAGATGAGAAGTAACTTACCATATGATTCTTGAACTCAGGGCCTAGGTTCTGTCCCAGAGCATTTTTTGCTCAAGGATGGTGTTCTACCACTTGAACAACAGCTCCACTTCTGGCTGCTTGATAGTAAATTAGAGATACGAATCTTACAGATTATTCTACTCAGGCTGGTCTTGAACCATGATCCTCGTTTCTCATCACTGGCATCTAGTCGGCATATCACTTTATACAGTTAGGTGAAAAGATGAGGGTGGGAAGGATCACTGGTCCACAGTATTGCTTTGGTCACTCTTCCTGACTTGCTCAGAGTGGCAATAAGTTGGACTCAACACAGAGAATGGATATCTTAAAACCCTCACTTGGCCAGGTGCCAATGTTCATGCCTGTAGGCTGTGATTTGAGGATCACAGTTCAAATAAAACCCAGGCAGAAAAGTCCATGAGATTCTTATCTCCAATTAATCACAGAAAAAGCTGGAAGTGGTGCTGTGGCTCCAGTGGTAGGGTGCTAGCCTTGAGCAAAAGGAGCTCAGTGACAGTGCCCAGGCCCTGAGTATAAGCCCCAGGAATGGCAAGAAGACAAACAAACAAAAACCTCCTCCCTTCAAAACCATACTAAATCTAGTCCACTCTAGTAACTCAATATTTTCCTAAAGGAAGTGGTGATGTGGCTTAAGTGGTAGAGCACTAGCCCCACAGCCAACAGACCAAAAAAAAAAAAATCCTAAAAATAGAATCTATCAAGAGCATTGTTTGCTAGGAGGTACAATAGCTGAAAAATACTATTAAGGTGGCCAACTGTTAACTAAAGCTAATCATCAACAAATCATTAGTCATGAAATTGGCAGAAACTTTTTTTCTTTTTTTGGTCAGTCACGGGACTTGAACTTTGGGCCTGGGCACTGTCCCTGTGCTCATCAGCTCAAGGCAAGCGCTTTACCGCTTGAGCTACAGCGCCACTTCTGGTTTTTTAGTGGTTTATTGCAGATAAGAGTCTCATGGACTTTCCTGCCTGGGCTGGCTTTGAACTGTGATCCTCAGATCTCAGCCTCTTGAGTAGCTAGGATTACAGGCATGAGCCACTGGTGCCCTGCTCTGGTGGAGCAGGTCATAATAATAATCAATATTTGAAGTGCACATTTCAATTTGAAAACCTCTTTCATATTTTTGTGAAGAGTCTGATTTGAGTTTCCCTACACACATTTTTTTGTTTCAAATAAGAGATTTAGATAGACAAAGTCACACTATTGGCAGGGCTAGCAAGAGTAAAGCCCACTACAAGAGGTGCCTGAGTGTCAGGGTCTCAAGGGAGACCCAGCAGGTGCAGAGTCACAGGCTCCCCCTCTCAGGGGCCTCCATTCTGCCCCTCTGCATGTTGCCTGGAAAAACACACAAAGGTGTTTCCTTCGCTTCCTGCAATGGAGCCTTTTCTTGGTATCTAGACATTCACAAGGATTCTGAGCATCCTCTCCCCCCCCCCTTACCACCCTCTTTTAACACAGAAGATAAATCAGACTCTGTCCACAGCCATTAAAAGGAGAAGGCAGTTTATTAGCAGTTTGTTGTGTTCTTAATGTAGTTAGTAAATCTTACACCAAATCAATGTCTGCTTTTCTTGGTTTTGTCAATAATCTTGCACAGCAAGATGCTGACCCAGCAGTAGTAAATGTAAGGACGAGGAGTTCATCAAGAATAAACTGGACGGGGCTGGAAAAGGCTCACGTGGTACAGAAGCTGCAGTAGCAAGTGCAAGACCCTGAATTCAGAGCCCAGTAATAAATAAATAGGAGCCAAGGGTAAAATGTACTTCTGGGCACCAGAGTGATCCTAGCTACTCAGCAGGCTGAGATTCAGAGAATCCTGATTCACAGCCAGTTAGGGCAGGCAACTCCATCTCCAAAATAGTCTGTCAAAAAGCCAGATTGAAAGTGAGGCTCAAGTGGTAGAGTGCCAGGCCAGCAAAAAGCCAACCAAAACTGAAAGCCCTGATTTCAAATCCTCATATCACCTAAGAAAAATTTAAACTATGATGTAATTACAATTGCACTTACCCAGCCAATTTCCTACCAAGGTAAAAATTCTAAAAGCATTGTCAAGATTTAAATCTTAGACACTTCCTTAAAGATGCCAGGAAGGCAGAAGGAGTCAAATATGATGCAGTCACATTAAAGGGCAGGATAATGTCAACTGTGTCAGAACTTCACACTATGGAAGAAACATCATATATAAATGGGTTTCAAACCTGATTTCAGAGAAAAAGTACTGGGAAAGGTTCACTCTGTAGGCCTCCATGTCCCGATTCAAAAATGTGAGAGTACTTACTGCACAGATTTTTCTGTGAGGACAAATTATGCAGGATAGGCAAAGCCATCAGCATCCATGAAATGTTCCATACAGAACTGTCAATATGACTGTTAGTATAGTGCAGACACTGTTGGCTCACACCTGTAATCCTACTTACTCAGGAGGCTGATGATCACAGTTTGAATCCAGCCCAGGCAGGAAAATCCATGAGACTCTTATCTCCAATTATCTTCCAGTAAAAATTAGGAAGTGGAACTGTGGCTCAAGTGGTAATGCGCCAGCCTTCAGCAAAATAGCCAAGGAAAAGCATGAGATCCTGAAGTTAAGATTCAGTATTGGTACACATACAATATTATTATTATGAATATTGTTGCTTCTAATTATATAAAAGAACACAATGAACATGCTTTCTCCTATATCTACCATTGAAGCAAATAAGAAGTATACATAAATCCTAACCCAGTCAACATTTTACATACACAAAATGGATCCATCTCTGTTTTATATGTTGATAATTGGCAGCCATGATCTAAGAAAAATGTAGAGAAAGAAAACATGATAAGTTAACCCAGCAAGATGGGGGCAGGGTATAGCAAGTGGCAATGATTGCAGATGAAGCCACCGATGTTTCTTTTTTTAGGGGGGGTCCGGTTGTGGGGCCTGAACTCTGGGCCTGGGTGCTGTCCCTCAGCTCTTCAGCTCAAGGCTAGTGCTCTACCACTTGAGCCACAGCGCCACTTCCAGCTTTTTTCTTTTTGCTTATGTGGTGCTGAGGAATCGAACCCAGGACCTCATGCATGCAAGGCAAGCGCTCTACCACTGAGCCACCTTCCCAGCCCCATCACCAATCTTTCTTATAGTCATTGGAGGATTTCTGGGAAATATATGGGTCATATGGCCTGCTTTCTAAGATGTCATTGAATCAAAGCTTTAAACAGAGATGATTAAATATGTTGAGAATAATTCATTTAACATGAACTGGAAATCAAAAGTGGAAAGGATTTGGAAGTGAACCAGACTGACCGCCTTTCTTGGAAGAAAACTCAAGGACAAGAGTGAGGTTGCTTCTGCAGAACAGAGTTTAACATGCAACTGCTCTGTTAGATTTAGTTTTTTAAAGCCACGTGATCCATCATGTTTCCAGATTTTCAGTGGCAATGTTTTGAATGCACAGCACACACACTGATCTTATTTGAGATGCTGAATGGTTTGTTTTTAGAGACTCAAATGCTTAAGACATCTTCAGAATATTTAAATACCCAGAACAATACTCCAACACTGAAAACATGAAAATAAATGTGTTACGTCAGGTTTCTGCTATGATCATAAGAACAGTTAATTTCAAAACCATCCTCAGCCCCAGATGGCTTGGAACAAAATAGTTTTGAAAATCTAGGTGACCTATTTTTCAAAACTATTGTTGCGATTATCTTCGAGGACAATAATCTAGATAACAGGAAGAAGAAAGCAAGACTGGGCTTGCTGGAACTCTCAATGAATTATAAGCTGCCCTCCACCACACCCCCCCATCCCGATAAAGAATACCACAAGTTTCAGTAGCCATGACTTAAGTACATATTATTTGTAGAAGTACTGCTTTTACAATTCCTCTAACAGTCTCATCTAGACTCCTTCCAAATAGTCTCCATTTATTCCAGAGGCTTCAGGGGAGAGGGCTCATCTATAATTCATTGTCTACACCTGGACACTTTCAGACTGCTAATAGTTTTGCCAGGAGAGCAGATGTGAAGACAGTTTGGCCTGAGTGAACTGGAACATTCATCAGTGCTTTATTCAGCCATCTAAATTACTGCACATCCTCTAAAAGATTTCTTTGGTCTTTAGCAATTTCTTTTCCTAAAAGTCCAGGAATTTCTCATATCAAATGAGATCTTAGTGGCCTCACTGTGCCTCTCTTCTATGGCCCATTCAAAATACAACCAATGTGATTCTTATTTCTTCTTCACATTGCATTGGGTCTGGGGTTGCTCACCTTCATTTCCTGTCCATTCATTCCAATCTGTTAACCTTATATCCATGCTTCTTTATAAGAAACAATGATTGAAAGATACATAATAATGAATAATAGCAAAGTCTATACAGAGTCCTCATGATACGTATGGACATTCTTGCAATGGAGTCTTGCAGTAAGGGAGAAAGATTGGGCTCAGCTGTAAATATAGCATGGGCAAGTAGGAATTTATAACTAAGAAACAATGTGTATGGCAGAGGAGAGAGGGACACCAGTGAGTGAAAATTATTGTTTTTAAATTTTATTTTTTGTCTTTAAGTAGTTCTACAAAGGAGTTGAAGTTTAACAAAGCAGTTTATGAATTCAGTGCCTCTTGATGAATGTCACCCTTTCAATATTCTCACCCATCCCTCCCCACTACCCTCACTCTGCATAATTTTGTAGTATATACATTATATTCTTGACTGCTTCCTCCTCTTCTTTTCTACTTCTTTTCTCTTCTTCTCTCCCCTTCTCCCCACCATCACCTCCCTTTCAAGTATAGAATCAGCCCAGCTGCCCTTCAGTGAATGAATGAGTCAAGAAAACGTTGTATATATACACAATGGAGTTTTACTCATCCAGTAGAAATAATGGTATTGGGGCTGGGAAGGTGGCTCAGTGGTACAGTGCTTGCCTTGCATGCATGAGGCTCTGGGTTCGATTCTTCAGCACCACATAAGCAGAAAAAAAACAGAAGTGGTGCTGTGGCTCAAGTGGTAGAGCACTAGCCTTGAGCTGAAGAGCTGAGAGACAGTGCCCAGGCCCAGAGTTCAGGCCCCATGACTGACCAAAAAAAGAAAAAAGAAAGAATGGTATTATACCATTCATAAAGAAATGGAAATATCAGGAAAATTTATGTTAAGTGAAGTAATTCAGGCTCAGAGGCACAAAGGATTCATGTTTTCTCTTCTATGTGGATGCTAGATTTGACTTATAAACTTATAAGTAAATATATTGAGGAGTATGCGAATGTATAAAAATGTACTAACTGCAAAATTGTTAAGCATAGGATTCCATTGTGTATATATACCACATTTTCTTGATCCATTCATCTACTGAGGGGCATCTGAGTTGGTTCCATATTCTAGCTATAGTAAATAATGCTACAGTAAACATGGTTGTGTTGGTGGCTTTTGTGTGGCCTTATTTGTGATCATTTGGGTAAATTCCCAGGAGTGGTATATATACAATTGAATTCTATGCTTCCATCAGAAAGAATGACATCACCCCATTCATAAGGAAATGGAAAGACTTGAAAACAATCATATTAAGTAAAGTAAGCCAGACCCAAAGAAACATAGGCACCATGTTTTCCCTCATTTGTTATCATTGGTGTATGTCTCGGATAGTCCTAGCAGAAGATCACAATATTGCAATAGCTATATACATGTGGCCATATAAAGTGATGCTAATCGAAATGCACTCTTAGGTATGGAAACAAGGGATTTTTCCTTGTTGTTGTTGTTAATGCATTGTGTAAAATTATTTCTTTTGCTTTTTTTTCTTTGGTTTATCCCCTGGTGTCACTGTTTCTGATTTTAGTACCCTGTGTCTTGTATATATTTATCTGATTTGAGGAAGGGAAGGACTATCACAAAATGATGAGACAAAGGACAAAGGGCAAACCAATGCAACAGTGATACTCACAAGACACTGTGTTGGAAACAGACTTAATAACTTGGTGGAGGAGGGAGTCGGGGGGGAGGGAAAGCAGAAGAAAAATGAGGGAGAGAGTAACAATATTCGACCAGAAATATACTCATTACCTTACCTATGAAACTGTAACCCCTCTGCACATAACCTTTACAATAAAATTAAATTAAAAAAAGAAAAATTATTAAGAGCAAACATGAGGGTTAAGGAAGAATTTAGCTAAATTGGCCTAATAGGAGTCTAGTTGAAGAGAGGCCAGTGCTGATCAGATAACTCCTGAGGAGGAGGAATAATAAACCTGAATAGCCAGATATCCAGGGTCAGTTAAGTGTTTATCTAGCATGTGCAAGGGCCTGGGTTCAATTCTCAGCACTGCAAAAATAAGTCAATACATAAATAGGCAAATACAAGCATATTGAGAAGAATCAGCTCACCTGTTAGGTTCTGCTGAAAGTAATTATTGAGTACTTAGTATGTGCAAGGTTAGTTGAAAATCCCCTGTGCTAACAGGACTGGCTTTGAATCTTGATCCTCATATCTCAGCCTCCTGAGTAGCTAGAATTACAAGTGAGAGCCACAAGTACCAGCCTATTTTACATGACTTTTGTAGGCATGTTATCAGTTAGCTGTTACTGCTATTTTATTGGAGGAAAATGAGGCTTGGGACAGCAGTTAAACAACATCTTTGTTCTTGTAGATAAAGAAATAGACATACTCATTTCAAAGCAGTCATAGCTGACCTGATGGTTCCTTTCACTTTCCTTAACCTTGACTTGAAGTTTCCTCTTATGTTTCTTTCATCTGGTTTGTATTGAAAGTTTTACAGGAACAAATATTTCAAAGAGCAAAGCTTTTTACTTGACAGCATCCAACCCTGCCTTAGCGTGTATAAATGATAATACTTTAGAGATAAGAAGCTCAGTGATCTTTTTTTGGTCTGCCTCCTTCCCAAACCCCACAGTTCTTTGTTTGCTTATTTTGTTTTTCTGGGTTTTTTCACCTGTCCCATACAGAGTCCGGGCTCTGTCCCTGAGCCTCTCTGTGCTCAAGGCTAGCACTTTACCATTTGAGCCACAGTGCCACTTTGGCTTTTTCTGAGTAGTTTATTAGAGTTAAGATTCTCATAGAATTTCCTCTCCCAGCCGGCTTCAAACTGGGATCCTCAGATCTCAGCCTCTTGAATAGCTAGTATTGGAGACATGAGCTACTAGCACCCTGCCAACACCACAGTTTTTATTGTACCACTAGGGAATCAATTCCTCTTTTGGTTTCCAGCAAACTGTCTCAGTATGTTCATTTATTTTATCCTTAACAAGTGAGAACAGGATCTAGGCCAACATGGAATTATAACCTTATAAAACCATATGGAAGGGGGGAGGATGGGAAGGGATGGGAAGGGGAAACAAAGAGGAGGCAACAAATGCTTGATAAGAAATGTACTCATTATCTTGCCCATGTAATTGTAACTCCTCTGTACGGTATTCTCACAATAAAAATTTTAAAAAATCCATATGGAGGAGTAAATTATAACCTTATAAAAACACATGGAGGAGTAAATATCTTGATTAAAGTAGAGATACATAACTAAATCTGAAGTTGGATCTCTCTCTGTCTCTCTCTGTCTCTCGCTGAATCTCTCTGTATCTCTCTCTGCCAGTGCTAAGGCTTGAACTCAGACCCTGGGTGATATCCCTGAGCTTTTTGCTCAAGGCTGGCACTCTTATCCAGAGCCACAGATCCACTTCTAGCATTTTAATTGGAGATAAACCACATGGATTTTCTTACCTGGGCTGGCTTCAAACCATGATCCTCAGATCTTAGCCTCCTGAGTAGGTAGGATTACAGATGTAAAACACTGGCATCCAGCTTAGTTGGTTCACTCTGAATACAAGGGCATTCTGACTTACTATGTGTCTTCCCTCCCTCCCTCCATCCCTCCTGCTTTTCCTTTCTTCTTTCCTTCTTGCCTTCATTCTTTGCTTTCTTTCTTCCTTTATGCCAGTACAAAGATTAAAAAGGAACATAAAATATATCAGTGTTTTGTTCGACTCTTAAGAGGATTTTTGTTTTGTTTTGTTTTCTTATTGTTTTTAGAGTACTGTTTGCAGTTACTTCTTTTTTCTTTCTTTTTTTTCTCCTCTGGTTTATTCCCTGTGGTCACTGTTTCTGATTTAGGTACCCTTTTTCTTGTATATAAGTTTATCTGATTTGAGGAAGGGAAGAATAATCATGGAAATGTTGGGACAAAGGGTGAACTAATATAACAGCTATGTTCACTAGATACTATGTTGGAAATGAACCTTACATCTTGGGAGGGAGGGAAGTTGGAGGAGGGTAAACAGTAGAAAATGAGGGAGGGGGTAACACTGTTGCAAAAGAAATGTACTCATTACCTCATTTATGTAACTGGAGTCCCTCTGTACATCACCTGTATAATAAAGGTGCCTTTAAAAAAAAAAAACTGCCTTTTAAAAGGCAGTTCACACTTTCCTGACCTGGGAAGACTTCAGGAGTGCAAACTGGAGAAGATACAGAAGTACAGGGAAAAGCAACCTTCCCTCTAGATCCTTTCTCCTCAGGAGACCTGGGTTTAAGTTTGAGCTGAGTCTCTAATTATCCTGGGTAATTCCAGTGATTGTGTAAATTGCTCTGAATTTTAGTTTTTTTCCTAGCTGCGTTTTTTTTTTCTTGGGTTCCGGGGGCAATGCATATCAGTACATATATATGATAATTTCCTTTTTCTTTTTGTTGTTGTTGAACAAGAGCAAGAAAGACATAAAAATATACTGTTGCATAGGACCTAGTGTCTCTATAATAAGCCTCAGGTGTGATAAATAAGTAAGAATAAGATGAAGAGGAGAAAGGGGAGAATACAGCCAAGAATTCAATATTGTGTCCTACAAAATTAAGAAAAGTTGGGTAGTGGGTTGGGAGTAAGGGGTAAAAATGTTGAAAGGAGTGATATTGTTCAAGTTGCATTGTATTCATAAGTTGCTTTGTTAAATGGCAGCTCCTTTGCAAAACTAAGGATTACAAATAATAAGATGATAAACAGTGTTTAAATGTGTGTGCTTGGATTTTTTTTCCTAATGACATCACTATTAAGTGTACAGATGTTAATTTCCTTTTTCAGAATGGAACTGTTCATGATTTAGACATCCATGAGTAGCACATTTTTGTATTAATACTATTTGGTAATGATATTTCAGCAATGATTTTAAGATTTTTACCTTTGTGTGAGCTAAGTAAGGAAAATTAAATCTCGCCTATTTTTTCCATAGCAAAATACTGACTTCAAATAAAAAAATAGATTAAAAAAATGAAAGTGTGTGGTTGACATGGTTATATGGCCATCATTTGGGATCATGTGGCATATTGAATAGCAATAGAAAACTGCCGTGCATTGTAAAATCTGTAGCATGAAAATATGTTTGAGTTTGAGATCCAGTGCCTTGTAGTTCAGTGTTCACCGAATATCAAGCATTCAAACAGCAATCCATGAATAAAAGAATTCTTTGTTTATTTGGCTTCTTACCTTTATAGTACTGTCACCTTGCAGTGGGACTGATACAAAATAAGTCTCCAGATAAGTATGTGCTGAAGGGAGGTTTGGGTTTTTGTTCTTTTTATAACAGGTGACATCTTCTGGATATGGATTTGTATTTTATTGAAGCTCCTATAGAGATTTAAAAATACTTTCCCTCTGGTAATGAGGTGTTTGGTCATTTTTACCAATGAATCTTCCACAATAAGTTGTCCATCATTCCTTTTGTGAATGTAGATTATTCATTTCATTTATTGTATTGGGGGTAGCTTGCCCCTCGAGGCTACTGAAAAAAGAAAACTATATAGCAATGGCTGATGAATAAGACAGAATGAATCTCTTTAGATGCCATGTGATAATGTTTCCTGTAATGTCTATACTAGCTGTATAGTGAATGAAACAGAGTTGTAAGAGAGAATTACCTTGTGAGGAGTATCAAGTTTTCACTGTATTTGACCAATACCTGTTGTCCAAAATTGCCTAAAGTTAGACAAATTGCATTGAGAGAAAAGTTCTTTCTTTCAGAGATCAGCCTTCACCATACAGCAATGATGTTTGTAGTGCAAAGAGAAAATTGTCCCAGAATACACCACCTGGAATGCACAAAGACACGTCACCTATTCTGTTTGAATACTTTGAAAAGTCATACAAATGTTTTCTATTTTTGGAAAAGTTATTTTATGTGATGTCTATATTAGTTTGAAAAAATTCTACTTAACACATGTGGGCGGCTGCTAATGTGTGGAGCTGAATTCTATCTTCTCTAAAGATGAAATCTTGTTTCACAGATTAAGTCAGGAAATAAAACTACTTTTTTTCTTAAAGATTCATTTAATCCTTAAGCCAAAAAAAGTAAGGGCTAAAATCACAGTATTATGTATTAGTTTATAAAATCTTTATAAGTTTTTAACTTGCTAAGTGCCATGTAAGTCAACATATTTACAAAGTACATTCATATTTGTGTTTTCTTGTTGGGCATGTAGGATGTGTGGTATATTTTTTTCTCTTCTGTCGTATCCAAAAATGAGATTTACAAGATACCAAGTACAAGTAGCATAGAAAGACTAACCTTCAAGAAATGAAATTATTATTATTTCATTTAATTGTTCCAGAATATGAAAGATACATTATTAAAATTTTTAAATTCAAAATACAAATAATCACATGACATTCTTATTTTTCCTTTTATGGAAATTCTTTACTAATGGTGAAGAGTTCAAGTTTTGTAAAAGTAATCAAGTCTCTCCAACAATAACATAAAATGGATTTGCAGAAGGAAAGAAAAGAGGATACAAATAGAAATGCATCACAACTATTTTGTATGCTCAAAATTTTTAGCACCAAAGGAGCAGTAAATTGTGGATAATCTTTCTTTCTTACACAAAACACCAAACCTGGCATCTTCTGCTGATTTAGCTTCTTCTTCGTTTCTATTTATTATTTGAATATATATTTTTTATTGTAAAGATACTGTACAGAGGGGTTACAGTTACATGAGCAAGGTAATGAGTCCATTTCCTATGGAGCACTATTACACCCTCCTTTATTTTCCCCTACCATCCCTTTCCTCCCCACCTCCCCAACTCCTCCTCTTTCCCCCTCCTCTTCCCCCCCCTCAGAGTTGTAAAAATTATTTTCAACATACTGTCTTGTACAACTCATTGTTACAATGAGTCATCTGTATCCTTATTTCAGCATTTTGTTATTTCTCTTCCCCTCCCCAAATTAGAAAAAAAAAAAAATATATATATATATATATATGATGCAGGACACCGGAATCAAATACAGTGACAACAGGGATTGTACCATGGGGAAGAACATACAAAGAAACACACAAAACAAAACCAAAAACTAAAACACATAGTACATTATAACTACATTTAAAAGAACAGCAACAAAGGTAAAACCTCTTGTATCCCTATCTTGGGTTTCATTTTGCTTAGCATCAGATTATATGGCCATATGTACATAGCTTTTGAGATCAGGATATTAACTTCCTTCTATGACTGTCCTTGTCTTCTATATTATCTTTCCATTAAGTGCATTGAGATCCTGAGTAGCTAGGATTACAGGCATTGTTAAGTTTCAGTTCAAATACTCTTCACTTTCTGAGACAAACAAAATCCCTGCATAATAATAAAGAAACTACACATTTCACCCTAAGATATTCTGGAGCTAATTAGTTCAAAGAATGTAGATGGTTGGGAAAATATGGAGAAGAGTTTTCAGAAGGGCAAAAGGTGATTCTTATGCTTGGAACCTTCCATGTGGAAAAATACATTAACAAAACCCAAAAGATTGAGGTAAAGAAGATAGACAAAAAAAAGGGAGGGAGGGAGACAAGGAGTGAGATGGATGTGGAGAAGCAGAGAAGAGGGAATCAGATGAAAAGAGCAACATGAAACCTGTGATTGCTGGTTAAAAAAACATCCTGAAAAGATTGCACAGGTATTTATAGAAACCATCAAGGTGAAAATTACAAGATGCAAAATGCTAAATTAGTCATTTGTAGCAGAGGTAAGTAGAGAATATAAACAATAAACAGGTGATTTTTAAAATAAATGTTATAAACAAAAGAGCATCCTTTAGAAACAATTCATTCAGTTCACTGGTTTTATTTAGGTATTTATTTACCTATTTCACATTTTTTTGTTGTTGTTGAACCCAAGGTCTTTGTGCAGGGTAGGCAAGTGCTGTCCCTGTACTCCTAGGCTTTTTCAGTGATCTTAAAATGTTGCATCCTCATAGAGTTTTATACAGTTCATTTGTTTGTCAAAGCCTAGAGTCAACTGGAGTGATCATTTTTTAAAGGAAGTGCTCTGTAATTATTTGAAATCAATTTATCTCTAGGGTAACTACTTCCAAGGAGGCTCCATCCCTGAGAATTTTTTTTTTTTGCAAAAGTACCATACAGAGGGTTTACAATTACATGGGCAAGATAATGAGTACATTTCTTATGAAGCATTGTGGCCTCTTCCTTTGTTTCCCCTTCCCATCCCTTCCCATCTCCCCCCTCTCCAACCCCTCCCAAAGTGGTAACATTTGTTTTTGGACATAACATCTTGTACATTTTATTGTTGCAATGGGGCCACCTGTATCCCTATTTAAACGATTTGTTTTTTCCCTTCCCCTACACAAATAGTAGCAATATCAAATACAGTGAAAGCAAGGGTTATACCGTGGGGAAGGGACATACAAAGCAACAAAGAAATCATCTTATAAATATGTTAGAAACAATTGCATGAATGCAAAAACATTTGAATAGTTATCTTGGGGTTCATTCCCCTAACACCAACATATCTGACCTTTTCTGCTTGTCTCAGACATATACTAGTTATTGCAAATAAGGGAAACCATAGGACCTATGTTTCTTTGGGCTTGGCTTACTTCACAATATAATTTTCTCCAAGTCTTTCCATTTCCTAACAAATGGGGTAATGTCATTCTTTCTGATGGAGGCATAGAATTCCATTGTTTATATATACCACATTTTCTTGATCCATTCGTCTACTGAGAGGCATCTGGGTTGGTTCCATATCTTAGCTATGGTAAATAATGCTGCAATAAACATAGTTGTGCTGGTAGCTTTAGTATGGTCTTGTTTGTGATCATTTGGGTAAATGCCCAAAAGTGGGATTGCTGGGTCATAGGGGAGCTCCATGTGGAGTCTTTTGAGGAACCTCCATACTAATTTCCAAAGTGGTTGAACAAGTTTACTCTCCCACCAACAATGAAGTAAGTTTCCCTTCTGTCCACATCCCCTCCAGCATCTACTGTTATTAGAGTTCTTGATTCTAGCCATTCTAACTGGGATGAGGTGGTATCTCAATGTTGTTTTGATTTACATTTCTTTTATAGCTAGAGATGTTGAGCATTTCTTCATTTGTCTATTGTCCATCCTTCTTTCCTCTTCAGAGAAGTTTCTCTTTAAGTCTTTAGCCCACTTATTTATTGGGCAGTTGTTTCTTTGAGGATTTGTTGTTGGGGGATTTAATTTTTTAAGTTCCAGGTATATTTTAGATATGAGACCCTTGTCCATTGTATGGCTAGTGAAGATCTTCTCCCAATCCGTGGGCTTTCTATTGATCTTGGTAGCTATGTCCTTTGCCATGCAGAAGCCCTGCAATTTCATGCAATCCCATTTGTCCAACCTTTCTTTGATTTGTTGTGTTTCTGGGTCTCTATTAAGAAAATTTTGGCCTGTGCCAAAGGGACCTATGGTTTCTCCTATTCCATCCTGTAATGTTTTCAGAGTGTCTGCTTTGACTCTAAGGTTTGGATCCATTTGGAGTTGATTCTGGTGCAGCGTGGCATATAAGGATCTAGCTTTAGTTTTCTGCAAGTAATCAACCAATTTTGCCAGCACCATTTACTGAAGAGGCTGTCTTTCTTCCATTCTATTTTTTAGCTCCCTTATCAAAGATTAGATGGCTATGAGTTGTGCGTTCATTTCTGGGTTTTCAATTCTATTCCATTGGTCCTGAAGTCTGTTCTTATGCCAGTACCAAGCTGTTTTGATTACTATGGCTTCGTAGTAGAGTTTGAAATTTGGTATTGATATTCCTCCAGCACTGTTCTTTCTGTTAAGGATCATTTTTGCTATTCGGAATCTTTTATTGTTCCATATGAATTTTTGAATTGCCTCTTCTATTTCCTTGAAGAATGCAGTTGGAATATTGATAGGTATTGCATTGAATTTGTAGATAGCCTTGTCCAGGCCTGAGAATTTATTGGGATGTTGACTTCTATTCCTTCCACATATTTTATGTTAGAAATATGATTTTCTTAAAAATTCACTAGCTATGTTGAACAGGCAATTATTTACTCTGAGAAGATTTTTTTTTTTTTTTTGCTGGTCATAGGGACTGAACTCTGGGCCTGGGCACTGTCCTTCAGCTCTTCAGCTCAAGGCTAGCAGTCTATCACTTGAGCCACAGCACCACTTTCAGCTTTTTCTGCTTATGTGGTGCTGAGGAATCGAGCCCAGGGCCTCATGCATGCAAGGCAAGCACTCTACCACTGAGCCACCTTCCCAGCCCCTGATAAGATTTTTTAAGCTTCTACAATGACTGTTTTTCCATTTCTCATAATGATTTTTGTTTTATTTTTTGAGGATACATTAATAACTAATTAATAGATACATGCACATATAAAATTGATGTACATTCCTAAGAACAACTCAATTTCATTACTACAAATTTACTGTGTATTTTTTTGGAATTAATATAGCCATTACGGGTATTTTTTAAAAATTTGTTTGTCATGCATGCTATAGTAGCAAATATATTACACATATAATAAATATACAAGTATATTATATTTTTTAAATTATCTTACACATGTATAAAATAGACATGTATAAAATAGAGCATGTGGTGTTGACTTTTTTATTTGAGTTTTTTCATTGTGCTTTTTTTTTTGGGGGGGGTCGGTCATGGGGCCTGAACTCTGGGCCTGGAAGCTGAAGGCTACTGCTCTACCACTTGAGTCACAGTGCTACTTCCAGCTTTTTGTGCTTATGTGTTGAGGAATCGAACCCAGAGTCTCATGAATACAAGGCAATTACTCTACCACTGAGCCACCTTCCCAGCCCCATCCACTGTGCTTTTAAATGGTGTAAGCCCTGCTTTCACTGTTTTGATGCTGGTATAATTGTGGAGGGGAAGGGAAAAAACAAATCATTTAAATAGGGATACAGGTGGACCCATTACAACAATGAGATATACAAGACGTTATGTTGAAAACGAATTTTACAACTTTGGTGGGGCGGGGGGGGGGGATGGGAGTTGTGGTGGTAGAGGGGAGTGGGAGGAGGGGGTGGAGAGGGGAAGGGATGGGAAGGGATGGGAAGGGGAAACAAAGGAGGAGGCAAATTGGTTAACTACATGTAGAAAACTAAAGCTAGATCCTTATATATCACCCTGCACCAGAATCAACTCCAAATGGATCAAAGACCTTGAACTCAAAGCAGACACTCTGAAAACATTACAGGATGGAATAGGAGAAACCTTAGGTCTCCTTGGCTCAGGCCGAAATTTTCTGAATAGAGACCCGGAAGCACAACAAATCAAAGAAAGGTTGGACAAATGGGATTGCATACGGTTGCAGAGCTTCTGCAGGGCAAATGACATAGCTAGCAAGATCAATAGAAAGCCCACCGATTGGGAGAAGATCTTTACTAGCCATACAACGGACAAGGGTCTCATATCTAAAATATACTTGGAACTCAAAAAATTAAACCACCCAACAACAAATCCTCAAAGAAACAACTGCCCAATAAATAAGTGGGCGAAAGACTTAAAGAGAAGCTTCTCTGAAGAAGAAAGAAGGATGGCCAATAGACACATGAAGAAATGTTCAACATCCCTAGCCATAAAAGAAATGCAAATCAAAACAACATTGAGATATCACCTCACTCCAGTTAGAACAGCAAAAATCGAGAACTCTAACAACAACAGATGCTGGAGGGGATGTGGACAGAAAGGAACCTTACTTCATTGTTGGTGGGAATGTAAACTTGTTCAACCACTTTGGAAAGCAGTATGGAGGTTCCTCAAAAGACTTCACATAGATCTCCCCTATGATCCAGCAATCCCACTTTTGGGCATTTACCCAAATGTTTACAAACAAGACCACACTAAAGCTACCAGCACAACTATGTTTATTGCAGCATTATTTACCATAGCTAAGATATGGAACCAACCCAGATGCCCCTCAGTAGATGAATGGATCAAGAAAATGTGGTATATATACACAATGGAATTCTATGCTTCCATCAGAAAGAATGACATTTTCCCATTTGTTAGGAAATGGAAAAGCTTGGAAAAAATTATATTAAGTGAAGTAAGCCAGGCCCAAAGAAGCATAGGTCCCATGGTTTCCCTTATTTGCAATATCTAGTATAGGTATGAGTCAAGCAGAAAAGGTCAGATAATGTGATGTTAGGAAAATAAACCCTTAAATATGTATTTTAATGTTTTCGGTTCTTTCATGCATATGTTTCTAACGCATTTATAAGATTATTTCTTTGTTGCTTTGTATGTCCCTCCCCCACAGTGTAACCCCCGCTTTCACTATATTTGATGTCAGTATAACATGTGGAGGAGATGGGGGCAAACAAGTCGTTTAAGGATTCAGGTGGACCTGTTGCAACAATGAGAAGTACAAAATGTCATGTCAAAACCAGCTTTACAAAGTTGGTGGGGGGGGAGGAGAGGGGTATAATTGGGTGGGGGGAGGGGGGAGGCTGGGAAGGGAGGTGAAGGGTAAACAAAGGAGGAGGCTGCAATGCTTGGTAAGAAATGTATGCATTATCCTGCCCATGTAATTGTAGCCCCTCTGTACAGTATGTTCTCAAATAAAATAAAATAATATTAAAAAAAAAAAAAGAAAACGAATTTTACAACTTTGGTGGGGTGGGGGGGCGGGGATGGGAGTTGTGGTGGTAGAAGGGAGTGGGAGGAGGGGGTGGAGAGGGGAAGGGATGGGAAGGGATGGGAAGGGGAAACAAAGGAGGAGGCAACAATGCTTGATAAGAAATGTACTCACTATCTTGCCCATGTAATTATAACCCCTCTGTATGGTATTTTCACAACAAAAATATTTTAATTGATAAATTTAATTAATCCAAGTTTAGTGTGATTATTAGCATTTAGCTTTAAATCTTCTAGCACCTAAATATTTTGTTTTTACTCAAACAATTCTCCTGTGTATGTGTTTGTGCATGCGTGTGCGTGTGTGTGTGTGTGTGTGTGTGTGTGTGGTGTGTGTGTGTGTTTATGTATGTATGTGTGCCAGTACTGGTGATTGAACTCAAGGTCTCTCACTCTCCTTTGGCTTTTTTCACTCAAGCTGGCACTCTACCACGTGAGCCACCACCTCCACTTCTGGTGTTGTGGTGATTAATTGTAGATAAGAATCTTAGGGACAACATGGGCAGATTTTCACCCTTAGTTTGGCTTCATACTAATTCTCCCAGCATTCTAAGTAGCTAGGATTGTAGTAGGTATGTATGAGTCACTGGCACCTGCCCAGCACAGACATTTTCATATTTGTTTTTTTCCCATGCCTTTGATTTCTTTGTGATTAATAGAAACAAAAACCATTCAGCTTTTTTGTATTAATTTACATTATAGAATATTCTATAGTGCTAATCTTAGTAGCTTTTAAACATTCTTGCTTTATCAAAGTCCAAACTTTCCAAATGTATACATTTATCTTCTTCCTAATCCTTAAAACCATATTTGCCTATTATGAATTATGGAAGTAGATACTCTTCATTTTGATGATTGTAATATTCTTGTTTTCAAATAATAAATGTGTATTTACCTGTTCTCAGACACATTCCACATTTTCCCACTCCTTATTCTTCCTATAGCCATCCTTTTCCTTCTTCTTGAAAGACACCACTGTCTAGTTCCTTAGTATACATCTAAAATGTCCTTGTTTTACCCTTGTTCTTGAAGTGTACTCCCAGTATGTACAGGGTTCTCATTGGGCAGCTGCTGTCTTTCCACACCATGGAGAAACTTTCCCTGTCCTCTGTTCCCCATCCTACAGTTGGGACATCAGCTGCCAGTTCATCCAGTATTTACTTGTTCGCTAGCCATGACATCTTCCACTGACAGCAAATGAGATTACATTTCCTCCTAGCCTCCAATTCTTTCCGGGTTTTACTGGATTTTTTTTACTCTGTGGATTGGGATGTTCCATTAGAGATAAAAATTAGACCATGATCTTCAACCCTGGACTCCTCTCCACTACATCTCTTGTGTTTTTTTTATATCTCTATTAAATATGTGATCGATTTTCATGTTCTGGCCTTTTGTTTACCTTCTTCCGTCCTTTGAACCATTTTCCATCTTTTGATTTCTCCATCTTTTTACTTATCATTCCTTGATTGTCTTTCTTTCCTGAATTTCCAATGAACTCGTGTACTGACGTTTTGAATTTCTGTTTTCTTCTTTCCCCTATCTGTTATTTTACTTTATACATTTTCAGGTGGTCTTTCAAAGTTTTCAAGTGTCACTCACTGCTATAATTTCTGTTTTCTTCTTTCCCCTATCTGTTATTTTACTTTATACATTTTCAGGTAGTCTTTCAAAGTTTTCAAGATTGGCTTTTATCTCCTTGAATTAAGGAGGTATACGGGACCCTTGTACTGGTTACAGTATTTGAAGTCTTTGTGGATGTCCACTGTGCATTGTTCCTTTGGTTCATATACATACTATCTTGGCCCCTCCTGTGTTTAGTTACCTTTTGTATGACTGTGGTGTTTTGATGATGGTGGGGACAATTTTGAACCACTCTACTTACTTTCCTCGTTCTTTTCCTCTTTCTGTTTCTGAAGATAATAGCAATCTGGAATTACTTTCATCTAAATGCAGGATTTGAGAGTTTCCAGATCACCCAGATGCATTATAGTCAGCCTACACATTCACTTTTATTTTATCTTTGTCTTCTAAAGCAAGGCATTGCATGTGGATTCCAGCTTTCCTAGGGAGTCCCCACTAGTCTGTCAAAACTTCACATCAAGCTGGGTACTGGAAGCACATGCCTGAATTCCTAGCTACTTAGGAGGCTTGGATCTGAGAATCCAGGTTAAAAGTGAGCTGGGAACACCAAATGTGGTGCTATGGCTCAAAGTGGTAGAGCTCTAGCCTTGAGCAGAAAGAGCGCAGAGACACCACCCAGGCCTTGAGTTCAAGTCCCACAACTGACAAAAAAACAAAAACAACAGCACACAAATAAAGTCAGGTCAGCTTCTTACACCTCTAAGGTTTCTGTTTTCTTGGCTGTGAGCTCCTGTTGTTCTCAGCATCCTGATAGTCTTTAACAATGATGTTTGCTCTTTAATACTTTTTAAAAATGCCCAGATTTTCTAGTGTTTTAATTCATATGTATTGGTTGGAAATTGTCTAGAAACACCTAGGCTTACATGAATTAAAATCCCTAATGTATTTGTATTTTTTTCCTTCTGTCCATTTTTCTTATGTCAAAAATGAATTACTGGTTTCTTCAGGTTATTTGAAGTAAATTGGTTCCTGTAACCCCCCTAAAACTAGTACGGACTACCCAGTAAATGCTGATTTAAGTTTAGCTGAAGTTGTTTTTCCAAATAGTGTCTGCTGTTTATTTTTTTTAATCTCATGTAAAAATGTCTGAGCCTCTGCCTTCTATAATTCCTAGCTATTCTATTGGTTTCATACAAGATAATATCAATATTCAGGATGTGGTTTGTTTTTGGAATTTTCCAGCTTTGTCAGTTCCTTTTATTCTCTCCCCCTGCACACATACACCCATACACACATTTCAGAATCCTTACAGGAATCCTGCCTAACTACAATCTCTTGGATTTATGAACTCAGCATAACAGAGAATTTATTTAATCCTTTCACTTCACAACAGGGTTTACTGCTCAGGCCTTTTCTTAGAATGGGAAGAGTCTGTATTCAAAGGAAAATATGTACCCATCCATTTTTTGCTTTTAAGCTTTCATAGATATAACCATTATTTCTATCGGAGTGGAAGGGGTAGGAGCTTGGTACTACGTAGTCATGCTGTCTAATGAAGATGGATGAGGGAGCAACCAATTGAAACGTCCAATTCTTGGCTGTAAAATGTACCATTTTCCTCCCTCTGCTACTATTGGCTAAGCAGTTTTGGAACAATGAGCATATCTCACAAAGAGAGGAGAATGCAGCCCTTGTATTAGGAGGGAAAGGAGCCTAATGTTTCTCCCTACCGTTTAGATAAATTTCATATGGTTTTACAAGAACATGTAGGCAAAATCTGATTATCTTCACACCACACTGTAGAAACAGGAATTTAAAAGCAATAGATAAAGAGGCATTATCTAATCAGCACTTTTCAGGTAATAGACATAGAAACAGATTTAGAGAGTATAAGTGGTTATGTGTGTCATACACACATAAACAAACATTGGCTGATTCCTTTCTCCTGCTGGAGGCAAACCCGGGTACCAAGGAATCAATATCCCACCAGCCTGGCAGCTATTTTCTGCAGTTGCCACAGACGTGACTTCTGCATGTGAATGTGGTTGATAGCCAAGTAGGTCTAGCCAAAGTGACAGGAATAATTTGAGACTTGGCATGGATATAAACCTGAAGGCAAAGCTAAAGCCAAAAAGGTCAGAAGGTGGGAGATTTGGATCAGAAAATAGTTGAAAGTACAACATAGCATAGATTTATATGTTATAAGTTATGAATAGTACAAGGTTCCCAATAGAATGTTCTGACTTGGCATAGATTCTACAAATCTCTTTCACAATTTTGGTGCTGGAAAGGTTATCGTTATCAAGACCATAACAGTGATCATTGACTGAAAATGACTATGGATCACACTCTGACTTACACCCAACATGTCATCTAATCTCAAAGATCCAATAGATCAGTAATCATCTTATTTTTACCATTGAGAAAACTGAGGTTTAAAAAATTGTTCCCAAACCCCATAAATGTCTGTCTCTTTAAACTGTCTGTGTGTTACCCTGCCTCCCTGTTCTTTGAAATTTGTGTTTTCTGCCAATGGTCATGTTTGAGAAGGAAAGCAACCTCTCCCTGTGTTTCGAGACTAAGTCCTTCTTTCCAAACAAGGTATTCAGTGCAAAATCAATGCTTATGAAATGATTATAATCTCTCCTGTGGAGTGGCAGCTACCTCATTATGACAGGTTCTAGGTGTCAGGTACCAGACATGGTCTTTTTCATTACAGTGTAGTGTGTGTGTGTGTGTGTGTGTGTGTGTGTGTATGTGTGTGTGTGTGTGTGTGTGTGTGTGTGCACATGTGTTCATGTGTGTAGCTGGTTTGGGGACTTGAGCTTAGGGCTTGGGGGCTGTCTCTGAGTTTTTTTGCTCAAAGCTAGTGTTCTGCCACTTAAGCTTAACTCCACTTCCAGCTATATTACTGGTTAATTGGAGATAAGAGTCTAGAGGATCTTCCTTTGGTGCTAGCTTTAAACCAACATCCTCTGATCTCATCCGCCTAGTAGCTAGGATTACACGCATGAGTCACTGGCACTCAGCTTTACAATATATCCTTTGTTCCCATTGAACCCACGTGCTTAAAGTTCCCATAAAAATAAAATAAGGAAAGACATTTTCCAAGTAGATATATTCATGTGTCTACTATTTCTACTTATTATGTAGCATGTTATTTTATTTTCAATGTTAGTAAGTAGTACTCAGAAATACATAAGAGCCTAAGACTTTTGGCTTAACTGAGAAATTTTTCTTCCTCTCTCCATCCAGAAACATTCATTCATTATCTAGATAAATCAACTGCTTCAGAAATCTGCATCAAGATATAAAATAATAACACTTCCATACATTTGCATAATGTAATTAAGTTTTCAGAGCTGTTTCCCATCATATCTGTCAGTTTATTTTATGTTTTTTTTTCCACCAAGCCTTGGTGGATTTTGAATTCACAGTGCCAAAATAAAATATAGTTGCATACATTAAAACATTGATATACAGGGATAAAACTACAGCCTTCATTTGTACAGCAGTATATAAGCTGCTTTCACATATATTATTTTAATAGGCCTCACAACAACCCTGAGAAGGAGACAGAGAAGGTATTGCTCTTTCTTTTTCAGACCAGGAAATACAACCTAGAAGTTAATTAACTTTTATTGAAGGTCATCTGGTGAATGAAAAGCCCAGACTATATTTTAGAATGATTTTTAAAGCCTCTGTTTTTTTAAAATATTTTTCTTTTCCTTGATGCTTCACTATATAAAAAATTTATGCCTTTTAATTGTACATATTTTACTTAAATTTCCTTTTTGAAAGCTAATATATTTGATGGAAGAAATGATAAAAGTATACACTGCAGCAGGATGTACAAATCTCAATAATATTATAAATCACTCACAATATTTTTAAATGTTTCCAATATGTGGAAAAAATTCTCCAAGATCCCTTGAAGAAAAATTAAATCTACTGTTGTGATTAATTACACGGATAAGGAAACTGGTCTCTAAGGAAATGAAATGATTTGCAGGAGTTCAAGGTGGTCTTAGGAAGACATATGGAGCTCATGATTTCTGGCTCATTTATTCATTCAGCATTCCCATGGATTTTTGTTGAGTCTTTATTATAGGTGGATCACTCTATTAGTCACTGAAGGGTACAAAGACAACCAGATTGTCATTGCCTTTCTTTTTTTTTTTTTTTGTTGGTTGTGGGGCTTGAACACTGGGGCCTGAGCACCGTCCCTCAGCTCTACATCAGTTCTACAGCTCAAGGCAAGCGCTCTACCACTTTCCTGCCTGGGCTGGCTGTGAACCATGATCCTCGGATCTCAGCCTCCTTCGTAGCTAGGAGTAGCTAGGATCACAGGTATGAGCCACCGATGCACTGCTGTCATTGCCTTTAAATAATTCCTAGACACATAGATAGATGAGGTATACACTTTGATGACTAATATACACTGCAAAAGATGATAAGACCATTAAAACCCCCAAGAAAGGAAGAAAGAATGCGTAATATTTTTACTTCTTTAGTTCCTTATGATGGCCTCAAAGTAAACATCAATATATGAAGTATTCGATTTCATTACAAATATTTTGAACAAATACTACATACATTGGTACATGTTCACATTTACAGAGATGGTTACAGATCCATGTGCTTATGTATAAAAACATTCACATGTGTATAACTATAGACATGTATATATAGAACAGTCTGGATGTGTATGTCAGTACTTTTAGTGGTGTGTGTGTGTGTATGTGTGTGTGTGTGTGTGTTTCCATACAGTTATGCAAGGGTCTTACGATATAGATTCTTAACATTTTTAGCAGGTATTTTGATTTCAGAATTTTAAACTTTCACAATCTAATTTTAAAACATCCCTAGAATGTTGGATGGCTCTATAAATTCAACCCATATGTCATTCATTTGCCAAGTTTTATTTAAGAATTGTCAATCTATTCCTTGGTTAATTCAAAATACGGACTTTCAGCTTAAAAGATTAATCTTAGAATTCTCCGGTTCTACTTTGGAAAGCAGTATGGAGGTTCCTCAAAAGACTTCACATAGAACTCCCCTATGACCCAGCAATCCCACTTTTGGGCATTTACCCAAATGTTTACAAACAAGACCACACTAAAGCTACCAGCACAACTATGTTTATTACAGCATTATTTACCATAGCTAAGATATGGAACCAACCCAGATGCCCCTCAGTAGATGAATGGATCAAGAAAATGTGGTATATATACACAATGGAATTCTATGCCTCCATCAGAAAGAATGACATCGCCCCATTTGTTAGGAAATGGAAAAACTTGGAAAAAATTATATTAAGTGAAGTAAGCCAGGCCCAAAGAAACATAGGTCCCATGGTTTCCCTTATTTGTAATATCTAGTATATGTATGAGTCAAGTGGAAAAGGTCAGATAATGTGATGTCAGGAAAATCAACCCTTAGATGTGTATTTTAATGTTTTTTTCTTTCATGCATGTGTTTCTAACGCATTTATAAGATTATCTCTTAGTTGCTTTGTATGTCCCTCCCCCACAGTATAACCCCCGCTTTCACTATATTTGATGTCAGTATAACTTGTGGAGGAGATGGGGAAAAACCAGTTGTTTAAGGATACAGGTGGAACCTGTTGCAACAATGAGAAGTACAAGTTGTCATGTCCAAAACGAGCTTTACAATGTCGGTGCAGGGGGGGTAGGGGGGGGAAGAAGAAGGATTGGGATTGGGGGGGAGGGAGGAGGCTGGGAAGGGATGAGAAGGGTAAACAAAGGAGGAGGCTGCAATGCTTGGTAAGAAATGTATGCATTATCCTGCCCATGTAATTGTAACTCCTCTGTACAGTATGTTCACAAATAAAATAAAATTAAATTAAATTAAATAAAAAAATAAAAACTTAAAAAAAAAAAAAGAATTCTCCGGTTCTATCACCACTTGTAACCATAGGCCAAATGCTATTTACTTGGTGATGGCTGTTTACCCATTTCAGGCAAGTAAGTCTATCTTGCCACACTGAGTGGTTGCCTTGGCTGGCTCTGAGAAGTGTCATAGCACTCAGAGATTGGAGCCAGAGATGTTCATATTCAGGATCTTTTCATGTCCCAGAACTTCAAGATCACCTGACTATGTGGTATATCTTTGAGTGAAATGCAATTCAATGTATTTTATAGCATAGAGTTATTAACATCTTTTGAGGGGAAAAGACATTAACTATTAAAAAATCTTGATCTTAGGAACATTATTAAAAGAGTAAAATAGAACAACTTTAAGTTAAAACTGTGAGAGAAGCCAGATGTTTGCTGCTCACCTCTGTAGTCCTAGCTACTAAGGAGTCTGAGGATGGAGGTTTGAAACCAGAAAAGTCCATGAGATATTTATCTCCAACTAACCAGCAAAAATCCAGAAGTGGAGCTGGGCTCGAGTGGTAGAGAGATGAGCATAAAAGCCGAGAGTGCTAGACCCTGCAAGCCTCAACACACACACACACACACACACACACACACACACACACACACACACACACACACACACACACTCACACACACACTCACACATACACACACATCTCTCTCACACACACATACACACACACACACATACAATTCTGTTCTTTATTAAGCGAATCTTAATTCTTAATTTAAATGTAAGTATAGGTAACCATAATTCTACCCTCTATCTCCTCCAATATACTTAGCAGTTAATTAAATGAATGTTTGCAGAAGTATTATACATCAGATTTACCTGTGAATTTGCTAAAAATGAAAATACTCATATACATTTCTATGGGTAGAGCCTAGCTTTTGTATTTTTTTAAACCAACTCCTTAGGTAATATTGATTCATTCTTTGTAAAGGGCAAAAGTTAGTTCTGAATTTTCTCTGGTTCATTTTTCATCTTATTTTGTTTTTAATATTTTGCATTGTTGTTTTCAAGTTGACATTATCCTTAGATTGTCCATTGAGTCCTACATTTTTGGAATGCCACATATGTCTGAATGTGGGAAATACTTTCATGTTCTGAGTCAGTAATCACAAACTTTCAAGAATGTGTCCAAACCAGATATGTCAGAAAACAAGCAAATATTTGTTGATAAGCACATAATTCAAATTTAAAGCAGCCTCCTCTCTGACTTGAGGTTTTAGGAGAAAATGCTGAGAAATCATCCCTTGCTTAAGCATTTTCCTAACTGATTCTCTCCCTCAAATCAGCTGAGATAGCTTACCACAAAACAGTCCAATTGTATGCTCAGGAAGCATCTGCCTCATTTCATGGCTCCAGTATCCTTTGCTATTATTTCTAACCTGATCGACATATAAGTCAGCAACTCTGTAAATTTCTTATCCAAGTCACTATTATTCAACATATCTATAGATGGAAGAGTAGTTTAACTTGGAAATGGTTCATGTCTTTTGATAACTTGTTTACAAAAAATATGGTTCATATATCCTCAAAGAAGTCCCAGGAGTACCACACCCAAGTGAACCCTAAGTACAAGTCTCAACCCATACTCACTTACTTCATGTGCACACATTTTTTAACTTCTCTGAGTCTGTATCACCTGACAAATGGATATCATAACTTTTTAGAAAAAAATAACAGAATAGACATGAAATTTCATCATAGTACAATGTCACTTAATAGGTATTCTGTATTATATCATCATTATTTTTTAATTATAGTAAACCAGACTCTTTGAAAAGTATTCCATGAAAAAATGTTGTATATAGGAGAGGAGATGTTAACACATTGGCATTGCAGGAAAGGCAGCAATTGAAGACAGAAGGCTATGACAAGAAAAACTTTCAGTGGAGTATCTGAAGCATCACATGCTGCTTCATAGCCAAGGGTGACCAGATAAAGTCACTGCTCTGCTCTGTTAGAACACACTTATGACTGCATATCTATTCCAGACACTTGAGACTTGGAGATAGTAGAAGAAATTAGCACCCCCATTAAACCCATCTTTAATAAGTTAGTAAGGGCAATTTACTACTTTTCTATCAGCATCAATTAGTGTACAAGTGTGCTGTATGTTAACAGTTATATTAATGAACCCCGTGCATCCTGACATTATGTCAAGTTTTCTTATTCCATTTATACATGTTTACCAAGATTATAATGACTATATCTGCCTTTCACCTCTTTTTCTATTCTGTTGTCCCTCTCCCACTAGTAGGCATATTGTAGTCCAGACGTGTTTCACTTTTTTAATATTTTTCTGATATACTACACATTAATTGTTAAAGAAGCTTCACTATATATTTCACACCCACAAATACCATGTTTTACTCAGTTTCACTTTTTGTGTGTGCATATACAAAATGAATATATACACACACACACAGTCTCTATATATAGGAAACGAGATAGATATGAAATTATATATAGAGAGAACGTATGTGGATATATATAGTATATATATATATGTATATATATGTATCTATATAACCTCTATATAGCTATCTCTTCTATATCTATATCTATCTGTAGAAAGGTGTGATGCTATAATAGCAGCTCCTGCACACCATTGTTTATTGCAGCAGTATTCACTTTTGTGAATAACAAAGCTGTGAAAAGAACTCAGATGCCCTACAACCAATGAATGAATCAAGAACATGTGCCACATGTTTGTATGTACATGTATATATATATATGCATGTATGTCCTCATATACAAAAGAATTTACTTATTTATTAACATACTTTGAAAATTTCCTTTCAAATCTATTTTTTCATAGCTACACGACACCTCATTGCAGAGAAATTCCATTATAAAACTGATGATTACATTGGTTTTAGTGTTTTGCTACTAGAAACACGACTATACTGCTTAGCATGTCCACAAATCACATAGGTGTGTGTACACCTGTAACTTAAGTTCCTAGGAGCAGAACGGCTGAATCAAATAGTATATACATTTGCACTTACTAAGTGAATTGTCAGATTTCTCCGCACAAAGCATGAGCTTCTTCACACTCCCACTGCCCTGTAGGAGTGTTTCCTTACATCTGTACCAAAACATGTTTTTAAAATCTATGTAAAAATATGCATTTGGAGTTGTAAGTGACAAGTCCTTAATTATGCATAAGTTTGATCCCTTGCTTTTTCAGTGCTTTCTGTCAAAAATGAATGACCAACCTGCTAGCCACACCTTTTCTCATGAGGATAGAGGGTCAGATCACTTCTGCCCTGGAGTTGAGGATAAATCTCAGCCAAATTCCTTCACTTTCCAGATATCAAAATAAAGCCAAAATGAAGGACTCTGCCAAAGGCTACTACTTGGCACCTGAAACATGTTTCTTTACTTACTAAATTCCCATTGGCTTTCTCTGAGTTAAGTGCTATTGGAATTTTCTTCCCAGCTCCAGGAATCCACTGCTTATGGCGCAGAACATAAGTGACCTATTAAAGTTTTGCAATTCAAATTCAACTGGATCAGTGTAAGTTCATCACACAATCGTAACGGGTTTATCTGATGCAAAAGGCATTTCAAGCAACCAAGAAATTGGAGGACAATTATCATTAAGAGCAAAGAATATTCTCTCTTGCAGCACTGACGAACATATTCCAAAGAGATTTTGCTCACACATTCCGAGGATGGCAGATGATGAGATAAAATTACCCTGCCTGATTTGTGTGCAGATGTTTTCCTCTACCTTGGCATTCACACTCTGCTGTTGTTAGCACTATTCTCTGCTGCCTCTATCCAATAAATGCTGCATCCTTAAAAAAGTGAGCTAGTGCAGTTCCAGCAGGCCTCTGACTGCGGCTTACTTTGGAAGTACTTCCTAAGTCCACCTCTTAGCCTTTCTTCAAAGTCAAATGAAACAGTAGTATCTTCAGCAAATGAAGTAATGCCAAAAGGCATTTAGAAGGTGAAGAAGTGAACTCTGGCAGACTTCATTGTTGAGTAATGATTGTGCTGGTTGATTTTCTAAGGGAATCCATAAAGGAGATAATTGATTATTAATGGATAATTTAGTCCTCTACAATAGTGCAACACTCTTCATTGGCTAATTATACCTCTTAGTTTGTTTACCTCTTTTCACTTCTTTAATAAGAACCACCAACACAATTCCCTGGACATCTTTATTATCTCTGACATTCCTACTGCTTTGTTATTGTGGTAGTGGTTATGTCTTGTGATACCCCACTGCAAAAAAAAAAAAAAATACATTCATTTCAAATGTTCCCAACAGTATTTGTCAAGAGTCTTTCTTTCAGAAACACAAGTAAAACTGACATAAGCAATGGAAGTGATTCATTTTCTCAGGGAAATACAGATTCTTATCTCTTTAATACAGAGACAGAGTACTACTCAAGTATGTTTGGTTCAGCCATTTCCATCTTGCTTTCATTTATTCTTCCTTACTTTTTGGCTTCTGCTACCCTCCCTGTGTTGGTTCATACATTGTGATGGTAAATTAACTACTAGTAGATTCATAGCCCATAAACTCCCACAAAATAAGTCCACCAAAATCAGGAATTGAGTTTCATTAAGGGGGGGGGAATTTGGGTCTAAAACCTATTGCTCTGGATTATTATGTGCTAACATGAGTTTTACCAAGCAAGTAAAGAGACAGATCAAAGGGAAATGACAATTGACTACTGAAATCATACAGACTGAGGACAGCAGAGGAATGGTTTCCTAACAGGGGCAGTCTTATCAAACAAATGAAGGGAAGATGGACAAGAAAGATGAATGTCCAGCAGTGTCTTAGTACATTCAAACTGCCCTAAGTAATGTGTAAACACAAAATTTGATCTGGGAAGTCCTAGATCAAGACACCAGCTGATTTTGTATCTGGTGAAGGCCTGTCGCCCTTAGACGGTACATTCTTATTTCATCTTCACATGACAGAAGTGGCAAATGACCTCCCTCTTATAATGTCCCTAATAGCATTCATGAGGCTGAGGCACTCATGACCAATGGAAGGTAAAGTTTAGATTTCAGCATGTGATCTTAGAGGGTGAGCTGCTGACATTTGGAGAGAAACATCACTTTCAATATCATTGAAACCTAATATTTCTAACAAGAGCCATCTTTCCTTTTTTCCTCCCTCTTTCTCTCCCTCCCTTCCTCCCTCCTCCCTCCCTCCCTGTCATCTTCCTTCCTTCCTTCCTTCCTTCCTTCCTTCCTTCCTTCCTTCCTTTCTTCCTTCCTTCTTTCCTTCCTTCCTTCCTCCCTTCCACTTTCCATTTTCCTTTCTGACCTTCCTTCCGTCCTTCCTTCCTTCCTTCCTTCCTTCCTTCCTTCCTTCCTTCCTTCCTTCCTTCCTCCCTTCCACTTTCCATTTTCCTTTCCAATCCGTGGCCACCTTTTCTCTGATTTGCACTAAGTATGAAAGTAAGGAAAAGAACTTGGCATTCTCTTCATCCTTAAACTATTATGCCTGTATCTCTCAATCACAGCCGAGTCAATAATGGCAAATTAAACCAAGTTATTTATCTGTCTTTGGACTTAAACTTCTTTCTTCATTTTAACTATGAAAATCTATCTTCTCTCACCTGGAGTCATATTCTTCTGTCTGTGATGTTTCTTTCATTTGAGCCTATTTTCTTGATTGACATTAGGTTCTTCACGTATTTTGGCCATAATTTTTTAAAAAAATCAAATTCTTGCCATAGTCTCACTGTAAACTCTTAGAAAAGCCACATGCATTATAAAATCATTGTATTTTAAATGACAATTGTATTTTAAGTGTAGCTACAGAGTTACAGAAACAACGAAACTAGGGGATTAGAATCATAGGAAGGTAGGAAATATCTAGAGGTGGTCTCAAGACCTGCAGTTCCTTTTTTATTTTTTCTCAGAGATTTGCTAATCCTTGATTCTAGCTTGGTGCTAATGATCTAGGCTTGGGCTTGATCAAAGCCTTTAGCACTAACAAAATGGGGAACTCAGAAACAGGTATTTGCTAAAGTTCTAAAGTAGTTTTTATATTATTTCTCAATATTTCCTCAATGTTGCCCACTTTCTCCTTCCAGAAAGTCCATGAGACATAAACTACCTTAACCTGAATCCTGTTCATCTTAAACATACACACACACACACACACACACACACACACACACACACACACACACACACACACAATTTTTAAACTCATATTCTTGAGTAATTCCTCAGATTTGCTTTCTAGTTCACTAATATTTCTTAATCTGTGTCTCTGGTATTCACAATGCATGTTCTTTTCAATTATAATGATCTTTTCTTCTTCCTACAGTTTCACTGTATTTCTTAACTGCAACTTCTTTGCTTGTATTTTCAATTGCTAATTTCATTCGATTTTTTATATTTTAATATATAAATTATTCTATGCCTGATAATTTCTATATTTGAATCTTTATGTGTCTGATTTTATGGTCAGCCCATCTTGCCTTAGTAAACTTTGGTAGCTTGGAACTTTACTTGAGAAATTTTTGATGTCTTGTATGGAAGGGCTGGTTGCCAAAGTGAATTTGAGTTTGCTTTTTTGGTGATTTTGGTTGAAAACTCTGGTCTCTCAACTGAATGTATGCAGCTAACATATGTAGTATCCCCTGAGATCCTATGCCACGATGAACAATGGCCCAGATCAGGAAATAATTGCCCACTGTCTTCCTCAGAAAGTTAATAATGTACACTTTGCTGTGTTGTTATGGTACAGTGGGTTGATTTTTAGTTACTTTTGGGAGCTTAGTTTTATTCAGCCCACTTATAAAAAGTAAGCTTTACTTTTGAAAACTAACTCTAGGGTGTGTTTTCTGCCCCTAGAGCCCAATAGTCACCATATTTGGATTGATACTGCATGTTAAAACTATATGTGGTTTTTGTTTTCATTTCTGTGTTCATATTTTTCATCTGCTTTTGGTTTTTGTTATTCTTGTCCATCCAGAACTTTTAGGTGATTTTTTTTTTGTCAGTCACAAGGCTTGAACTCTGGGCATGGGCACTGTCCCTGAGCTCTTCAGCTCAAGGTTAGTGCTCTACCACTTGAGCCACAGCACCACTTCCGGTTTTCTGAGTGATTTATTGGAGATAAGAGTCTCATGGACTTTCCCGCCTGGGCTGGTTTTGAACCATGTTCCTCAGATTTTAGCCTCCTGAGTAGTTAGGATTACAGGTGTGAGCCACCGGCGCTTGGCTTTAGGTAATTTTTTTTCTCTTTTTTTAATTTTAATATTTTTTTATTGTGAACATACTGTACAGAGGGGTTACAATTACATGGGCAAGATAATGAGTACATTTCTTATCAAGCATTGTTGCCTCTTCCTTTGTTTCCCCTTTCTATCCCTTCCCATTCCCCACTTCCTCCCCCCTGTCCTGGGCCAAAGTTTGGACCCATTGCAACAATAAGATGTACAAGTCGTTATGTCGAAAAACAAACTTTACAACTAGGTGACTTTTTTTTTAAGTGGATAAAACTTGCAACAAATCTTGTTCACTGTGTAGCTGAGATGAGAATTCTTCCTTTAACACTAAATTCCTTAAACCACCGAGTCCTAGATGCACCTCATTTCTCTTTTCCCACAGTACTTCTGTAAAACACTCCCTCTTTCATTGGTTTGTTTTCACTAATATGATTACTTCCCAGGATGTGTCTTTCAGTTCTCTTCTCTTGCCCCCTACATTTATCTTCCTCTATTACCACCCCAGGCTAGCGTCTGATTCTATCTTGTTTAACAATTGCCATGGTTTTCTGACTACAACCTACTTTGACTTACACTTTGTACCCCATCTGTACCTGTCAGACGTATCAGCAACCCTATGGTTTCCTCAGTAAGGCCTTTCGTTGGCCCAAACTGCTTTTCTGCTTATTTTCCTTAGATTTTCCTTACCTTACAATTCAAATACAGTGTGCCTTTGTGTTCTCCCGACCATACCTAATGAGTGAGAATATAATGCATATGCTGTATTAGATTAGAATCACAGCATGAGCAAAAGATAGGAGGGGTAAAAGATTACATAGGCCAATTACAGGAAAAGTTGAATAATGATTAAACCCTAGATGTTGAAATTTCAGATCTCATAGACAGTGATAAATAAGGTTCAAGTCAGATTGTGAAGATCTCTTAAGGCTGTGAAGCTGATGTTTTTCTGTGGACCCCAGGGCACCGACAAAAATTCAGATTGTGTTCATTTTTCTACTACTTGTGTTTAACTTAAGTGAGATATGTGATTGAAAACTTCCTGAAATTACACAGCATGTTCCTCCTAGAAAAACTCCTACTATATGAGAGAACATCTATCAGTAGGTGCTTACTAAATTTTGTTCAGCCTTCATATGGGATCTGTTTTATTATCTCTTTGTAGTTTTATCATCTTTGCAGAGACAGAAAAGCTAAGGCTGCCAACAGCTTGTTTATTGGGAATTTTCTATAAATATTGTAGTACATTTCTCTCTCCTTTAAAAATGGAAAGAAATGTCAAAATATTATTAAGATTTTAGTTATTGGATTTCGTAGGTCCTTAAAATATATGATTTAAGAGGTAGAACTATATATAACCATGTATTACCTTTCCACAATATATAGATAATTTATGTTTCAGTGTAAATCAAGTGAGTATGCCAACATTTAGCTCTCACCCTCCATAAATCAGTATATAATAAATAAATATAAATGAGAAAGACAAGTCATTAAATGTGTGTTCTCACACACCTGCACACACACACACACACACACACACACACACACACACACACACACACACACACACACACACACACACCATTTGTAACAATAGAGAGATAAAAGAGAAAATCGAGGCTTGATTTTCTGGTTGGGAACCAGGAAGGAACATGAATGTCTGGGCCTAGAGCCCAGGCTAGGTATGCTGTAGTTGGAACTGTGCCATTTCCATTAAACAAAGCCTGAAGAAAGCAGGCCTATTCATCTGGCTCTCTAGACAGGAAATGTGGGAACTGGTAGTACCAAGCTGCAGACAAATAGAAAGCATAAATTCAATGTCCCTCATAAATTTCACCTATCTTGAGTCTAAGAAAAGCAAACCTACATCCTTGAGAGCCTGCTACCTTGTTATCTAGGCATGAAAGGAAGCCAGGGAATTGGGTGCCATTTGCCCTTGTTTTACCCTCTTACCTACTGAACAGGCCTTTCCTCTCTTCGCTTTTGTTAAAAAGCCGTTAATTTTGGTTAGATTGTTGGCAGCTGTGAGGAAACTTCCAAATTAGAGGATCATTCTATAGGAATCCTGGGTATTAATATTTATCGCATTTTTATGTTAATCATTAATACGTATTCCAGACTGAAACTCTAAAAAATGAAAGCAAAAAATCCTCCTATATCTAAAAATAGTCACATATAAAATAAACTGGCTTGTTTACATGTGTTTTTTATTATTATTTTGTACTTTAAGTCTTTCAGACTTCAATGTAGAGGCATAGCTACACAGAATGTATGACAACTTGTCTGTAAGTGTATATTTTGGTCAGCAAGGCAAGATATGAACATTTGAATTTCCATGCCTGACATAACAATCTAGTTCTCTGTGTTTTATTTTCTTCTTTTCACTCTTATGTTCATTTTTGCCATCCAGTAGGGCTTTGCTACCACTGACCATCATTGAAGGAAAAAAATTGCAATAGCTCAGGATGCATAATGTTTAGTATCACAATGGGATGCTTGATTCATTTATCATTCAGTCATTTATCATAATGACACTCAGTTTTTGCTAAAGACATGCCACTTTCTAACAGATCCAAAACATTCACTTTACCAATTTCTTAGTGCACTCTGTGCCCTTGGTGGCTGTGAGGATTGCTTTGGGGGGGGGGACATCACTTGCTTTGGTGGAAGCATGGTATATTTTCACAAAATTTAAGGGTTGGAAAATACTCAGAAGATTGCACAATTTAAACATAACTGATGGTTTCATGCCTCCATGGAGCTGCGCAAGGCACTCACAAGAATTTGAATTGTTTCTATTTTTTGAAATGTATTTTTATTTTCAAAAGTTACTTATTTCTTGAGGGAATGTGGTCAAAACTACATGCCCTAAGTCTGTGAACATGGCAGGCTGGCTGTACTTTCTTTTGCCTCTTCTGATTTTCCAGAGTGACAAGAATAGTTTGCTGAGATGCAGTTTCAGAATGAGAAATACCATGAAGACTCTTTCAGGGAGGAGATAGAGGCCAGGTTACACATCAAACTGTAAAGGCTGCAGGTAGCAATTGCCAGTCCTGAGAGAGGGAGAGGAAGTCAAGATGACAAAAAGCAGCTTTGACATGCATAGTCCAGCAATATCAACACATAATTACAAGACTGGTAGCAATCTTGGTGGCAAGATTCATTTTCCTTTAGAGCCTGCCCAGCCCTTAGGAAGTCCTGACCTGGCTGCTGATGGCGCAGACAAACCACTGAAGAGTCTTGTTTCTACTTTAGTTGTCCATGATGCGACACAATCAACCACAAAGATGAGGTGGGAGACACCTAGAATAAGAAACAAGCATCTCACATCCTGATGAAAATGAACTGTATTTTATTTAGAAAAAATAATAGGCTAATTTTTTTTATTTATTTTATTTTATTTTATTTTATTTGAGAACATACTGTACAGAGGGGTTACAATTACATGGGCAGGATAATGCATACATTTCTTACCAAGCATTGCAGCCTCCTCCTTTGTTTACCCTTCACCTCCCTTCCCAGCCTCCCCCCTCCCCCCACCCAATCATACCCCCCCTCTCCCCCCACACCGACATTGTAAAGCTGGTTTTGACATGACATTTTGTACTTCTCATTGTTGCAACAGGTCCACCTGAATCCTTAAACGACTAATTTTTAAAATGTTAGTGTTTTTCCAGTGGAGAAATAACTACAGAGTAGTTCTTTTCAAGAGGCAATTCCACATTAAATCTGAGACCTGACCACAGTGATCATATTTGACACCAAGAGAAGACAGAAATTCAAGGTCTGTCTAGTTTTACAATCAAGTTAAAGACACTAAGTGGCCATGAAATTCTTTAACCAACAAGTATTTGCAATTTTTTCAGGAGGTATTTCTTTGAGAAGGGGAAAATACCCAACGGGCATACTTAATGGATACAATTTTCCCAAGTCTAGCTTGTTTGATAAGAAATTCAATTCCCAAGTTGATTGTATTTCTGAATGTTGAAACCATTTAGTTAGCTTGAGGTTTTGAAATTTTGATTTGACAAGACTGGAACTAAAGAGCAAAGATTTGAATTTCAAAAAATAATTGTAAAAATAAATGCCTTAAAAACAGTGAAACTATGGAAGATGCTTCTCTGACATTTTCCTTTCACACTCCCTACTCTGTCACCAAAACAAAGAGAATAATTATGTTTCAGTCTCTCTTTTTTTTTCCCCCCTTGCATCATGAGGCTTGAACTCTGGGCCTAGGCACTATCCCTGAGCTCTTCAGCTCAAAGTGAGCATTCTACTACTTGAGGCACAGCGCCACTTCCAGTTTTCTGGTGGTTAATTGGAGGATAAGTCTCACAGACTTTCCTTCCTGAGCTGGCTTTGATCCTCAAATCTCAGCCTCCTGAGTAGCTAGGATTACAGTGTGAGCTACTGGTTTGCTGCTGTTTCAGCCTTTTTATTACATGGAAGTTCGTGTGCAAAACCTCTTTCCCATCCATAAGCCCACACATCACTCACTTGGCTATTATTTTATAATTCTTAAAAATGAGCAAGACAACTTATTTGAAATTGTGACATAATAATTAAAATTAACTGTTGGGTCTTCAAATGGTTCATGGTCTAATCCTCAAATGTCAAGTGTTAAAACAACAGGGGCTAAAATATACTGAGTTCTACTGTGTACCGATTACTGCCATGCATTTTTTTTTAGTATATTAAATGATCAGATCCAAACAATTCACCCAAGTGTCAGAAATTAAATGCTGAATGGAAGGGAGTTAATGTGTCTCGGTTGCAAGCAAGTAATTGATTAGAATCAATTTTCAAAGCTAAGTTTTGACTCTTACACTTTGTAAGATATTTAAATCTGTGATTATGTTTTGTAAACAGTGAATACTAAAGGTAGAAAAATGCCCCACTTTGACTGTTTCTATTCAATAAAATTAGCATATAATTTTACATCGTATACAAATGGGTGGCACAATCTTCCTTTTGTTATTTGAGAAGACAAAATGATAAAAAGCACCCGGCGTTTCTAACTTATGGAAACGATTTGTTCTCATTCTCCACACTTTACAGTACCCATCATAGTAGCAGTGTTGACATTTTCTCAGGATATTATAATCTGTTTTCTGAATGTAATCTCTACGTACTCACTTCTGGAAAGACAAGTACTCTGAAGCTAACTCCACCTGGGTGAGAGACACAGAGATGGAGACACTTGGGTCTCGGTGGTTGTCACATCACTGTGTTCCCAGGACTGAATTATAGGTGTCTGTTGTCATGTACATCTTGACTCATGCTTTTAATTTTTCCTTTCATTTAAAAAACAATTATTGACTTTTATACTGCTTTTATGGTGGCCATTGTCTTGAAACTATCCTTACTTTTACAAGGCTTCTATTTTTGTGGGAGAAATAAGTACTCATTTTTAAGTCAAACATCTGGTTATAAACTATGACAAACAGTTGGTGCTATGAAAATATTTCCTAAAGAATATAGCTTAACCTGGAAATCCCAGGCCTCTCTATTCATTACATGAGATATTACCTAGCCATAACAAATTGCTGTGAACTGGTGCCTTAAAATAACAGAAAAACTTCTCTCACAGCTCGGGGGACAGAAGTCTGAAATCAGGTTTCACAGAGTTGATTCTCGCTGGAGATCTTTCTCCTTAGCCTTGTAGACTCATCACTCCCAACTCTACCTTCAATCTTTGCAAGGCATTTGCCCTGTATGTTTCTTTGTGTTTCAGTGGAGAAATTCCCCCTTTTAAAAAGGACAGAAATGATTGGATTATGGCCTACCTTAATCCTTCATGACCTTAACTTAACTGGATTGCACAGGCTTAGGAGATAAGATGAACATTTCCTGAGGGGTTCAACTGAACACACATCTTTGAGTCAAAGATATTGGAGCTCTCTAGTCCCATTGAGCTAGGTACTAGAAGGTAAGGAAGAGAGGTCATTACACAGGGAATAAAAAGATATGTAAAAGATATTCCCACCTGCATGGAGCATCATGCTTAAATCCTTAAAAGATGTACAGATGCATATTCAAGGAAGCATAAGAGTGAAGAGACTCAAGGAAAGTGTTGCAGGCACAGATTCCCTCTAAGTAGTGTGGACATCATAAACCACTGATTGATCACTGCCTTCATAGTTTTGGACTGGACTGTAGGAGAAAGTCTAGGAGGTGAAGCATCCTTCAAAGTCAGAGCCTGAATTGAATCTGAATACAGGTTTTGGAAAGAAGATGACTGGGGTTAGAGCTTACTGGTGCATTAGATATGTGACTGTAACATTCCAATTGTTTTCTGAGCTAAAAAAATGAAGAGAATAGGATCTGTCTTGGAATGTCTTTGTGAATATTAAATGAGACAATGAGCACCCTTTGTAAACTTTAATTCAGAGAAATAATGTTACTTGGTTTAAAGAGCATCAGAAATCCATAGCCCTTTAAGCATAGTTCACCCAAAATGCTTCCCTACCTACAGCAGGCACTAGGTGGAGGAGGGAGGGAATTGTCAATATTTTTTCCCAGTTTGAAGACCATGGAGGAAGTGAGAAGGTTAGCAACAGTAATAGCATTTAGTCTGTGCTCAGCAGGGAATGAGTAGGAATTATTTAATAACTGACCATATGTACTAGGGCTTACCAAGAGCAGTACTTTCTCATACATTGTTTCATGCAATGTGTGGGGCTTCTAAAATTATTTTTCAATAAAATTCATGTGTCTGGGGGATGATTGATTCTAATCACAAACCTCATCAGCTGGCAGGCTGGCAGCACCCATCTTGCTGAAGGGAGAAGGTGAGGAGATGATGATAATGGAGGAAAAGAAAAACAGGAGGCCAAAACAGACCTCTAATCACTCCAATAAGAAAGCCTGTAGAAGAAACTGGAGAAACCTTGTTCTTAGGGCTATCCTGTCCATCCTGAAATCTCAGCATTTCCAGAAAGAGATCTAAATATATGATGTGTTAGAATTGTGGTTAGGGGTTTCTCATGCCTAGGGTGACATGGGAATATCATGGAATGGCCACAGAGCTGTGGAGAATGGCCAGGGGATTCACTGGAGGAGGGAAGCAGAAGGAAGGGACCATATTCCCCAGATACCCAGATAGTCTCATGCATGAAGCATGAGGAAGATATATTTGATCCCTGAATGAAATGGAAACCTTTACATATTCTTCTGAAATGGTTTCATGTACTGATATACATGCATTCACATGTAGAAATGTTTGAAGATGTATAAATATGTCAAATTTCTCTTTCACATGAGTGAGCCTGATTTGTTCATCGATGTTTGCCTTTGTACTTAAACTATTTTGCATAGAATTTTGGGGGTCAATCACTTTTTCAAGGTCATCTCCTTGTTTCTAGCTCTTCACTATTACAGTGTTGCCTACATACATCAAGAAACTTTGTTGTTGCTACCTTTTAATATGAAATAAAATTTATGTATATCCCTTACTAATTTTTGTTTCCATTAACTAGAATATAAGTTCCATGAGGGCAGAGATATATGTATATTCTACCTAAATATCTATCAATAACCTACAACGTATTCACTGGTGAAATGTTCTGTGGTCACAATCTGCCTCCACATATAGTTAAGATACATCCCTATGGGCTTGTCCTCAGGAGGAGAGCTCTAGGAAGGAGGGGCAGTCACCTCGTCTCTTTTAGCCACAGTGCTAGGGGACCAGGAGAAGAGGGAAGTTTGGCAGATTGCAGAGGCCAACAGTTCATGGAATTGTTTGATTCTGTAGTCCCATCCATGTGGCTCTGCCTTTCAGCTCCACACCACAGAGTCCTGTAATGCTGGTAGGATGCTTTTTATGATGCTAATCTAAAAGAGACAGCCATCAGCTTACATCTACACCTCTCCTAGCCTCCCATTTCCCCTCTGCTCTAAGCCACCATGGTATCATTTCTAAGCTTGGTGTTTTCAGTGGCTTCCAGGCAAATTTCCATGCTTCCACTCTCATGTAAACAGCAGTCAGAGTGAAATGCTAGAATCAGTTAGACCAAGACATCATTTCTCTTACCCACACCATGGACTCTCCACTCATGCTGAGTAAAGCCCAAGTCAATACAAAAGGGCCTACAAAGCACAGCATAATTGTTACACACTGCCTTCCTACTTAGTGATGTCTCCCCTCAACTTGCTGCTATCCTGGACTCCTGCAAATCCTGGAACTCAGACTCCTATGTCCACCCTGCAACTCCTAACTCCTCCCTCATCTCCGTAGGCAGCTGCATGGCTCATTTGTTCAGTCCTATTCTTCCAGTCTATCCAAGTAACATTTATTAAAGTCTAAAATGACAACCAGCCTGCATAACTCCCATCACCTTCTTTCCCACTTTAGTTCTTTCTATTTTTATTTTTTGTATGCTAATTGTGTAAAACAATGGCTTTTAAGACATTTTCGTAGACGTCTATAATCTATTTGAAGCACATTCACTATCTATTGACCTTTCTTGATCCATCCTTAGAATGCTAAAGTCTTGCCTCCTCAGAAATAGTCTCTCTCCTACTGTCCCTGAAATGTTTGTTCACAGAATTTTACCATACTCTTGCATAGTGTATTATGTGTATGTGTTCTTATTGTGTGTCTCTTCCAGCTAACACATGATTCCTTGAATCAGTCATGTATGTGGTGGGTTTTTTGTTTGTTTGTTTGTTATTAGTGTTGCTTTTGTTATCTACATCTCTGTCTTCTGTGCCACGAACAATACTTGGCAGCTATGGATGGCTTGATGCTGATTGGTTGAACAAACTGATTATAACCACAGAACGATAGTTTGGACATATCTATAATTCTTACTAAAATCTTCATACATATTTTTGATTATTCCTTGTTCTCTGGACCACAAGGTAAATCCTCTTGTTTTTCTATACTCAGTTTAGCCTCACACCCTCCCTCCTGCTAAAAGCATTCATATTCCCCTCAGGTTGCTGCTACCCTCCTCTGAGATCAGCAGTGCCTGGAACTGGCATCTCCTTGTTAGAGCACTGGTTACATTTGTAACATGCAGTTCATTATTTACATGTATGCCTTTCCCTATGGGGAAGAGTTATAGAGGGGACTCATGGATCATACACTCAGGGCTGGACTCCATGGCTTTCCATACCCACCCCAGAACACTAAAAAGAAAAATGCATGTCAGTGGCTCAGTCCAGTGGGCAGCAGTGGTAAGTGGTCAGTGACAGTGATCATGAAGTCGATGAACAGCTGCAGTGGTGTTTATCCATCACAATATGAAGTAAGCAGGCCAATGAAGAATAATAATATTTTTTACAAATGCTGGACTGGTTGAAGCTATTATAGTCCCACACTCTAGGGTGCTAGAATATCAATGACTGCTTACCAATCAGGAAGAAAAGAGCAGTTCTTGAAACTTCTGAAATGAGGAAGAAAAGGAATTTGAGCCTTTGTAACTGCTTTTCCTGACAAAGCTGTCCACAGAAATAGTTGTAAAGTTAAAGTGCAAAAATTAGAATCCTGCATTTCAGTGCCAAGAGGTAATAAATCAAAGAAAAGGCTGAGTAAACAAATGTGTTCTCTCAGAACTAAATTAAACTTCAAATTAACATTTGAAAATGCCTTGCTTAATGTTCCAGGTATTCCTATACTATTAGTGGACTGCAGAGTTTAATCTGGGACAAAGTAAGCTGATAACTAACCTTATGGTGAATAACTTTCCTTCATGAAATTGTCAATATTTAAAAACTGTGTGTGGTTTCTGTTAGAACACAGTGGAAGACAGGAATCCTGTCTGGGTTATGGGAAGAAAGGAAGGCAGAGACGGTGCAGGAAGGTGAACATGGTCAAAATACTTTAAGTACATGTAGAAAAATGGAGCAATGAAGCTTCTGAGACTCATTTGGAAAGAGGAGAGCAGGATGAGGGAGAATGAAAGAGGGAGGAGTCTGATCGTGTACATTGATGCACCTGTGCATCTCCTTGACACACCTAATTGGTGCTAATAAAAATGTGAGGAAAATATTTTCTGTTGAAGGTGTTCATTATTCTTATCCATAACACTTCATGTTGGCTCCATCCAATAGACATTTTAATTTAGAGTAGCAGCGTGACACACTGTGTTCAGCACTGGCAATGAAGTGGTGGGCAGGCCCAGGAAAATCCCTGGCAGTCCCTGAGTGAACTACAGCCCGGAGCTCAGTAAGATATGTGCAGCAGGAGACTCGATGCAGAGAAGAGTTTCTTAAAGAGGGCGCACTTGAGCCACGTACTGGTGGCTCATGCCTGAAATCCTAACTACTCAGGAGGCTAAAATCTGAGGATCGTGGTTTGAAGCCAGGTCAGGCTTGAAAGTCCCTGAGACTATCTCTAATTAAGTTCAAGGGGGAAAAAAAGCCAGAAGTAGATCTGTGGCTCCAGTGAAGGAGTGCTGTCCTTGAGCAAGAAAGCACAGGGACAGCACCAAGGCCCTGAGTTCAAGCTCCATGACTGGCACACAATAAAGAAATAAACAAAAAAGAAAGGCAGAGTTGATAGCAAACAGTGGTCCCAGTGATTTCATAAAAAAAAAAAAGACATTCTTTGGTCCTATCTAACTGACCTCATGACCACGAAGTTGAGGAGAAGGTGTGGGTGCATATTGTGAAGTTTGTTGTAGTCTGGTTAGCGTGGTTGATTCCAATGTGGCTTAGTTTGCAGAGTCAGTTTTTCAGTGACTCAGTGTGGCTAAATGACCGCTGTAGTGGAGAAGAGAAATTCCTTTCAAAATTGAAGAACACAGTCTCTGTGCCTGCATTAATTCCTTCTTCCTTACATAATGCAAAAGCTATCGTATTCTAGCCTCATTCTTGGCTTTAATTAGTTGTCTACACTTATCTTTTATTCTCCTCTTCCTCCCCCTCCTCCTCCTCCTTATTTTATATTATTATTATTATTATTATCTTCAAGTGGTGTACAAAGAAATTGCCATTTAACAAAACAGCATGATATACTATATCATAATCAATGTCACTCCTTCAACATTCTACCCATCCCTTCCCTCACTCTTCTTGATTTTGCAGGAAAAAGATTGGATTCTTTTTTTTTTTTTTGGGTCCGGTTGTGGGGCTTGAACTCTGGGCCTGGGCACTGTCCCTCAGCTCTTCAGCTCAAGGCTAGCACTCTACCACTTGCGCCACAGCGCCACTTCCGGCTTTTTTCTTATGTGGTGCTGAGGAATCGAACCCAGGGCCTTGAGCATGCAAGGCAAGTGCTCTACCACTGAGCCACCTTCCCAGCCCCAAAGATTGGATTCTTGACTGTATTCCTTCACTATCCTTACTGAATTCTTCTATACTCTGGTCTCTCCATCAGAGACATTACTTTTTTCAGATTATACCAGTGATACAATAATTACTGTAGTGATCTTTGGGATACGGAACAAAAGTTTCAAATTGAGTTAAGATCTCTCATTGTGTACCTCTCAAAAAAAAATGAAAACAATAACAAAGACATCTGTCTTTATGCAGACAAGTATTAGATTTTGAAGTTTATTTCTACAAAGTACTTGAAACTTGATTTCAAAATAAGCTATGGAATAAACTTTAATAGGCAAATAGATAAAATAATAAACATGTAGCTAATTAAATACTAGAAAATACTATTTCTCAAATGTGATTATTCTAAAATAGACGAGGTAAAGGACATGGCATAGCTCTTCTGCAGTACATTCTGGTATGAGGGTATGAGGCTGGCTCTGCTATAGTATGACTTTGTACCATTTGCATAATTTTTCACAATCTATAGATCTTCTTTGAACCCTTCCCTTCTCTGAAATTATTATAATGTATATTATAATAATTAAAATTAAAATGCACTGTTCAATATAGTTACTGACTTACATTAAGATCACTGAAAATATTAGCTCATGTGATTTCTTTTTTTATTTTTTTATTGTAAAGATACTGTACAGAGGGGTTACAGTTACATGATTAAGGTAGAGTACATTTCTTATTGAGCATTGTTACCCTCTCCTTTGTTTTTCCCCTACCATCCCATCCCTCCCCACCTTCCAAACTCCTTCCTCTCCCCTCCTCCCCCCCCACCTGAAGTTGTAAAGTTCATTTTCAACATAGTGTCTTGTACATCTCATTGTTACAATGGGTCAACCTGTAACTTTGTTTCAGCATTTTGTTTCTCTTCCCCTCCTCAAATTAGAAAAATGTATATACAAGATGCAGGGTTCCAGAATCAAATACAGTGCCAACATGGCATAGGAGGAAGAACATACAAAAGAAACAAAAAAAATCACATAGTACATTAAAGACCATAGTGACAAAGAAAAAAACATCTTGTGTCCATATCTTCGGGTTCATTTCGCTTAGCATCATCTTATATGGTCATGTGTACATAGTTCTGACCTTTTCTGATTGTCTGGTAAGATTTTCCTAGACATATACTAGTTATTGCAAATAAGGGAAACCATGGGACCTATGTTTCTTTGGGTCCAGCTTACTTCACTTAATGTAATTTTTTCCAAGTCTTACCATTTCCTAACAAATGGGGTGGTGTAATTCTTTCTGATAGAGGCATAGAATTCTATTGTGTGTGTGTATATATGTGCGTGTGTGTGTATTCCATTGTATATATATACATCTATACAAATATGTTTATATATATTTTTACAATTTATATATACAATTTATATAAATTATACAATTTATATATACATATAATGTGATATGTATGTATATAATATATACATATGTGATATATCTGTATATATCACATATATACAAATGCATACATATACATATAATATATGTAATATATTATATATATACATATACCACATTTTCTTGATCCATTCATCTACTAAGGGGCATCTGGGTTGGTTCCATATATTAGCTATGGTGAATAATGCTGTAATAAACAGTATGGAGGTTCCTTAAAAGACTACATATAGAGCTCCCCTATACTCAGCAATCCCATTTTTGGGCATTTACCCAAATGATTACAAGCAAGGCTATACTAAATCTACCAGCACAACTATGTTTATCACAGCTCATATTATTTCTGATCCCAGGGATGACATCTTTCATTGTACTGAGTTCATTAGCTCTACTTGTCTTCGCCCCATGTCTGCTATATGGGAGTTGTGTCATCTTCAACTTATTCTCCGTGTCTTACTCCACCCCAACAACCAGAAGATCAACTACAAACACCACTTGGTTGTGCCATTAACCTATCTCTGACTTAAAAAAATATTACCTCCTATCATCTTAATTCCCCCATCTTTAAATAGAAAATCCTGTCTGTATCTATGGCTGTCTAACCTTGCTTTAAGTCCAAAATGGGAAAGTATACATAAATTGCTAAGCTGAACAATGTTCAGCACATAATTAATGCTCCATAAAGAGAAGATGTTGAATCATGATGGTGACATGGATCAGAGGATTGTTTTTAGCTTAAGAAAAAATAAAATCTATTCTTATACCCCTTCATCCTGTATCTAAACATCAGAACCCAACTTCTAGTTGGGTTCCATTTCATTTCTACCCTACACATGACTTCAAGAAGAATCTCCCTGAAAATGATTGATATCTGATCCTGGGGCTCAGATGTTCAGTATTTAGCAATAGAATGCAAATTCAGTATCTAGGCTGTCAAGAACTATCTCATTTGTCTTCACATGTATCTTTGGCTTATTTCCATAACTAGGAAAATTTGTTGGTTCCTCAGGATGAATCTTCTATACCAAGCATAATGATCTACAATTTATTCTTTACACTTAATTTTCCTGAGTTTCTTTGGTCCTTCCCACTTACCCTTCACATTTCAGTCTTACAAAAAACCATAGATTGGGCAGGGAAGGTGGCTCAGTGGTAGAGTACTTGCTTTGAATGCATGAGGTCCTGGGTTCAATTCCTCAGTACCACATAAGCAGAAAAAGCCAGAAGTGGAACTGTAGCTCAAATGGTAGAGTGCTAGCCTTGAGCTGAAGAGCTAAGAGACAGCACCCAGGCCCAGAGTTCAGTCCCCAAGACCATAAAAACAAAAACAAAAAAAACATAGATTTTTTGTAAAATCATCTTTTTATTCTGTAATATTTACTCAGAATCTACTTTGTGCCTGGCACTTCTCTAAACACTGGAATTCAACAAGGAGAGAGGAGTTAAATGGACATAGACTTGGACTCATAACTTATTCTTTCTTCCCCCTGCCTCCCTTCTTTCCTTCTTCCTTTTTCTTTCTCTTTCTCTCTCTCTTTTCTCATAATATAACATAGAAAAAACAGTGATAAACCAATTAATCTTATATAGCATATGGAAAATTAAGTGTGATTCTTTAAAATAAAATTTTATGATATATCCAAAAGTTATTTCATCAAAACTTCATGTGCTTTTTACCTGATTGATATTTATCAGTGTAAGATCTTTGTATTGAAATTATCCTTTTTTAAAAAAAAGCAGACATATTATTCAATTCCTATATATAGAAATGTATGCTTATGTTTGACATTTTTCAAAAGTGTCTTTATGATAGCTGCTTTTCAAATTCAAAGTCTTTGAAAACCATCACCAAGGAAACAACAGGATAGATTATGTATATTTCACTTTTACCCAAAATAGAAATGCTTGCTGTCAGATATAAATATCATCCTATGGAAATCTCTTCCTTCAATAATTTTGGTGTTTTACTTTATACATATGTGTGGTTTTATTTGAGAACACTGCCATGTACAGTAAGTACCTGCTTTATGCAGTGGCTTTATGTATAGTTCTTGCTCTGTTTTACCTAAAATACTGAACTGTCTTCTGCTGTGTCTAAACTTTTCTACTCATGTGTGATGGTTGATACTTGTAAAATACTGTAAATTTAGAGAGGACAATAAAATAAGATTATTTAGCACTTTGAAACTTAACTTTGCTGAATGCATCCTTGTGAAAGCCTAAGAAATCCAGGGAAAGACTGCAATACAGAGTGTGAATAAGTTAAAGTAAGCTTGGAACCATGATAAACAGAAGCCAGAATTAAGACTCTTAGTATAAAACCAAGTGTACAGACCTGTGATCCCAGCACTGGGGAAGCTGATTTAGCAGGATCTCCACCAGCCTAGGTTACATGGTGAGATTTTGTCTCAAAACCAGCAAAACAAAAGAAAACTTTAGTATGTAGTTTCAATGAAAAACCATTTAATTTTGTTTAATTAACTCCCGTATTGTTTTAACTTTGCTCTGAATTAAAAACAGATGTTTGAAGACTCCCACAAAATAAAAGAAATTTTCCATAATAAACCTGATAATAGTGATCTTTGTAGAAATTGTAAAGTTTGTTTTTCTCAGCCTCAGTATTTTCCTTGCATAGGAACAAGAGTTAACTAAATTGAACTTTGTGGCACTTATTGCTAAGTAGTATGATTACAGCATTGAATATTTGCTATTTGAGTAAGAGTCCAACACCTAATACACAGTAGTTATAGTATGAAGGGATAATGGCCACAGGCTCCTAACTATTCTTTCCCCATTGGGATTGGTCCTTTGGTCCATTCTGTCCTGTATTGCCAGAGGGTATTATTAAGATCACATTTTTACCAACTCATTCTTCTATACGAAGCACTCTAGTGACCACACATGACAGCTTGGATGAAGTCTGTATCCTTCACATGATTAATATAACCTCTTATCTCCTGCAGATTTGCTTCCATTTGCTCATCAAGCTCCTGCCAGTATTTTTTTGTGTATCACTTTGCATGTACTTTTCACCTCTAGACCTTCATCTTCCAACTCCTGCCTAGAACATTCTTTCCCATCCTGTTTGCTGGCTGATTCCTTCTTATCTTATAAATCCTTCCCTTTCCCTAAGGAAAGTAACCTCAGTGTATGGCATTTCTGATGTCTCCTCTGGGAAGGACAGAGTTCTTTATTTTCTTGCTGACCACAGGTGCATTCACTCCCTGGTGCCTCATAACTACTTGTGAATTAATGAGTGAATACATTAATGAATGACATTTTCATGATCTTCAAATTGAAAATGTAATTTCAGACTGGGGAAATGTTTATCCCATCTAGAATACCTGGCAAAGCAGTCAGAAGGGAAGTGACATGTAATCTGGCTTTAAAAGATGAGTAGAATAGAGATGGGAGTTGGGTGGGATTCAGTGAGAAAGCGCTTGCCTAGTACTCACGATGTATAATTTTGATCTTCAGTACCATCTTTTTAAAAAGTAGAACCAGGCACTGGTGGCTCACACCTGTAATTCTAGCTACTCAGGAGGCTGAAATCTGAGGATTGTGTTTCAAAGCCAGCCCAGGCAGAAAAGTCCCTGTGGAACTCTTATCTACAATTAACCACTCAAAAACTGCAAGTGGGGCTGTGGCTCAAGTGGTAGAACACTAGCTTTAAGCACAAAAAGGTTTGGGGACAGCACCCAGGCCTTGCTTTCAAGCCCCACATCTGTCCAAAAAAAAAAAAGAAGAAGAGATTTCAGATAGCATTGAGGAATATAAAGGAAAATTGAACAAGTGTGCAAAATCAAGGGTTTACATAGTTGATCAGCTCTGGATGAATGCCAACTGCTAAGAATTGCAATTCAGACATCACTTTCAACGAGCCTTCCTGAGAGTCCTCCTGGAAGAGATGACTCTGTGAAGTATGCTTCTATTACGATGTTTTATTTATTTATTTATCTTTAAGTAGTTGAACAAAAGGGGTTTCAACTCAACATGTCAGTTGTGAGTACAAAGCATCATGTCCAAGTACTCCTTCCATAATGTTTTAAACCTAAGATACATAAAGACAAACTTGTCAGGAATAATAACTTTTTGGTTGACTTTATATATCATTTTTCATATAAAATTTTAATTTATTATTAGTAAATAACATTGATAACAATTGTTATGCAATAAACAGGGCAATATGAGGGTGACTTAGTTGGGTGCTGGTGGTCATACCTGTGATCATAACTACTCAGGAGTCTGAGATCTAAGGATTACAGTTCAAAGCTAGCTGGGGCAGAAAACTATGAGACTCCATCTCCAATTAGGCAGCTAAAAGCTGAAAATTCAGGAGTGGCTCAAGTGGTACAGTGACAGCCTTGATTTAAAAAAAAAAAAAAAAAAGAGTTCAAGACCTCAAGCCTCAGTACCTGCAAATGAGAGACACAAAGATAGAGAGAGAAACCTAGCATCCTACAAGCTTAAAGATGTATAATTACTACCATGCTGAGTGTCAGCACATAACAGAGTGATCGGCATTTTTGCCCCACAGCCAAGCCTTTTATGTGGGGAACCCTCAAACAGTAGCCCTACCTTTATATCAAATTTCTGTGTCAACTTTGTGAAGACATCAGTAAAACATTTTTCCTGAGTCAAGAAAGGCTTAAGAAGTGATCAGATGCTTCTGCAGGTTACTAGGAATAAAGTATGCAAGTTTTAAACATTAACAGCATTACACACAAAAACAACATCTTCGGAAAAGAAAGGAGGCTCAGACAGACTCAACAAGGCTTTGCTAGAGTGGACATTTCCAAATATTAATTATGAGACACCATTGAAGCATTTAGTTGCCTACATATGAACTGATAGCCTGGCTTAACAGTGCTATCAGTGGCAAGGACCTTATTGAAAAGCCTGAGATTAATCACCACTTTATTCCATTTATAGCTTGAGGCAGAACCAGCTACAAAGCCAAGCCCCCTGGGAATATTGATCCTGTCAACACAGATCATAGTTCCTCAGAACTCTAACCATGAATTTCATTAGTTTTTCCTAAGAATCTGTCCTTTTCCCTTTCCAACCATTTAACACCAGGAGTGTTGGGTTTGTTTCTTTAGCCATTTATATTTCAACTAGTATTTCATAGATAGTTATATCCTTGAAAAACAGTATAACAATAAGTGTATATGACCATATAAGATGATGTTAAGTGAAATGAACCCCAAGATAGGGACACAAGTGTTTTTTTTTCTTGCTTGCTATTGTTTTTAATATATTTTAAATGTACTATGTCATTTTTTTTCACTTCTCTTGTACGTTCTTCCCCCATGGTATAACCCCTGTTTTCACCATATTTTACGTCGATGCCCTGCATCTTGTATATACATTTTTCTAATTTGAGGAGGAGAAGGGAAATAACCAAATGCTGAAATAAGGATACAGGTTGACCCATTGTAACAATCAGATGTACAAGACACTGTGTTGAAAATGAACTTTACAACTTGTGGGGGCAGGGGGCAGGGAGAAGTTGAGGAGATGGGGAGGAAAGGATAGTAGGGGAAAAATCAATGGAGGAGGTAACAATGCTCCATAGGAAATGTACTCTCACTACCTTACTCATGTAACTGTAACCCCTCTGTACAGTATTTTTTCAATAAAAACATATAAAATAATACTTTGCTAATCATTCACAAACTTTAGTTCCATTATTTCTTAAAGAACCCAGTTATGTAAATACATTAGCTTGTTTAAATAAGGGAACAGAAGCTTAGCAAGTTTAAGCTATGTCTCAAGAATAGACAGGAAATTTAACTCATACTCAATTTTTCTGATTCAAGTCCATGCTATTTTTGACCCACTACATTCTACCATTCTACTTTATGCAAAGTAGCCATCTCTGTAACCTGTTGGCAGACAGATATGAATTCTGTCCTTTCCTTAAAAAGCCAAAAGCTTATATATACACAATGGAATTCTGTGCCTCCATCAGAAAGAATGACATTGCCCCATTTGTTAGGAAATGGAAAGGCTTGGAAAAAATTATATTAAATGAAGTGTTAGCCAAGCCCAAAGAAACATATGTCCCATGGTTTCCCTTATTTGCAATATCTAGTATATGTATGAGTCAAGCAGAAAAGGTCAGATAATGTGATGTTAGGAAAATGAACCCTTAGATATGTATTTAAATTTTTTTTCTTTCATGCAATTGTTTCTAACGCATTTATAAGATTATTTCTTTGTTGCTTTGTATGTCCCTCCCCCACAGTATAACCCCTGCTTTCACTATATTTGATGTCGGTATAATTTGTGGAGGAGAAGGAGAAAAACAAGTCATTTAAGGATACAGGTGGACCCGTTGCAACAATGGTGTGGGGGAGGGTAAGGGGAGAGAATTGGGTGGGGGGCGGGGGGGAAGCTGGGAAGGGATGTGAAGGGTAAACAAAGGAGGAGGCTACAATGCTTGATAAGAAATGTACTCATTATCTTGCCCATGTAATTGTAACCCCTCTGTACAGTATGTTCACAAAAAATAAAAATAAAAAAAGCCAAAAGCTTTACTCTGAAGAATATTTGGGTTGAAGCTCTTGTCATTTAAAAATTTTTATTATTAAGTAGTTGTACAAAGAGGTTAGAATTTCATAAATCAAGTTATGAGTATAATGCATCTTGATGGATGTCACCTTTCCCTTGTTTTTCTCCATTTTCTCCCCTCCCATCCCACCCTCAAATTTTGTAGTTCAAGTTTTACATAATGTACATTAAATATAATAACTACATTTGCTCACCCTTTCTCCCTCATTGCCTGTACTCATATGTGTCCATTTGTTTCTATGATTTCTATGATATTTTTACTTTCCTGGACAGATTATATAATCAAGCTTATGACCTAAGATCAACAGCATAGACTCATCCTATTTAAATAAATATACATTGATTCAATATCATTTTTCTTCTTTCATTTCTTTCTTTTTTTCTTTCTTTCTTTCTTCCTTTCTCTTTCTTTCTGTTCATTCATTCTTTCTTTCTCTTTCTTTCCTGCTCTTGTAGTAGGGATTGAACTCAGGTCCTATTTTGTGCTTATAGCTGGTGCTCTACCATTTTAGCCATACCTTTAGTCCTCAGTGTGTTTTGTGTGTTGTTGTTGTTTGGTCAGTCATGGGACTCAACCTGTGGGCCTGGACTCTGTCGCTGAACCCTTCAGCTCAAGGTGAGCGCTCTACCACTTGAGCCACAGCACCACTTCTGTTTTCTGATGGTTAATTGGAGATAAGAGTCTCATGGACATTCCTGCCCCAGCTTGCTTTGAACCACGATCCTCAAATCTCAGCCTTCTGAGTAGCTAGGACTACAGGCATGAGCCACTGGGGCCCAGCCTCAATATGTTTTTAATTTATTTATTTTGTTGTTGAAGTATCTTTCATTAAAAAAGAGAATAGTGCAATTAGTCATAGTAACCAAGATATAAAGTCAATCTACCAATGAAAAAAGAAATTGTGGTCTATATATAAAATTAAGTATTACTCACCTTTTCAAAACAAGGAACTCTTGTTAGCTGCCAACCACTTCGATAAAATTGGAGGACATCATGTTAAGCGAAATATATTGACAACAGAAAGACAAAAATTGTGTGAACTCATTTATGTGGGAAACATAAAATATTGAATTCATTGAAGTAGAGTACAAGAAGGGAGCTTGGTTCCTGGTACTGGGAAGATCAGGAAGACATTGGCCAAAAAATACAGACTTGCTAAGACAGGAGAAACAAGTTCTGGAGTTTTATTGTATAACGTGCTAATAATAATGTGTTACATGCTTGAGAATTGCTGAGAGAGTAGATTTTAAGTGTTCTCAACAGAAACAAAACAAGTATGTGGAATAACTACATGCATTAACAAGCTTGATTCAGTCATAATGTATACAGATCTCAAAACAACATGTTTTATAATGCAATACAATTTGACATACCATAAAATTTGGCCAATTAAAAAGAAGATGAACTTTCAGTTGCCTTTTAAATATTTTTATTGCCTTTAAGTGGCTTTACAAAGGAGTTATCATTCAATCAAGCAGGTTATTAATACTATGAGAATTGATCAGTGTCACCCCTTTCAACATCCTCACTCATCCCTCTCAGAATTTTAAATTCTGACTGCATTCTCTCTCCCCCTCCCACTTTATTCAACTACCCCGCCCTTGGCCCTACCCCACCCTTTTCAAGAACTATGATTTTGCTTCTCTTAGGAATTATACATTGTCATATTCATATAAACAACATAATCATATAAACAACAACATGGGTAATGCTTGAAAACACTGTGCTAAAATAGAAGAGATTTGCTAGGAAAAAAAATGTATCTTACATGTTTGTTGTTTATACTGAATGTCCAGGATAGACCAATCCTTAGATACAAGGAGTATACCGTGGATTTTTTTAAGAGCAGGAAGAGTTTGGTGGGGAGATAATAATGACCCCTAATAGATATATGACTAATTAAATGGTATTTTCCAGGTTAAAGATACCAAGAGTTGGGCATATTTAATTATGTTCTTCAGAAGGATTATAAAAATGCTCACAGCTCTTTCCTTTGAGATTCCATATGCCCATTTAGAAAAGCCCATTCTTTATTCAGAAAGGAAAAATTCCACAACTATGAAGGAACTAGGAAGCAATTATGATGCTTTTCCAAAGCTTCTCTTTTTTGTATCTTCCACAGTACTTTAGAAATATGATAGAAGTTGACTTAGGAGAGTCTTATTCTGTAAGCAATGTAGGCAAGACTTACTAGAGGACTGGATAAGAGGAATAAGAAATAAAGGATAAGAAAAGACATTTATAAGCTTGCTCTTCAGACATCAATAACAAGGACTGTGGAGCATGGGATATGTAATCTAATGATATGAGAAAGTCTTGGGAGAACAAGTTATTGGGTAGTAGTATATTAGGTTTCAGATGCCAATCAGAATCTCACATGACCTCAGTAGGCAGTGGAATGCACGCTCCAGTCTGGTATTTGGAGGATGCTGGGAGCTATAGATATAAATGAAGAGTTGTAGATGAGGCACTAGGCATCATCTGAGACACTTGGGATATAGCAACATTTTTAAATGAACCAAAGGATGAGAAACCTGTGATGTATGTCGGCCTGAATTTCCTCACCCAGAACTTTCTTTCTTTTTTTTATTATGAAAATACTGTACAGAGGGGTTACAATTACATGGGCAAGATAATGAGTAAATTTCTTATCAAGCATTGTAGCCTCCTCCTTTGTTTTCCCTTCCCATCCCTTCCCATCTTCCCTCCTCCCCCCACCCAATCCTCCCCGCTCCCCTCCCACCCCGGCACCAAAGTTGTAAAGTTCATTTTCAACATAACAACTTGTACATCTCATTGTTGCAATGGGTCCACCTGTATCCCTATTTAAACGATATGTTTTTCTCACCCAAAACTTTCTTGGGGTAGAGTTCTGTCTTATTATTTTCATGCTTAATGGCGTTCATCACAAACGTGTTCAGTTAATGCTGGCTGAATTCATTTCAATATTAAATAGAAAGGAAGGCACCTCTGTAGTAGTCTTGCAAGCCAATACTTTAATGATTCATCAGGATTTGCAAAAGCAGAATAAAGGACAACTCTACTATGTAACCCTGGATGGAAAATGTTAAATGGTCCCATGACTGCTGTAGAAAGACTCCCTGCCACTACCCCTTCTTCTTCCCATCCTCATGCCCTTGGGGACTCTCCAAAGGGCACATCTACAGTTTTTGTGTAGGATGGCACACAGCCTGGGATCGTGGCACAGTCCTCAAAGCTTAAGTACAGGGCTTTAAGAAAGAAGCAGCTGTTGGAGCATATGGGTGATCAGTAGGAGCTCTCCTTAGTTCTGGACTAAAGCATCTCAATGCACACTACTTCCAGCTATTTTGAAAGACTACATACCAAACCAAGTCTCGTCGTGGTTGGGCTATGGACATTAATGGTAATGCTTTCTTCAAGGTGCCTTCCTTATACACTTTATACAAAAAGGTTGCTTTCCAGACTTCTGAAAGAATTACTGTGTTTCTGTTAAAGAGCCCTTATCAGACAGATGATGGAGATGAAGATGGATAGAGACAGAATGATAGACACATAGATAGATAGATAGATAGATAGATAGATAGATAGATAGATAGATAGATAGATAGATAGATTTTTCTTAGAACTTGCCTTTTTATTGTGAAAATACCATACAGAGGGGTTACAATTACATGAGCAAGGTAATGAGTATATTTCTTATCAAGCATTGTTGCCTCCTCCTTTGTTTCCTCTTACCATCCCTTCCCATCTCCCCAACCTTCCACCCCCACCTTCTCCCCTGCCCCCCTCTCTGCACCAAAGTTGTAAAATTTGTTTTTCAACATAACATCTTGTACATCTCATTGTTGCAGTGGGTCCACCTGTACTGTACATTTTTTACCTGTGATTTATCTGCTAAAATCGATTTAGGAGAGGAATTGTTCAACTGTTAGAAATGTGATGAAAATATTGATAACATGATGAAATACCAGCACAAATTAGCAAAGAGAAAGACCCAAACCATGGATTACTTTTGAAAAAATGTCAAGAGAATTATTGTTTTGAGCCCTCTTGCACACTTATTATTGTTGTTGTTATTATTATTATTATATGAAATATATTAAATCAGAACTTTGTGCATTCTACTGAAGAGTGTATTTTTAAGACTCTTCACAACACTTTTCCCTTTTTTAAAGTATTCTAACCCTAGAAAAGCATATGAAAGGAATTCTAACTAAATGATTCAATCCAAGAACCCATTTACAGTTACTACTCAATTCTCACCACTTAACCATCAAATTATCCTCTGTCTCCATATATTAGATTCTGTAAAAGTAGGTGGTCTGGGCATTTGGAGGTCACTATACAGGTGACTTCCTTTTCAACCCCATTCTTAATGGCCAGAGCATCAGTCAATCATCAGTTATTGACATGGAGGAGATAAGGATAGAAGGCCACGTATATTCTGACAAACAGAACCTGCAGGATCTGAAAGTCCTAGGCTAGGGGCAGAATTTTAAAGCAGGGCATTGAATAACTAGGTTGGGTTTTGGTGAAATCAGTGCAAGTTCTCTGCAGATTATAAGGAGGTTCTAGAAACAGGAGAGCCCCAGGAGGAGGTGCCTGTAGCCATTGGGGCTCTGGGATCTGATTGACCATACGGTAGAAAGGACTTGTCCAAACAGTCAATATCTCTTCCTCTTCCCAGGGCTTCCAGAGCAGCAGTTGAAGATGCCTTACCCAGGAGCACCACGCTGTAGATGCTGAGACCTCGCACCTCAGGATAAGAAACAGTACCATGGCAGTACCCGTTTGAACGGATTAAAAACAACAGACTCCATTTAGAAAGGAAAAAAATGTCCAAGAAAGGGCGAAATAAGGGCGAGAAGCCCGAGGCACTCATTGTCGCCCTTCAAGCTGCCAATGAAGACCTCAGGACCAAGCTCACAGACATCCAGATAGAGCTGCATCAGGAGAAGTCCAAGGTGAGTGAGGGTTCCTTGCAGCCATGGCCTTGGTACAGACAGGCATTGGCCATGTGCCTGCACAACAAGCACTGCTCTGTGCCCCACCTCATCCCAGTCAACCACCAATTGCCAGAGGCAATAACCCCTGTGTGCCCATGGAAAGAGCTAGTGTGTGGAAGGGTTGGCTGAGCAGGACTTGGACAGAAAGTAAGATGCATGCTAGGCAGATCCCTGCCTTCTCAGGATGCCTGGGCAAGAATGCCTAATACAAACATTGAGACACTACCCCCCCTACCATTACCTCTGACCACAACACTGAATAGTTGTACAACCTTGAAAAAGGACTACCTGAGTCTTTGGAGAATATCCCCTGTAAGGTTCAGAGCAATTCCTCAAGAGTACACCGCATCTTCTCTTTCCACTCCTCACATCCATTGACTTCCTACTTCCCTCGCAGTCAAAGGAATCTACTACCCCTATATGATACGACTTCCTGTTCCTTCTTTTATTTGTTTCTTATTTTGGCGGGGAGAAGGGATTGAACTTGATTGGAGCTTGAACTTGATCTAGGTGCTTTTTCGCTTAAGCCTGGCATTCCACCACTTGAGCCACATCTCCAGTCCAGCATTTTGCTGATTTGTCAAAGTCTCACAGACTTTCCTGCCCAGGCTTGTTTCAAACCATGATCCTTAGATCTCACCCTTTTAAGTACAGGTGTGAGCCACTGGTGCCTGGCTCCATTCCCCACTGGAGCTCATCACATAACATCTTTTCTTTTTTCTTTTTTTTGGGGGGGGGGTCCGGTCGTGGGGCCTGAACTCTGGGTCTGGGCGCTGTCCCTCAGCTCTTCAGCTCAAGGCTAGCACTCTACCACTTGAGCCACAGCCCCACTTCCAGCTTTTTTCTTTTTGCTTCTGTGGTGCTGGGGAATCAAACCCAGGGCCTCAGGCATGCAAGGCAAGCACTCTACCACTGAGCCACCTTCCCAGCCCATAACATCTTTTCTTGATCATGCTGCCACTGGCTTTTTGCTGGAGCAAGAGTAGTATGCTAATTACATACATGGAGTGGTCCTTGTTTTCCCCTAACTCACCATTTGTTCCTTTCTCCACCTCCTTCCAGTGGCTGCTTCTAAGCATCATTCAACTAACCTTGGTCTCTAAAACATACCAAAACATACCACTTCTTCCAATTAACCTCATACTCTTTCCTCAATTAGTATTACAAAAATGTCTACATTTATTTGCTCAGGGTTTATCATTCCTACTCAGTATAGTCTCTTTGAAACTTGGAACTTAGCTTATTTCATATCTCTATAGCCTAAATAATGCCCAGAGCTTAAAGATGAATGTACATTTGTTGAATAAATGGAAAAATGACTGGAAAGTGTCTTATTTGTTATAGTTTGTTTTCAGCATCATTAAAATACTGCTACTATCCCTTGGGGCTGTGAAGAAATATAATTACATAAACACACAAAGTACTTACATGGCATAAATAAGAATATTGATAAGTGCTCAGAGAGCTGCCATGCCAGTCTTAAACTTTCCAATAATTGTGAATATTTATTTCTATTCCTTGTAAAGTTCTCTAAATTTGACTCCGTTGCTAAATCTCATCTGTTTAAGGGATATTCTTGCATAAATCTCAGCATGGCAGGGTAAGCATTGCGTAACTCACTGAAGAAAAGTATTTTGAAATATCCAAAAAATGTAAGACTTTCTTTTTTTGCCTGTACTAGGGCTTGAACACAGGGCCTGGACACTGTCCCTTAGCTTTTTGCTCAACAGAGGCTCTACCACTTGAGTCACAGTTCTACTTCCATATTTCTGGTGGTTAGTTGGAGATAAGAGTCTCATGGACATTCCTTCCCAGTCAGCTTTGAACTGCAATCCTCAGATCTCATCCTTATGAATAGCTAGGATCACTGTCATGAACCACTGGTGCCTAGCACTGGTGCCTGGTACATAAAACATTTTTCTTCTATAAAATGAGAAAATCATGTCAGCCTAAAGGTTCCTCCTGATCATCAAGCAGTACATCACACCAACAAATATCCTCATTCCATTTTGTCTTCTTTTTCCTTAACACAACTATTAATTTGTGGTTTCCCCCCAAAAAATCTACCTGTCCCCATTCAGCAATAATAATAGTGTCAGGGATAGCTCAGGTAGTAGGGCGCCTGCTAATGAGCCAAAACATCAAATGTCTAGCTCAAGTCTGATCACAAACCAAAATAATAATAATAATAATAATAATAATAATAATAATAATAATAATAATAATACATGGTATCTACCTGTCCAAAGTCTGTTGCTTCTCATTTCAGCTAAGCCTTGGCCTTGGACAAATAAACCCCACTGTAAATTTTATGAAGAAAGTGCTTTACTTTCCATGGAGCAAAAAGTAACACAATCTCTTTTAAAAAAAAAACCTGCATTAGTTTGTGAGTCAGATGTTTTAGGCATTTTTTCTCTCTCCTTGGAGACCAGTTTGAATGTCATAGTGTCTCTAACTGTAATGCAGACGACGGAATCTGTTCTTCCACCATGTCTCTAAGTACTGCCATGCATGTGAATAACCTGGGACTTAGGGGAGGGTGGCATTCCTGTGTCCACCTGCCTTGGAGCTGCTGCTAGAGTGGGCAGGGGCAGGAGCAGGACTTGGGGTTCTGGCAGATGTAGGTGGAGGGTTATTCCCAGCTCTGGAGTTCACAAATACTCGCAGAGGAAGATTCCCTCCAGTTCTTACCACTTCGTCTCATTGGTTCGAGCTTTCCCAGAGGCAATGATGTGCTTGAAGGAAGTCCGAGTCGTCTAATTTTAGTAGAGGCAAGATGACAAATGACAAGCAGAGGAGTAAGATTGTCCATGTGGAGACTGGAAACCCTAATGCGCTGCTGTTGGACAGAAAACAAAATCATGAGATTTTTAGAGGAGCAGGGGCCCTGCAGACCCTACTGTGCCAATTTCCCACACATTCCAGCCTTTTTAAAATGGGTAACCCTTAAGCTTCCCCAAGGCTGCTTGTCTCTCTGGGACCTGATAGTAGGCCTGCAGGCAGGTGTCATTGTCTCTTCCCCTGACAAGACTCTGACTCAAGCTTTTCATATATGAACACAGCCTTATCCTTTCTTCTCCTGCTCCCTCTGTCTCTCTTCTTTTCAGAGACAGTTAATTACAATCCCAGCCCAGGAGCTAGAGCAAAGCCCAGCTGCCTGTCTGCCGCGGTCCCCAAAGAGCAAAGGGAATCTAGAGGGCAAACAAGTCATAAAGCCATTTCATTATGAATAAATATGATTGCATTTCTACCGGGCCAGGCTCTCAGAGAGAATAGGATCACTGCCAAGATAGGAATTTACACTTTCAGTTTGGCTCTGAGGTGCTGATGACAAAATGACAATTCCACCACTGGGAACAGACTAAAGAGTGGAGACCTTTAGAGCGACGGGCCATTACTCATTTTTCCAGTCAGATAAATAATCTTGTTGATATTTACAGAATGTGCAGCATGCACAGAACAGAGCCAGAAGTGATTTAGTTGATCATATAAGCAGCAACTACTGACTGAATGTTTAATATCTGTCACACACTCCTAACAAGTCCACATCTGGTCATAATCTCAACTCATACACTCAGCACACTCTGAGTATTCCTGCTCAAATTCTGAAGCCACTCAATTTTCCTGTCCTTATCTTTCAAGTAGGATTCTAGTGTATCTATTTGTAAGATTGAGGGGAAAGATTTTTATTGTTAAGTGCCTTAATATGGTCATCTCGCTTGACCCTGTTTACTACCCTCCCAGATGGGCTTAACTACTATTTCCATTTTACTGATGAAGCAACCACCTGGTGTATAGGAAAGGCTCCAAATGACTGAACTAATGAACTGACTTGATTTAAAGGAAAAAAAGAAGGATTTTCTGACATCTCTGAAGCATCAGTATTGTCAAGATACTTATTTATGAGAGAAACCTTATGTTTGGGTGAAGTAAGGATGCCTACCTAGATCTACCTTTTCCTGGAACCAGCACTAGGAGCCATTAACTTACAGTGTTTTACTGTTTGTCTTAATTGTGTACATGGTGAAGCCATGATCCAATATCCTGTGTGTAGGAAGACACAGGGCTTGCTGTGAGATGTGACATTCATCCATTGCATTCCCCCATAGGTCTGTACTTGCCCCTAGTGATGGTTCCAGTGGCGATGAGCAATGTGGCACAGTAATGGAGTGGGAGGAGATAACTAGATTCCCGAGGTAGAGGCTTCAGGAAGCAGGCCTAGATTTCAGGGCCTAGATTTCAGGTGGAGGATGGGACATGGAGTATTGAGGCAGCCCTTCAGAATACAGAGCACTTTGGCACAGAGCTTTACAACCAAGTCTGTGTGTGATCACTCTTATGATCTCAAACTTCATCTAATTGGTTCCCAGCAAGAGTAAGCAGAGGAGCCAGAATAGACTCTTCTTGTAGAGAGTAGAGATCAAGACAGTTCTGCTCTTCCTATGGTACACAGGGCCCTCTCCAAAACCAGCCCTCTTTGTTATATTCACAAAGCTTCTGATTTGGAGGCCTAGATTTGGAATGAGGAATTTCTTGCTATCTGCACCTTTACTTAAACTTTCAGGAAGAATAATTGCTGAAAGCAAGAAATCCACCAAAACTCTTTGTGCTCTACCAGGTTGCTTAAGGCTTCTCATAAGCAACCTTCTGGCCATGGCAGGTTTTCCCTTCTCCTCCTCTCTTCTCCTGCTTAACGTCTCTTTGGCACCCATGAAAATGCTCAGGAGCTTCTTGTGGATTTACTTTCCAGGAACATTTAATACAGATAATCCAAGCCAAATTGTGGTTAGCTTGCGTTGCCCTGATAGCCTCTCAGCCTCTTCTTACCTTTGACTCAGCTCAGTTTTTTGGGGGGGAGGGGTCCGGTTGTGGGGTCTGAACTCTGGGCGCTGTCCCTCAGCTCTTCAGCTCAAGGCTAGCGCTCTACCACTTGAGCCACAGTGCCATTTCCGGCTTTTTTCTTTTTGCTTATGTGGTGCTGAGGAATGGAACCGAGGGCCTCAGGCATGCAAGGCAAGCGCTCTACCACTGAGCCACCTTCCCAGCCCCTCAGCTCAGTTTTAAATCCTAGACTTCTAAGTTCATAGTGAAGCCCAGATCATCACCACCATTATCTTGGTAGAATTTACTCTGGCGTTTTGAAAGGCCAGACTAGAATTATGATGGAAGAGACACATACATTGTGAGACCCATATATAGCAGCCATTATTCTCTTCCTTCAGAGTGTGACCTTTCACCAGCAGGATTAAGTTTTCCTAGTGATCATTTTGTTCTATAGGACCTCTACAGGAGAAGAAATCTGAGAATTATTGGTCAATGCCTTGCTCAGTGTCCCCTTCTTTTATTCCTGTTGTACCCCAAACCCTACTTCTTATCCTCACATGGACTCAAAGTATGTATTAAGAGTCTATGTCAGGCTGGAAATGTGGCTTAGTGGTAGAGTGCTTGCCTAGCATGCAGGAAGCCCTGGGTTCAATTCCTCAGTACCACATAAACAGAAGCCAGAAGTGGCACTGTGGCTCAAGTGGAAGTGTGCTAGCCTTGAGCAAAAGATCAAGGACAGTGCCCAGACCCTGCGTTCAACCTCCCCCCCACAAAAAAAGTAAAGAAAGAGTCTATGTCACCAGTGCTAGCAAATGAACACACCCTAAGGAAATCTGTTTTCCTTAAGCATACCTTTTCATTTGGAAAACAGTGGCTACAGCTTTAATGAGTAGGAATTGTATAATAAAATGGGTTGTTGGTAGTATTAATGTAACGTTGTATAATGTAGTATTACTGTATATGAAAATATTTATCAAAATTATCATTGTAATATCTACCAAATATTAATAGTTACAAACCTGCTTTTGGCCCAGAGTCTGTGTGGGTCCTTTCCACAGCCATGAGAGAATGATGCTATCCATCCTAATGGGCCATGAGAATGCTGGAGCTGACAGAGGTGAGGAGGTGTGCCCAACGCTTCAGAGTCAGCAGGGAGACCAGGGGCTGACCATTACACACCTGGCCCCTGGAAGCCCTGGGCTTCCATCTGCCTTCTCTACTTTGTGCCTGTATTTCTTCTGCTCCTCTCCTTCTATCTGAAATTGGGATGAAACAAACACAACCTGTGTCATTCCAGGGTTAAGTGGACTGAAAAGTAGAGTCTATTTGAAAGGTGCCCAACTTACAGTGAGCTCTCATAATAGCTAGCAATTGTATGATTAAGCTGCTTCTTTTTTCCATAAAACCTCTCCATTCGGGGCCGGGAAGGTGGCTCAGTGGTAGGGCGCTTGCCTTGCATGCCTGAGGCCCTGGGTTCGAGTCCTCAGCACCACATAAGCAAAAAGAAAAAAGCCAGAAGTGGCGCTGTGGCTCAAGTGGTAGAGCGCTAGCCTTGAGCTGAAGAGCTAAGGGACAGCGCCCAGACCCAGAGTTCAGGCCCCACGACTGGACCCCCCCCCAAAAAAAAAAAAAAACAAACAAAACCTCTCCATTCATCACAGCATTTCTTGCTGTTACTAAATAAGTTTTTCCATTTCAAAATAGTACCATCAGTATAATTTCATAAGGCAATACTTCCTTGTGTATATTCATCTCAAGATTTGTATTAAGGCATTTGTATCTATTTAAATCTAGTAGTCTAATCTATACTGCTAATAATTTTCAGAAAAAATACTATAAAACATTCAATTGTCTCTTTTGCCCAGCATTTGTAATCAGATTCTTTGGTTCTCAGTCATAGTTAAACACTTCCCTCAAGCTTAAGAGGGGAAAAAGTTATACCGAGAAATCCTGAGGAGGGATGGGATAGCATCAGTTTCCATGACAACCAAAATATGTAGATACAAGAAATGTCAGATATTACTGAGTTCTGTTGAATTTTCTTTGTAGCCGATTCTCTTAAGATATGGATAAGAGGACCAGTGTTTGACCATGTTGGGTTGTGTCTTTTGGTTTGGAACACTTTGTCAGCTCATCTTTATTTTTAATTAGTTTTTGTTCATCTTTCCTCCTGATTCAGCACACAGAAGATCAAGGTTTACACTTTAAGAGAAATAGAAAATCATGAAGGATACAATCCTATGTTCCTGAAAAGAACCTGATACTTATGATTTTTATCTGCAATGTCTCCTATTTTATCTAATTGCAATGCTACTTTGCAAATCCTTGTATTTTCCACTTCAAAATATTTATTTCCCCATGCATTTTCTAATTTAACCCTAGAAAAATAAGCACTGCAGGCATTTGCAATAAAATTTCATGGAGATGGCAGATGATGGAATACAGCTGTAAATTCATAATTTCTTGTGCTTTCTCCTTTCTTCCTTCCTTTCTTCCTTCTTTCCTTTCTTTCTTTCTTTCTTTTTTTTTTTTTTTTTTTTGGTGCCAGTTATGAGGCCTTACACTCAGGTCCTAAGTATTGTCCTTTGGATTTTATACTTTATCACTTCTCAGGTCCTAGGTGTTGTCCTTTAGATTTTATAGTCTATCACTTGTGCCACAGCTCCACCTCCACCTTTTTGGTGGTTAATTGGAAATAAGATTCTCATCATTTTGCATCTATTGAGATGATCTTGTGGTTATTGTCCTTGCTTCTGTTGATGCATTGAATTATATAAATTGACTTGCTTATATTGAACCAGCTTTGCACACCAAGAATGAATCCCACTTGATCACAGTGTGCGATTTTTTTTTTTGGTTAGTTGTTGAATTCAGTTGGCCAGAATTTTATTGAGAAGTTATGTATTGATACTCATCAAAGAGATGGGTCTGCAATTCCCTTTCTTTGATGAGCCCCTATCTGGTTTGGGGATGAAGATTATGCTGATTTCATAGAATGAGTTTGGTAATGATCTATCTCTTTCAATTCCATTGAAGAGTTTGAGGATTATTGGCATGAGTTCCCCTTTAAAGGCCTTATAGAATTCTGCTGTGAATCCATCTGATCCTGGGCTTTTCTTGGATAGGAGGTCTTTTGTTGCCATTCTATTTCATTACTTGTTATGTGTCTATTTAGTTGGTTTAAATCTTCTTAGTTTAGTTTTTATCAATATTTGCTATATTCTATTACTTCCAGATTCTCCAATTTTAGCATAAAGGTTCACAAAGTATCAACCACTCGGAAAAGCAGTATGGTGGTTTCTCAAAAAACTAAACATAGAGCTTCCCTATGATCCAGCAATTCCACTCCTGGGCATCTATCCAAATAGCCACAAACCAGGCTACACTAAAGCTAACATCATGACCATGTTCATTGTAGCATTGTTTACCATAGCCCAAATATGGAGCCAACCCAGCTGTCCCTCAGTGGACAAATGAATCAAGAAAATATGGCATATATATACATACACACAGATACACACACACATATACACACACACACATACACACACACACACACACACACACACACACACACATACAATGGAATTCTATGCTTCTATCAGAAAGAATTACATTGTCCCATTCATAAGGAAATGGAAAAATTATACTAAGCCAAGTAATCCAGACCCAAAGACACTTAGGCTGTATGGTTTCCCTCATTTGTAATAATTAGAATGTGCCTATTACTCTGCAAGTAAATCCAACGGATAGTAAAAGACAAATAATTATACCTGGACACGATGAACTAAACAGCAGTCTAAACACTCACACAGTGAGAACAAAGGAGGATATTCTTAGGAGAGCATCACAAGGGCTCAATACCTATGCGCATATGATCACATAAAATGATGCTGATCAAAATGAACTCCAAGAAATGGAAGCAAGAAATTTTTTTGGGGGGTCCAGTCGTGGGGCCTGAACTCTGGGCCTGGGTGCTGTCCCTCAGCTCTTCAGCTCAAGGCTAGCGCTACCACCTGAGCCACAGCGTCACTTCCGGTTTTTTCTTTTTTGCTTATGTGGTGCTGAGAAATCGAACCTAGGGCCTCGAGCATGCAAGGCAAGCGCTCTACCACTGAGTCACCCTCCCAGCCCAAGCAAGAAATATTTTATCGTACTTTTTGTGGGTTTTTTATTTTCTTTCCTTTTTTTACTTTGGTTTATCCCTTCTATCACTATTTTTTAAATTTCTGTACCCTTTGTCTTGTATCTAAGTTTATCTGATTTGGGGAGTGGAAGGGAAAGCAGAGAAACAGTGGGACAGAGGGTGAAGCAGTTCAGCAGTGAAACCCACTAGACACTATATTGGAAATGAACTATACAACTTGGGTGGTGGGAGAGGGAAGCCAGGAGGGGAAAAACTGGGAGAGAATGAGAGAAGAGGTGACACTGTTCAAAAGGAAATGTACTCACTACCTGACTTATGTAACTGTAACCCCTCTGTACGTCACCATTACGATAAAATTTTTAAAATCTAAAAAGACTCATCATGGACTTTTCTGCATAGGCTGATTTTGAATCATGATCCTCAGTTCTCAACCTCCTGAATAGATAGAATTACAGGTGTGAGCCACAGCTGCCTAATTCCTTTATTCACTTTTGTTACATTTTCTCATGTACTAGGAAGAATTTCTACAATTTCCCTTAGGAGCATTTTATCCAACACCTTGCATTATGACATTGTCCCAAATGTCCAATGTAAATAAATACATCATGATGAAATCAAAGGGGACTGTGTTTCTCTCACATGAAGCAAAGTAATTCTTTCAATGTCTTATATAGAAGGTAAATTGAATTTCTATAGCATTAAAAGTTATTATTTACGACAGCATTCAGCAAACTTTTCCTATAAAGGGCAAGGTAATAAATACCTTATTTAGTCTCAGTGAGCTAGACAATCTCTATGATACTACTCAACTCTATTATGATATGAAGCAGCCTTAAGCAATAAGAAAATGAATGAGCAAGGCTGAGTTCAAATGAAACTTTATTTAAATCCGTGGATTTGGCCTATGGATCATTGCTTGTTCACCCTGTGGTCTGGAAGGTAGCATCTACTAGAAAGATGGAGAACAAGATCTAGATTATCCTTACTGAAACATTGAGAGCAGCAGCAAACAAAGGTTATGTTAAGGGTTTTTGTGTTTTGTTGCAATATTGCACAGAAAAGGCCTGCTATACTAAGTATACAAATCTGTGTTCTCTAAACTGTGCAACAGGTGTATTATCCTCGCTTCTTCTTAGCTAGAAGAACATACTAACATTAGTCCTTTATTCCACATATGCTCTGGCTCCTATTGTGTGGTGCATTAGTTACCAGTGGATACATGGTAATGACTTCAAGACTGGAGTAAGGAATGAACAAACAAGTATAGAATAGACGAACAAGTATGCAATAGTAATAATAATAACAACAACAGCAAGAAGGAAGACAATGAAGAAGAAGAGGAGAAGGAGGAGGAGGAGGAGAAGGAGGAGGAGGAAAATCCAAGTAAAGAGATGTTTTGGTTGCTGGATTTGCAAGACAGGGGTAGTTGGTACCTATCTGGGTCAGGAGGAATAAGCGGATCCAGAAAGGAACCGAGGGAAGGACAGAGCAATTGTAAACCCTAGATAAGATACAACGTATGCCGTGTGCAGAAAACAGTAAAGTTCCCTATGTTTGGAGTTCAGGTAGATAGGGAAATGGAGGGAGAAAACAGGAACTGAAACCTTCCCCAAGAGTCATGAAAGCTGAGCCTCAGGAAATCATGAGGCTTAGGTTTGGGGATTTTTTTTCTCTACAGCCTAAAGGAATCCTGTACAAGTTTTGAGCAGGTGTATAAATAAGAATAAACATAAGTTTTCAATGATACCCACAAGACACTATATTGGAAATGAACTTTACAACTTTGGGGCAGGGGAGGCAGGGAGGAGTGAGGGAGGTAGAGGAGGGAAGAGATCGTGGGAGAACAACAAAGGAAGGGGTAACAATGCTCAACAAGAAACGTACTCATTATCTTACTCATGTAACTGTAGCCCCTCTGTACAGAATCTTTACAATAAAAAAAATAAACCTAAGCTTTACTAAAAGCACATTACCAATTATCTAGTTCACAATTAGTGGATTTAAGTAGCTCTTTGTTATTATTGTTATGATTATTATTGTTATTTATGATTACTTTTATTATTGCCTGGTTGTCTGTCCATTCCCTACTCCAGTTTTGAACCTCATAGATGACCATTACCATGTACCTTATTGAACTTAGTGAACCTTGAAGAACTCTACATTGACTTTGACTGAGTTCATTGTAAATGCATTCCATTAATGTAATTAAGTTTCTTCCAGCAATAAATTTTAAAAGAACAAGCATAATTAGTTTTCATAGTACAGTTTATGCAATGCAATTTAGCCAAAATATCAAATTCCACATGTGACCCCCCATATACATGATTGACAAGTAAATTTTACATCCTTTCTTTCACAATACGTCTTCAAATTCCCAAGGGCATTTGACATCAGAATATTCTCAAGTCAATCCTGCAATACTCCAACTGCTCACTGCAACAGTAGTCACCATACTGGACCACACCCCTCAGAGCATGTGAGAGGGGATGCATCCAGGAAATAGCCTCAGGCCTAAGCTGGAGGTGAGATCGAGGATGCTCATTCACACTTGCCTGGCTTCTGCTTTAACCAAGTGCCTTGTGCTCCGAAGTCTTTTAGAGCAACCATTTTGAGAATCGTTGCTTTTTGTCTTTAAAAAATAAGATCCATAAGAGGTTATGTGGCCTTAGAAGAGTACTGTTCTAATTAAAGGTAGGTAAATCATTGAGGTAAGTAAAATCTCAGACAGTTCACCTTATAATTAGTATGATTTCAAAAGGACTTTGAATCTCAAACACTTATTTTTAGCTGAAACAGTCCTGGGGTTTGAACCCAGCCTCCCACTTGCTAGGTTGGTGCTCTACACTTGGCCTGACAGTTCCAGGGATGAAAAGACCATCATCAAAATAACCAGCAAAAAGTTCAGCTGGAAGTGTGGCTCAAGTGGTGGAGTGCCAGCTGAGCCAGCAAACCAAGTGAACATAAGGTTCTGAGTTCAAACCCTACTACTATCCTCTGCTTCTAATGAAACCATTAGAAGCAATCATTATTAAACTGGTCAAAGCACTGGCTTAGAGTATAATAGACATATAGGAATGAGAGTGGAGAAAGAATGTAGAGAGGTCTATGAGTATGCAGAAATAAAAGCAGCCACTAAAGTCTGAGAGTAGGACTCAAAAAAGTACAGGCTTTTGGTTTCATGCTTGGCTGCTGGGTGATTGGTGCATGCATGCATGCATTACCTTTGAGGATGGAGCTAGGTTTTCAAACTACCATGAAGTTGTGGCTATAGTGACCTGTCTTCATCTTCTAGTTCCTCATTCACAGCAAGTCTCTGCAAAGAAAAGGAGGGAGAAACATCTTTCATAATCTAATTTCAGGCACCGATTCATGTGCCTGATCACACTACCAAACTCTGAGCTCTCCAGAGATGCCCACATGCGTCCGTTTCTATCTAGTCAGGGTTTTAGAGTCTAAAAAAGTTCTCCAGGTGTTCTGCATTGAATTCTTCTCCACCAAAGGGAGACCCATGATAGAAATTGTCCCTATTTTTAAAAAAATCTATACCAATTGTCTGGGGGAGGGGGTGGGGAATGAACTTTGTGATTGATGGGTCTGGGATTCTGGATTTCTGACAAGCTTCTTGTTCATCTGCAGATCACACAGGAATAATAAGGCCTGACAAGATCAAGCATCTGTCCCAGCAACATTATCTACACCTGATACCCATAGCTTGAAGTCTAGGAATAGGTGATTTCCTTTCCTCTGAGCACAGAGTGGCCTAGAAGTTTTCAAAAGCGAATGAAGTTTCAGGGAATCATAGCAGCCTGCCTTGCAAATCCTGCTTGGGAGCATATGCTCCCTTGGAGGCTCACTTCTTTTCATCCTCTCGCGTTCTCTGCCTTTAGGTGTCCAAGCTTGAAAGAGAGAAGACTCAAGAAGCGAAGAGGATCCGCGAGCTGGAGCAGCGCAAGCACACCGTCCTGGTGACGGAACTCAAAGCCAAGCTCCACGAGGAGAAGATGAAGGAGCTGCAGGCCGTGAGGGAGAATCTCATCAAGCAGCATGAGCAAGAAATGTCACGGACAGTGAAGGTGCGGGATGGAGAGATCCAGAGGCTCAAGTCGGCCCTGTGCGCTCTCCGGGATGGCAGCAGTGACAAAGTACGGACAGCGCTCACCATCGAAGCCCGGGAAGAGGCCCGGAAACTGTTTGATGCAGAGCGCCTTAAGCTCTTACAGGAAATTACAGACCTAAAAACAGCCAAGAAGCAGGTGGACGAGGCTCTGAGTAATATGATCCAAGCGGATAAAATCAAGGCCGGGGATCTCAGAAGTGAACATCAGTCTCACCAAGAAGCCATCTCAAAGATCAAGTGGGAGTCGGAGCGGGATATTCGGAGGCTGGTTAGTAATTTCATCAGACCAAGGCAGAAACATTTCTCTTTCCAGGTTTCAAAGATCCATGGGATTTGCTTTTGGAGGTGTTTCCTTGTCAGTAGGTTACAAACAATGCCTGTGTTTTGGAAGCCTGACCCCAAACAGCATAGATCAGTAAGTAGGGAGGTAGGGAGGTAAATAAACAGGTGGATATCCCAAAACCCAAACTGCAAATGCAAGAGATTTGGGAATTATCCTTTGTCATAGTAGCACGATTCTCCTAGGCCCCTCTTGTACATGGAATACATAATAGTCAATGATTGCTCTTTTCCTGAATTCATGAACACATTTATTTAAATGTATTCTAAATGTTGAACTATTCCATAGTCACCCCTTGTTCTGTGGATGCCATTGGGTGAGTTAAAGGAGCAAGGAGATATTTATGATTTTCAAGATGTCTGAAAATGGCTTCCACAGAGAACATTCTGAATGATTCAGCAGTATTTCTTTCTAAACAAAACACAGAGGCAAAAATCATGACTTAGGCTTAAAATAGAACTTTTCCACAAAATCAGCAAAGGGCGTTCTAAACAAGAGCTAGTGTGCTATTTTCATTTTTCAAGACTTACCTCAACCCCGTGCAGAGTTGGCTCTTTCCTTGTAATGTGTATAATTAAGAGCCATACAGGTCTTTCACCACACTCAAAGATAAAACAAGTCTAACATCTAAAAGCTCTAATGTCCTAAGTTGACATTGTCCAATTATTTTAGAAACAGTAATATTCATCTACATTCAGAAGTTTAGTATTAACTATATCTTAGGATTTATCTTAATAGAATCAACTCTTGCCTATTAGAATATACTTCATGCTTCCTTGGGAAAACTATGCTTTCCTTCTGTGTCTGCCAGTGCTAAAGGACTCCATTTTTGTACTTTGGATGGTATCTCTAAGGGGTCTGAAAACTAATCAAGAGTAACTTTCTTTGTACTATAATACAGTATAGCTATAAAATATTGCCAGTACCACACTTTGAGTTTTCTTTTTAACTTCAATTGGTTTTACTGCATTGCTTGACAGTAAAGACCAAACAGTGCAGAAATATTGATCTCTTGCCCTGCCTTTGGTTTTATGAAATGATGGTGGTTAAAGAAAAACCAGTCACGATTGTGAACTCTGGAGTTGCCAGGTAGGTAAAGGAAGTTTTGCAATAATACTTTTTGGGTTAATGGCTTTTTGTGTGAGTCAATATTGGGACTTGAACTCAGGGCTTTGTATTCCTATTGGGGTATTTTATTCCTGGCTGTTGCTCTACCACTTGAGCCATGCCTTTAGTTGTGATTAATTGATATAAAAGACACTTCGATTTTCTGCCCACTCTGGCACTGAACCTTGATTCTCATCTTAATCTTATGAGTAGCTAGGATTATAAGCATGAGACGTGTATACCAAGCATGTTAAAGGCTTTAATGTATCAGCTATGAGTATACGACTTGTTGAGTTATAAATATGATTTCCTTTCATTAGCACATTGCTAAAGCAGACTTGAAATCTCCTTTAATACAAACAGATAAACCACTTGAAGAATGGTTCAAAAATGTGGTAGTGAGGGGCTGGGAAGGTGGCTCAGTGATAGAGCGCTTGCCTTGCATGCATGAGGCCCTGGTTCAATTCCCCAGCACCACATAAGCAAAAAGCAAAAAGCCGAAAGTGGCACTGTGGCTCAAGTGGTAGAGCGCGAGCCTTGAGCTGAAGAGCTGAGGGACAGCGCCCAGGCCCAGAGTTGAGGCCCCACGACCGGACCCCCCCAAAATAACGTGGTGATGAATATATAATAGCAAGAGTAGTTCTTTCAAGAATACACATGCTCTTGTATTTCTTTTCTTCTTACTCAATCTTAGAGCCACTTAGATCCTCTTTTGGAAAGAAAGGGAATTCTAGTACAATATCTCTTAAGAAACAGACCTTTGGTTAGTTTTAGTATTTTAGGTGAGAGTTCATACTGAGAATGACTATACAATTGGTACTGAGCCTCCTCAGTACTAATTATTCAATATTCCACAGGAAACTATTATGGGAAATGGTAGGAAAAAACTTGGGTAGTCTTAGAGCAAATATGACACATGGATTTGCAAAGCAGGCTTTAGAATTAGAAAACGTTCATGATCAGGCATTATCATTCACAAGCCAAGTGACTATGGCAAAGGTGTTTAAGCTTTCAAGTTCTCTGTCATCATCAATAAAATGAGGAAAACAGGGTATACTAGATAGGATTATTATCAAATGATATAAGATGCAGAAAGATCATGCTATAGTGCTTGAACTATAATTGAAGGCTTTACATTTTCCATTATGGTAATGAAGATGATTAGACTGGTAATTCAGTGGTTTCCTAGCAAGTTCAGTAGATAGAGTTCATCAGTCCCTGCTAGGAATATGCACTGAAGCTATATTAAGCTGTCAGTATCACTGCACATGACAAATGAATGTGTTAACCTGATTCAAATAGCACTGGACTCAAATATTCAACAAGAAGTCAGAAAATACAGATGATATTTTTGTGTCAAATTAACAAGGCACTATCTTATTCCTTTCCTAGTTATGAGATGATGGATACTACAGGGTCATGTAGACTTTACCCAATGCCCTTCTGAAGTTTGTCTAAAATTTAATTGTGAGCCTTAGAGTAAATCACCAAAGAATTTCTTTTTGAATATGTGACTATCTTAGCACAATTTTGATTCCAAATGATTTTTTCCTCTTTTCTCCTGATCTAAAGAGCACAAGAAAGATTTATATGAAGTTACTTATTAAATAGAGGGAGGCAATAGTTGATGGAGGAAAACAGCACAGGGTTTGTATTCATGTCCTCTCTTACCTTTGTTGTGAGAATTCACATAGATTAGGGTGAGAATATTCACACAGAATAGATGAGAAGAAATATTCTACCCAATGATTATCCTTTCTTCAAAATATAGTTTATATCTTTGTTCAAAGACAACAAAAAGTTTTCAGTGGAATTTTGGTCTACAATGCCTGTGGCCTTGAGTTAAGATGTGTCTTGATGCTATGCTCAGGCTCAACACGAATCAGTGCGGATGTCAATAAATATAGGCACAGATGTAGGAGGAGGTGTAATGGATGCTAATACTACCCGGAGTTTTCCAATTCTGTTCTAGTACCAACTGTGATGTTTTGACAATAATGATAAAATGGTTACTTACAACTGGATGCCCAAAAATTCTGAGAATGGAAAGAACACTATGTTACGAACCTTTGAAGGGACCTTCCTCCAAATTCACCATTTAAATGCCAGCATCTCAAAACTAGAAAATCTTAGGGTGCCTTAGTTACGAATAGCCAGCTAATAATAGTAACTGGTAATTGGGATGAACTCGAAATGCTCATTCCCCCCACAAGAAAAGGTAATAAGCAATTTGTTCTGGGAAAACTTATGGTAAAATATATAGACTCCATCCTTCTTAACAATAATCACCCAGACCATTTCATCCAAATTATTGATTAGAGACATCTATACTAAAAATAGAAACTAAAAATGGAAACAATGTCTCTCCTTGCCTCTTTTCCTAGGAGAGCCTTCCATTACACAGTGTTGTTCAGTGGTGAGTTTGATACACCTGTCATGTTCATGAATCAGAAGAAGTACATGTCATTGTGAAAGTTAGCCTCCTGATAGCCTTGCTAAATAAAATTCCTTGGGTCTTATTAAATTCAGATGGATGAAATCAAAGCCAAGGACAGGATCATCTTTTCCCTGGAAAAAGAACTGGAAACCCAGACAGGCTATGTACAGAAACTCCAACTGCAGAAGGAGGCCTTGGATGAGCAACTCTTCCTGGTCAAAGAGGCCGAGTGCAACATGAGCAGTCCCAAACGAGAAATTCCAGGAAGGGCCGGAGACGGCTCTGAGCACTGCAGCAGCCCGGTAAGTCTGTCTGCACTGAGGTTAAGAACTTCAGAGTCATCTTTTATTTAGCTGCTAAGTTTTACTTTTCACTTAAGCTCTTTTCCTGTTTACTACAAAGAAATCAATTCTACCTCCAAGTGTAAAGCCAGGCAGTACCTTGGGAGCAGGGGTTTCTAAACTCGTAGACAAGAAAGTGGTCTGGATTACATTAGTAGTTCACAGGAGAATTGCAGGTCTCTTCAAGTCCTTCAAAGATGTTTCTTAGCCAAACAAGGAGTACTCAAATGTGAGTCTATTATAAGAATCATAAATTAAATGGAACTGTTTTTCCTTTTGTCAAGAATGGTCACTTCCTATCCTGCGGACAACTGGGTTAAAAAATTGGTACAGATTCTTATCATTTGCAACATTTGAAATATATACTTGCTTAGGAGACCCAACCATTTGTCATCAAAGCTGGAAAGCCTCGAGTCTGGTTGAAGTTGCCATTTATTTCCCTGAATTTTTGTAATTTGTATCAGAAATTATTTTCAGAAGTACTACTAGAGATGCCAGCTTGTATATGATCTGCTATAACATTTTATACCCTTCAAATTATTTAGCTGCTAAAAAGATGAAATGTATTATTTAAGAACAGAGATGAGCTCCAAAGTGCTACTTACAGCAAAGTAATGAATAATTCTATGAACTGGTTTTCAGGATGTGTGTGTGTGTGTGTGTGTGTGTGTGTGTGTGTGTGTGTGTGTGTGTGTGTGTGTGTGTGTGTGTGTGTATGTGTGTCTCCCAGTAGGTGCACACTGATGCAGGATGTAGCAAATGTAAATCTCAGTTCTTTTGCTGACACCTACCACAGGGTGGTACAGATGCCAAGAGAAAGAGCCAAAGATCTGGATCTGTCATTAATTATCTCCAGCTCTATACAGTAAAGACTTTAGTAGTACTGTGTGAGTCTAGTCTATAAAATATTGAGCACACAAGTGGCATATAGTTAATGTTCAATATATACTAATTTTTTGTCTGCTGACATGAACCACATTACCTGGAATGAGTTGTGATTTCTCTGAATTCTACCCAGTCTGCTGAATCCTCTAGGATACTGCAACTTGCAGGATATAATGTAGATAAAGCTGCTCTTTCATTATCACAATGAAAAATGGTGATAAAATTGCCTGCCGAACGATCATGATAATAACACTCCTGCAGTGTAGAGTTAAGTCAGGATGGCTGTATATAAGAGGATTTATGGCAATTCTAGCAGTGGATAGGCCAATTGTGTTGGGCAAAACATTTTAGTGTAAAGCCTTTTTAACTGAAGGCAATGCACTTTCCTCATGCTGGTCTTTGTCTCCAAGAGTGTTCCAAAATTTACAAGATCCCACCTGTACTTCCTATCCCCTCTCCTCTGCAGCTAAGTGCAGTAGCAGGAAGGTGTCTAACCCAAGAAAGCTGTGTGCATCTGTGACAAAGGGATGTGCCTCTACCCTCATATAATCACATGACACTGGTCTCTGCACACGACTCTCATAAATTGATACAACCTCTGCACTACTGGCTCCATGAGCCTGGGCCTCAGAGAACATCACACATGGAATTCATTCGCATTCTTACTCAGGCTTGATCTTCAACCCCAATGATCAATATTGAGAATTAGGAAAGGGAAAGTACGTGTCATTCCTGAATGAAAGAATATTTTAACAGGCCATGTGAGGGAAACTTATTCCATTTGTGAGCAGTATTCCAAATGCTGTGAAAAGTGTAATTGGAACATGCCCACTTTTTCACATATAGGACTTGAGAAGAAATCAAAAGAGAATAGCTGAACTGAATGCCACTATAAGAAAATTAGAAGATAGGAATACCTTGCTTGGAGATGAACGAAATGAATTGGTAAGTCACACTGAAACTATTTTTAGTGCTCTTAAGCTTTATGTTACAGGCGTATGTTATGCTACGTAATATATGTTTTGCTTTCTTTTATGTATAATACAAAAGTGCACCAATAGCAAAAGCTCAGCATAATAAGTATTTGCAAAGTCCAGATGAATAAATGCAAGATTCAGGTATCAGTACTTACTGTCTTGGGACTACTCACATCCTTCTAACATGATCACTAATATAACTTCTACCACTACAATGTTTATCAACATTTAAATGCATCTATATATTTGTGTGTGCATGTGCACACGCGCACAATTCGGGATTCTGAACTCAGGGTTTTGTGTTTGCCAGGCAGACACTCTACCACTTGAGCCAGACCTCCAAGTCCTTTTATTTAGTCTTTGTTAATTTTCCTAATGAGGACAATCTGGACTATGATCCTTCTAATTATATTTCCTTTATAGCTGGGATAACAGGCACACACTAGCACACCTCTCTTTTCATTGGTTGAGATAGGGGTCTCTTTATGCCTGGAGTGATCTCAAACCACAGTTCTCCCAATACTGTCCTCCCAGGTGGCTGAGACCACAGACATGATCCTACAGCTACCACACCTGGTACGATTTTCTTAGTCAGTCATACGATATTTATAAATTTGTGTTTGGCTCCTTTTAATCAGTATTATGTTTATGAGATTGATCCATTGTGCTGCATATAGAACCCCTTCACTCTTCATTACTGTGTAGTATTCAGTTACAATATCAAAAAGGTGCACTCATGCTATTATTAAGGGATATATGCATTGCTTCTTAAAACACTTAAGCTGCTAGGAATGGTGAAGCTGTAAATATTTGGTGAAGAAGCATGGTCATAAAAGAATTAGAATGAAAGATTACATAGTATGTATATATCAGTCTTAGTAATTATTAGTGTCATACAGTTATAACCGTTTACATTCCCACCAACAAGGTAGACAACCACAATTTCTCCCCATCTTTCACAGCCTGCAGTGATCATTCTCCATTTCAGCCTTTTTTTCTAGTTATGAATTGTACTGTTACCTTGATACTATTTTTTTTATCATTTCTAATGAGGTTGGGTGGTTTTCAGGTATCTATGGCATTTTTTATATCTCTCAGAATTTGTCCTCAGCCTTTTGACTATTTTTGTGCTGTGTTTTATTTGATTAATATCAGAGCTTTGTAACATCACTTGTGAGCTATTATTTTCATATATAATATACATAGATATATAATGCATTATAATAATATGTAATATAGATAGATCATATATATAATATTATTTTCACTGGCTAACATTTTTACCTTTTTAATGGAGTAATTCATACAAGGGAGTTATTTCAGCCTTTCCTTTAAAAAAAAGTATATGCATTTTTGGCCATAATTTCTCTTCTAGCCTCATCTCACAAGTTTCAATGTGTTATAATGTATGGTATTTTATTCCAACTCTTTTCTACATCATACGATTCTTCTTTGATACAGAAATTGTACTTATAAGTGTAAGGTTTGAATTCCAAACATTGAAGGTTTTCAAGTTATCTCTTTAATCCAATAATCCTACCAGAGCAAGAGAATATAGTCTGTAATATTCCATTTGTTTGGAATCTTGAGATTTCGTTATGGTCCTAGCATATGATCAGGTTTAGAAATGTCCCTCAAGTTTACATGAAAAGAAGATGTACTCTCTGAGTGTGTAGGTCAAGTTTGTGAAACTCTTTGTTCTGATTTATATTTTTTTCTGTATGTTTTTTCAGTATATTTGTCTGTATTTCTCTTAGTTTTGTCTGTTGTATTTTATATATGTATTTGAAGTTAATAGGCACATAGAAATTAATATTTGTTGGATGTTTTTAGCATATTGGTCAACTATGAAATATTTTCCTCAATGTAGGATTTGTTGTCTTAAATTCTATCTATTACTAGTTGAATTTATATCAGATATTTCTTTCTTTTTCTGTGGACAGAGTATTTAAACTCTCTTGCTTTCTTTCTCACAGCTGATGCTCTATCACTTGAGTCACATCTCCATTCTGGCATATTTCCTGGTTAATTGAGATGAGGTTTACAGTCTTTTCTATCTGTGCTGAATTTTGAACTGAGATTCTCCAGGTTTCAGACACTTGAGTACCTGGGATTACAAGCTTGAGCCATTGGCACTCAGCCAGATTATTATATTTTATTTAGTGTACATATATATATATAGTGTATATACACTATATATATTATCTATGTGTACATATACATCCACATACAAACTTAAAAACTTAATTTCAATATATAAACTTTATATACCTATTTAAGCTTTATATAAACTTTAACTTGTAAATGTTAGTTTCATATATAAACTTTATGTAAAAATTAATTTCATTTATAAAGTTTACAAACTTAAACTAAACATATGTAAACTTTAATTTCCATCTTTATCTGCTATATTTAGAGGATATCTCTTTAAAATAACATTTTGAGGTGCTATAGGAATTTATTATTGATACATGTTATGTTGGAATTATAGATATTTTCTTTGTTCTTATCTGCATTTTCTATAAATAATATGCATAAAGTAATCTTAAAAATATAAAACTCACATCACCTACCTGTAGAAAAAAAGATAAAGACTAAAGTAATTGATATGATATGATAAATAACAATAATATATATACTTAACATTTAATATTAATGATTCAGACACTGAAAACTCTCTCTGATTATTGGGTCAGATTATATATAAAAACAAATTCCAGTTTTGGCTCTAGATATAAAAATGGGAGTTTTCAAATGGAATTTGGGATAAAGTTGAGGAACTGCAGTGGGTTTTTGTCAAATGCTAATTGGTAATGGTCTCCTCCTTTAGCATCTCCCAAAATGATAAACTTTTTACATCATGGGAACGAATACCTAAAAACTCTTCTTAGATGTTTCTGGTATACCTCTCCTTTCCCTCTGTACAAAGATCTCATTCCTGTACACATCTCTACTCATAGTCATTAGTATGGGAAGAATACAGGAATCATAAGAACACTAACAGGGAACCCATTATAGTTCCCAAAAATTCATCATCCAGACAGGAGAGTTTGAGAGTAAAAGGGAGAGAAGGACAGTGAAAAATTAACTCAAGCCAATATTCATAAATGTAGACCAGTGATCCTTAGTTAGAGGCTATCTGGGCAGAACCTGAAGGCATTCTTGGTTGCCACCCCTGGCAAGTGGTTCTTGGCTTCTAATGAGCAGAGAGCAAAGAGCTTAGCATTAGTGAGGTGAGAATATATGATCATGCTAAGTTATGAATGGGTAACAGTACAGTCTAGCTGCAAAAGCTTGATGAGACATAGATATTTTAAAACATAATCATATGCTGGGCACTGATGGTTCATGTCTATAATCCTAGCTACTCAAGAGGCTGAGATCTGAGGATCACAGTTCAAAGCCAACTCGGGCAGAAAAGTCTCCAGGAGACTCTTTTCTCCAATAAACTACTAAAAGAAAACCAAGTGGTGCTGTGGCTCAAGTGGTAAAGCACTAGCCTTGGGCACAAAGAGGCTCAGGGGCAGTGCCCAGGCTCAGAGTTCAAGCTCTACCACCACCACCACCACCAATAAAAATAAACATTAAAACACAGTCATTAGTTTAAAAAAAAAGTTACAGTGAAAACAAAACAAAAACAAATCATGTTTCTTCTGTTGCTGTTTTTCAATAAAGCTTCCTTTAAGCTAGCCAGCCTTACTCAGAGTTGCTATACTTCAGCAAGCTCACTGAAGAAGAGAACAGAGTTTGGAGACCCAGAGACTTGGAATTCGGAGGGGCTACTATGCCTTTCTGAGCAGAGCAGAGTGACTGAGGTGGGGAAATCAGAGAGCCAGGGAGTTAAGGCTCCTGATCATTCACAAAAGGCAAATCCTGCAGACCATTCCAGGTTACACTGATGTGGAGTTCTGAGGTTTCTGATTAAAAGCCATTAGTGGAAAATGCAAAACAAAGCAATGGATCTTTTTTAAATGGAGAACTGGAGTGACAATAGTCAGGTCTGAGACACAGAGTGAAGCCCATAGAGGTATCTTTGGGGTTGCCATCTCCCCACCCGGTCATCATTTTTTTCTACCTCTCTTCCACCCAAGTACAAGAGATAAGTTCTACCTTCTTTCTTCCCAGTTAAAACGAGTACGGGAAACTGAAAAGCAATGCAAACCTCTCCTGGAAAGAAACAAGTGCCTCGCCAAGAGAAATGATGAACTGATGATGTCTTTGCAACGTATGGAGGAAAAACTAAAAGCCGTTACCAAGGAAAACTCAGAAATGGTGAGTCTCATAGCCTTGGCAAACTATAGCTTCCTTTTAAAAGAAAGTTTTTGTTCTGTCTTATTGTTTCTTCTCAGCTTATTTATAAAACACAGTGCTATAAGCCCTGCTTTCACTGTATTTGATATTGATATAATTTGTGGAAGGGAAAAAACAAATCATTTAAATAGGGATACAGGTGGACCCATTCCAACAATGAGATGTATAAGACACGTCGAAAAACGAATGTTACAACTTTGGCGGGGTGGGGGGTGGGAGGAGTGGGGGGGGGTGGAGAGGGGAAGAGATGGTATGGGGAAACAAAGGAGGAGGCAACAATGCTTGATAAGAAATGTACACACGATCTTGCCCATGTAATTGTAACCCCTCTGTATGGTATTTTCACAATAATAATAATAATAAATAAAAACAATTGGAGGTATGAAAAATGAAGCCTTAGAGTTCAAACACACACACACACACACACACACACACACACACAAACACAGTGCCATTTGGAATTACCCTTATATAAGCAAGGGAGCCTTAAAGAAGAAAGCAAAGGAAGGTGGCTGCTTCTGAATTTTAGAAGGTTTCTAAATTTGCAGACCTGTAGGAGTGCTTCCAGAAATCTGCATGGGCTCTAAAACCTTGGAAATAGAAGCAAGGCTTTAGAGTGTCTCCTCTTAGAACCTCTCTAGGGAGCTCAGTTACCTTGCCTTCTAAGAACTTACATAACAGTGGGGAAAGAGATATTTATCTTGTATTGAATATGGACAAGTAGTTCGTTAATGTCCTCTGCAGAGATTTTCAAACAGTTGTAGAGATCCCTCGCAGCTTTAACACACTTAGCAGATAAACGGTGTGTGAGAGCTTTAGTGGGTAAGTGTAAAGTATGAATATGAGGGGAGTAATGTTCAAATTTAGCTCTAACATTATTCACTTGTGACAAATATATTAATGACTGAAGGTTAGGATTTTCAAATGTCTTACCTGTTCTTTCTTCGTTTCTAATCCAGAGAGAGAAAATTACATCCCATCCCCCCTTGAAGAAGTTAAAATCTCTAAATGACCTTGACCAAGCTAATGAAGAACAGGAGACAGAGTTTCTAAAACTTCAGGTCATTGAGCAACAGAACATTATTGATGAGCTCACAAGGGTAGGTCTTACTCTGTAAACTCTAAAAGTTTCCCAAGGTCAAGCAGACAAAAACTCAACATACACTGGAAGCACTTAGTGATTTTGGATTAATTCCATAGACCCACTTCTTATGCTCGGTATATAATTATATTCAGGAGACTGTAGTTCAAAAATAGTTTGTATTATCAAACTGCCTTACTCTTTTCCAATTATAATCCCTTGCTAATGAATTTAATAACAAATAATGGTTGCAATTAGAAAAATTTTCAAATGCATTATTATGTAAGAATGTAGAGTGTGTATCTTGCAATTGCTTCCGAGTATCTGATCCTGTGGGTCAGATTAAATACTTTCCCTATAATAACAGAACCAAGACTGTAGTAGACCTGTCTACCAAAACCTCATCATCAGCACATAGAACACAGATGAATTTTAACAAACGTTTGCTAAATAACAGCAACACCATGATTATGCAACAAAGCTAGAATGCCAGTCCAGGTTTTCTGATTGTTACTTGGGTATTTGCTGAATTGACAGAGTACTTATTGCTCCCATTTGCATCTGGCTGTGGTCTGTTAACAGTAACACAGGCTGAGATCTCTGTTCTTCTTTGCCTTCCTCTTCATTCTGATGATGATATCCTTGGTTTTTCTCACGCCAGGAGAACTAGTGATGGAGGGTAGGGTGAGAGTCTTATATAATAGTCTACAAAGTGGCAGGGGTCTTTCTTAGACAATAGTCTGGAAAGTAGGTGAACAAGATGATTTATTACTATTGAGGAAAGGAAAGATTATAACTTGTTTGTAATATTTCTCATTCAATCCTTTAAGGTTTTTAAGTTGAGTATATGTTATAATGTAAGCACACTAGATTAGGAGCGTAATCAATCTAAGTATATAAGGTATAAATCACTGTTAGAAGTCTCAGTTCTATTTAGGCCATATAATCAAAATATTTTTCCTCTGAAGACCAAAAAACATTCAGAAAACCTACAAGCTTTAACCAAATTACTTCAGAAACATAGTCTGAAGCCTCAGAGAACCCTCCCTAACCTCCACATTTAATAACTTACACATTTTGCGTATTCACTAGTCTAGGAATTTGCAGAGTTTGAGTCCCCTGAGATTAAGCCCCAGGTTTCTGTAGAATTTTGAGATCTCTAAGCATATTAATTCATGATATAGTCCATTTAGTATACATGTGCTGAGTTAATATATAGGAGCTTAATGAGTAAACCCAAGATTTCCTCAATATCTCCATTCACAGCAAGAATAGATCAAGAAATTGCTCGGTGTTTCTACCTTTTCTTTGATTTTCACAGAACATTCCCCCCCAGATATAAGTAAAACAAAAGTTAAACACTAGATGACTGCAACCAACTAGTCACTCTGCATTCTCTCCTCTTCTCCTGCCCCAGGATCCAAGCAAGACTGCAGAAACAGTCAAGGGACAGCTTTCTACCCCTTACAAGTGATAAGATGAGATGAACGGTGCTTTATTGTGCAATCACATTTTTTTTTCTCAACACAAATCAAAGTAATTTTTTGTCTCAGCAAAGGAAAACTGTTTTGGGAGACTATAAATGTCTGTTCTTAGAATGACTTGGTTTTCAAGTATAAGACAAAAATTTAAGCCAAAATAACGTATGTCATACCTCAAAGAAACCTACATTGTCTATAGGAAAAATGAGCCGACTCTAGATCTGAAAAGTCTACCTCTGTTTTCCAGGACCGAGAAAAACTCATCCGTAGGAGAAAGCATCGAAGAAGCTCCAAGCCCATTAAGGTAATAAGAAACTAGGTTATCAGGTGTTTAACACCCATAGCTGAAGAGGGGAAGTTTGCCAACCGACCTTTGTGGAGAAAAAAAATGTGATAAATCAAATGTCCCTGATCTGCAGTAATCATGAGCTTTATTTTCTAGAAGAAAAATCTCTCCAATTGACATTGCCAAGTAAAATGACTATGCTACTTATTTTAATCTAAAAAGGGTTGAATTAATATGATTTCTCTGAATGGCAAAGATACCAGGTTTAGTGTAGAAAGACTTATATGGCAAGTTGGAGAGTTACTCTCCAAGAACACTCAGGAGATACAGATGATTTGATGATTCCTTCTAGCGAATGTTAAATTCTTATGCCTACCCTATATTTGATTAATATATTCACTCAATAATGTTATATTTGCTTTGTTTAATATATTCACTTGATAATGACTCTCACCATCCACCAATATCTTTTAAACACAATCCACAAAAACCTCATTATAAAGTTTGTCTGTTTGTTTGATTATGATGTTTATTTTTTCAACTACATCAATTAATTTGGATGTAGAACTGGATGACAAGATCTGACAATCCCCTTTATTTAGATGCCTGGATTTTTCAAAGTCACTTGAGCACATTTTAAATATATAAAGAGAAAACCACATTAATTCATCATGATGGAAATGTAATATATAAGACATTATGATGATTTTGTGAAAATTGCCAAATCCTTTTGTTTGTTTGTTTGTTTCATCACTGAGGACTGAACTCAGGGCCTGGCACTTGCCAGACAAATGCTCTTCCACTGACTGAGCTAAATCCCCAACCCCCAGAATTGCCAAATCTTGATTACTGAATTATCACTTCAAAAAATACCTACAAGTGAGTTTCAGTTTAGCATGCCCATGAAATATATTTAAGCACATCAGAAGTGAACGAATGAGGGAGACACACATATTGGTATGATTGTGTCTATGTCTAATATTTTTATTTCATTCAAGAAGCCTTAAATAATTCACATCTGCTCAGCTACTCTTGTGTCAATTATCAGGGTTATAAGCTCTCTCCATTTCTGCTGTCCACCATATGTATTTCTTTCTGTTTAGAGGCCGGTTTTGGACCCATTCATTGGATATGATGAAGATTCCATGGATTCGGAAACTTCATCCATGGCCTCATTTAGAACAGACAGAACACCAGCTACTCCTGATGATGACTTAGATGAAGTAAGTTTCTCTATTTTCCATTTCTCCATTTTGGAACATTGTCCTCAAACCTTTGCTTTAAATGAGAGGAGAAAAAATGTATTTAATATTCATCTCCTTTATGATTCACAAAGGGATCATCAACTTGGTCCTAATGGAGGCCAACTTTGTGACCACACTTGACTTTGCTACCACTTGATAAATAACATCACCTAGATCAAGTGATCCTTCTAGAAATGTGTGTATAATTAACTCTCTAACTTTAATACTCTTTTCACAATAAAAATAACCTTCCCAATTTGTTCATCTGAGGAAGCTGTAAACCAGAGAGCAAGCACAGAAAATTGTACATGTGTCTAAGACAACACTGAGTTAAGTATGTTCAACGTTAAAATGTTCAAGGGAGTTTGGTTACAAAAAAAAAACTCCTGGATATGCAGAGTAAAATCCCTAAATTTAATTTCTGACAAAAATTTTCTGATGATGGTGTTATTCCCTGAGTTTTATAAGATGGAAAAGTATAAAACCATTTTTATAATTCATTTGGAATACATTATAATTATAAATTTATTTGTGGCTATGAGTAGTTTGAAAAGAAATGGGCACAAAACTCTTAAGTATTACTGCCTCAAATCTAGACAAAAAACCTGGGTGTAATCTCTCATTTGGATCTAACATTGGCTGACCAAATGAGTTGCCATTAGAAATGTATAAATAAATACTTCTTTTACTGCAAAGGACTGCTCATATGTTTTGTAATACCTATCTTAAAATATTTCAGTGTTTGCACCTATACTTCAGAATTAAAAAGAAGACCAACCAACATTAAATCAAATACAGCGTACATTTTCCTTAAAAAGTGGACAAATGGTAGTATTCTCATTGCACACAGAACTCAACCTAACACAATCACTGTTCTGACCTCCAGAGTTTAGCGGCTGAAGAATCTGAGCTACGATTTCGACAGCTAACAAAAGAGTATCAGGCCCTCCAGCGAGCATATGCCCTCCTGCAGGAGCAGACTGGAGGCATCATTGATGCCGAACGCGAAGCCAAGGTTAGTGCGCCTGCGCCTGTGGAAAGGGCTCTGGAATCGTTTGCTATGGCCACAGCATGCAAGTTCCATAGGCATAAAAGAGTCAGTAGGACAGCTTTCCCTGTATCCTTCTCCCTTCTGAGGCTTTTGAACTCTCTTACCTTTTATGTTGACAAACTTGGATCTACAGCCATTTAGAACCAGCTTAGAGCAATGCCTTTGTTCCTTTAAAAGAAAAAAGCTATATGTATACTTGGTGTTCTTACTATTTGAAAACTTACATTTTTGGAGATAGGATATTATTATTATTATATGTTGTGCAAAGAGATTACAATTTCATAAGTCAGGTTATAAGTACAGTGTCACCCTTTCTTCTGATTTTCCCCCTCCCATTCCTACCCTCAAAAAAAACTTCCATTTTTAAAGCAAAATAATATTGGATTTTGATAATCCATTTTTTTTGCTTTTGCTTGACAAAGAATGTCTACCTTTCAAAAGCAATATCTAGCCAGTTTGTTTTCCTAGTTGATAGTGTACTTATTACATTTGTCAACTGACCAAGAATTCCCATAGAGGATATTTTATTTAATCGTGACAGACCACTAAAGCAGGTATCTTATAAAAGAAGAAGAAAAGAGAGAAAAAAGAAAGGTTAATTGAATTCTCTAAGGTCTCACAATTGGGGAATGGCAAGACTTGGGTGTGAATTCAAATCTTACTGGGTCAAGCCTTTTATTGTGTCATAACTGTCCCTTTTAAGCTTATTTTGCAAAAAAAATAAAATAAAAAGTAAAGATGAACAAGGAAGGAAGAGAGAGGGGAAAAGAGGGGGTAGAGGTATGAAAGAAGAAGGGAGGGAGAGGGAAGGAGAGAGGGAGGAAAAGAGAAAAAGGAGAGAAGGAATGAAGGAAGGAAAGAAGGAAGGCAGGGAGGAAGGGAGGGAGGGAGGGAGGAAAGAAGGAAGGAAGGAAGGAAGGAAGGAAGGAAGGAAGGCAAGCAGGCAGACTACTAATACTTAACACTTGTTGTATGCTTTCTCTGTTGTAATTGTGTTTCTGAGCACTTTACATTTATTATCTAAGTATCCTAAATAAGATTGTGAATTCGGTACTGTTATTATCTCCTACTTACAAAAGAATTAATAGCTTAAGAGAGAAATGTGATCAATGAAATTAAAATGTTAACCTAAAGTTGCAAAGCTAAGGTATGATCCTAGCCTTCTACTTCAGAGTCATGGCCACCTGCTTTCAGCAGGCTATAACGGCCTTACAGATGAACTCACATGAGGCAAGAGGTAGCATAGCTATGCAGTAGTTCTGCCTGACTTTCTTTCTGAAAGTGATAGAGTTTACTGGGAAATGTAGCAGCTTCTGTTAGTTGTTTCAAAGGAAAGATAGAGAATAGAGTTGTATATTTTAAGTGGTAGCAAACATAGGCACATGAGTAAGCATGCTTAAAATAAAATTCTGTCTTGAAATAGACAGGCAAGCTATTATTGGAAAGGGACATACCTGTAGTATACCACCTTGTAGTATTGTATTTCTGTTTCTTATTCTCACTATTATTAGGCATGGTTAATACCATAGGAATGGGCAGCAAAAGTGATGGGACTTGGATTTAGATTTAAATAGAGATCACAACAAAAGAATGGATAGAATTTGAAGAAGCAAAACCAAAAACAATAGGCCAGAACTTTCCAGAAAGGTAAGTCATTCAAATAAAGTGAGCAGTGCCCAATCACAAACAGGACATGTGAATTTAGGAGATAAGTATGTTACTGCAGGCAGAGACATGTAGATGACCTGCTGATGACCAGTAGAAAGACACTGGAGATGTGACCATTGGAATGACATAGCATGCCAGGTCATAGAAAGCTTGAGTGAGGATTCAGAAAATCCTAGAAAATGCTTCATTATTTTTTCTCTCGCTTTTTGAAGACCTGTAATGGAGGGACATGGGAGAAAGAAAATGCATCAAATGACCGTTGTACTTATTGAGCTTTGGCATTTTGGTCTCACCAGGCTCAAGAACAACTCCAAGCAGAGGTGCTAAGGTATAAAGCCAAAATTGAAGATCTGGAGGCGACACTGGCTCAGAAAGGGCAGGTAGGCGCTTGGTTTTGGCTCTCCTGCAGAGACAGAGAACTCAACCTGACCTTCCTCTAGCTTTCCCCTGGCTTGGGCCGCAACCACAGTGACCTCTCCCAAATTGTGTCAGAATGTGCAACTCTGTATTTCTGTCCCTGGTGTTTTTGGTTTCTTTTTTCTGGCTAGAGTGTAAACCCAGCCAACGCAGTGAATGAAGGTGGGCAAGAAACAAAGAGAGAGAGAGAGAGAGAGAGAGAGAGAGAGAGAGAGAGAGAGAGAGAGAGAGAGAGAGAGAGAGAGAGAGAGAGAGGAGAGAGAGAGAGAGGAGAGAGAGAGAGGAGAGAGAGAACCCATATCAATAGCCTAGAGTTGTCACAAACTGCTAAGAGAGTCCCCCACCCAGCTTCATTCTCTGCCTCTATGCTACATTGATGGTTCTGCATTTTAAATGTTTCCATTCATACGTATGGAGCCTGTGTGCATTCTGACCCTTTTCACTTTTTGCCTGTGTGGTCACTTCTGAGTCCCCAGAAGGCTGGTCCTGGATTATTCAGATTAGTGGGTGAGGATGAAAAGGGGGTTCAATTTTTCCTGGCTACTTTGGCCCTACCGTCTTTAAAGAAGGATCTGCCCAGGGATGGGTGTCCTGTATCACTTACTAGTTACCACCTCCAGGCAAATCAACTGGGTGGAAAGAAGACAGCTCTGGCCAAGGGCGGTGAGGACACAGGTGCTTCCCACTCTGAAATGCTGACTGCACGATATTCTTTGTCAAACAGGATTCACACTGGGTAGAAGATAAACAACTTTTCATTAAGAGAAACCAGGAGCTTTTAGAAAAGGTATGTTGGGCACCACACGCTAGTGGGGCAGAGGAACAAATGAGGAGAGATCCAGGAGCAGCAGGGGGCACTCTCAGGAGTGTCACAGGGGCCAGGGAAGGGGAAGCTTTTCCACGCTGCTCTGTCCTCTGCTGCGTGCTCCACCGCATCCCGTCTCCACCATCACCATCAGTACAGTGGCACGTGTGCATGGCTCCACTGCGCGCAGACTTGAAAGGATGTGAACCCTGCTGCTACCCTGAGCAGTTAACCGCGTACACATATGCTGTATATGCACTGTACAATGATACATGCGTATGTTGTATATACACTGCACGTATATACATTTGTATGTATATATGTGTTCATCCACCTGCCAGAGCACCCCATATCCACCTGCCAGAGCGCCCCACTACCGATGTTGTTTTGCTTAAGGGAGTGTCAGAATACGATGCTAAGACCTTGCCTCAACTTAGCATTAGTATTTTATCGTTAATCTTTTTGTTGAGCTTGACTGTTTGTTTGTTTGTTTAAGGAAGGAAATTTTTAGATACAGCCAAAGGGTGTCCAGAAAATTAACTGCCAAACCAAAATACAAGAGCATGATTTAGATCTTACAGATGCTATCATTTTTGATGATCTAAGCACAAATGTTTGATTTGGGCGAAGTTAAACTTATCTTTGATGGTCTTAAGTTCAAAGATGGTTTGTCCTACAACTCTAACGCAAGATAAGATGATCTTGTATGATCTTTCACAGAGGTAGAATTTGAAAACTCATTTGCATAAGGGAAATCATTCTGGAGGTCAATCCTCCTTCTACTTAAATAGAAGTTATTTTAGGATTCTTTTCTTCTTGTCCCTTTCTTCCTTCCTTCCTATTTTTTCCTTTCTTTCTTTCCTTTTCTCTCCATCTCTCTTTCCTTCTCTCTTTCTTAACTTCTCTCTTTCTCTCTTTCTTTCTTCCTTCTTTCTTTCTTTTTTTGTGTGTTCTAGTACTGGAACTTGAACTCAGGGGCTTGTGCTCTTATGTAACGTTTTCTGCTCAAGGCTGGCCTCTACCTCTTGAGCCACAGATCCATGTCTGACTTTTCAGTGGTTAATTAGAGATGAAAATATCAGCCTCCTGAGTAGCTAGGATTATAGGTATGAGCCACCAGTGCCCCATTTAAGATTATTTCTAACAGTATACATTTTTAAAATCCTTGACAAGTAATACAAGTTGCCCATGATAGCCTGTCAGTATGAGAAGAAGAAAAAGATGTTTGCCTGTTGTAAGGTGAATCTTCCAAGAAGCCACATTTTAAAATATAGAATACTGGAATCTTTATTATACAGTTAACAGGCTGCAGGTAGCCAGTTGTTACAAAGGCCTGCAGCATGCAAATACACATAACACAGCTAGGAAACATTCTAAAGAGGAAAGAGATAACAAAAACAATACCAACAAGCCAATTGAGCTCCAATGGAGAGCTGAATTGGGACTCCATGATGACTGAAGATGAGCCAGGAGACAGGACACAGGACACGATCAGGGAGACACAAGTGGCATGGAGTCCTGGCTGCTAGGCTGGTCTGGGCCTAAACAGGTCGGCATAGGAGGTACATCCTCAGAAAATTCCCAGTCCCAGGCACTGGACTGACAGATTCAGTAACCTATCAGCCAGGTGCCTGCCCCTGCCTCCAGGGATCTGGGAACACCCATCACCTGGGAGGCAGGGGATGGGCAGGGGTGTTTTCCTCCCCCAGCATGAAGACAAGATGCCAGATCCTACCATCCACCATGTGGACAATATGGAGCCAGCCAGACCTGACCTCCTTACTTCATGCCTTTCTCCCCTCTAGTGTGGTGAAGCTGGCATTCTTTGGTGGGGGGGATGAGGAGGGGAGAAGATTGGTTGTGGAGCTTGAACTCAAGGCCTGAGCACTGTACCCGAGCTTTGGTGCTCAAAGGTAGCTAGTACTCTTTCACTCTGAGCCACAGCTCCACTTCTGGTTTTCTGGCAGTTAACTGGGGATAAGAGTCTTAGGAACTTTCCAGGGCTGGCTTTGAACTGTGATCCTCAGCTCTCAGCCTCCTGAGTAGCTAGGGTTACAGGCATAGGCCAATGGTGCCCAGCCTGAGGCTGGCATTCAGTCTTGTCCTCTATATGATTTTAGACAGAGCTGAGTTTAACTAGAAGTTGGGCGCTGGTGATTCATACCTGTGATCCTAGTTACTCAGCAGGCTAGTGGTATTTAAGGATAGACATTCAAAGTCAGCTCAAGCAGAAAAATTCTAGAAACTCTTATCTCCATGTGACCAACAAAAAAATCTGGAACTTGGAACCATTGCTGAAGGGGTAGAGACAAGTATGAATTAAAAAGCTGAGCAATGATAAGAAATGTACTCATTATCTTGCCCATGTAATTGTAACCCCTCTGTACAGTATTTTCACAATAAAAAAAATCAAAAAAAGAAGATTAAGTATTATTAAACCGGTTTTGCAAATGAAAAAAAAAATCTGAGCAAGAACACTTGAGGCCTTGAGTTCAAGCTTTAATCCTGGCACCAATTTTTTTAAAGAAATAATTGATTGCTGGTTGTCTCAGAAAGATCAGAGGTTCTCATAAAGAAACTTCACTAGCCTTATTCCCAGTCTGTGCTTCGAAGCCTGTAATGGTCTGATCTGTTACTTCATTAACCACTAGAACCAGTAATCTCTCCCTAATAGCCAAGATTCTAGGGAGGAAAGTCTGCTTTACAGTCACAGTGATAGCTTTCACAACTACCTATGCTGGAAAATACTTAAGGTGATTATGGTAGTCAATGTCATAGAATTTCTCAGTATCTCCCCATCTTTATTGTCCTATTCACTTCACAGATGTCCTGTATAAATGGTATTACATTTCTTTAGCATAAAACATTCCTAGCCTTTATTTCTTTGATCCAAGAAATGGAATTTTGAGCTTTGGCTTTTAAGAATAAATGGAGTACAGAAATGACAATAAAGTTAAATATTTCATCTGTGTTTGGTAAAGTAAGGGTCATTCCATGTTTTATTGTTTGAAAGCCCTTGAGTTTGAATATCTATATCCAAGATTTTAGGTGGTTACTATATGTAGTAATAGCCACCCAAGGAAGACCAAGGCCTCTTGCAGTTTGTAACGATTATCTGACTCATTGAAAGCCAAAGATGACTCAGACCTGGATCTTGCTTACAGAGAGGAGAGACACATTTGTCCACAGCTGACTTACCTCTCCCTGTCACCATATTGTACTAGAGATCCTATAGGAATGTGCTATGGAACTGATTGATATAGTACATGCTCGGTAGTCCCAACTGCTTGAGAAACTGAGACAGAAATGTCAGTGAAGCCCAGGGGTTCAAAGTTAGCCTGGCCACCTAGTTAGATATCATCTCAAAATAAATAAATAAATAAAGGTACAAGCAAACAGAAGGAAGAGGTGTCACCTCTCAATGAGGGTGTTTGGAGGATTCTCCTAAGATCTTAGAACTCAGCACTCGAGGAAGTGTAGGATTTCTTCTACAGAAAAAGAAAAGCAGGGAGTTGTTTTGTTAATAGTAAAAATTGTACACAAAAGCTACCTTTTACTGTAATTTTTTTTGCTTTTGTTGGGCTTGAGCTCTGGGCCTGGGAGCTGTCCCTCAGCTCTTCAGCTCAAGGCAACCACTATACCACTTGAGCTACAGGTCCACTTCAGGTTTTCTGGTGGTTTATTGGAGATAAGAATCTCATGGACTCTCCTGCCTGGGCTGTAACAATGTTATTTTGCAGTTCAAAGTTCTTAAGAAACCACAAAAGTGTTAAGTATTTGAAGTAGTGCGTACATTAACCTATTTAATTTTGCTATATTATATTCACAAATTATAGCATCATATTGTACTCCTATAAAATTATACAATTATAGGTTGTCTACTTGACTCATGTAACTAAGCCCCTGTACATCACTTTTATAATAACAATGAAAACACTTCAAAAATTATAGGTTATCAATTTATAATAAAAACTATTTCTGTGACAAGTAACCCCAGAAATGAGAGGTGTCCATTTTCCTTACACATACTCCTAAATTTTGTTCTGTTAGGTTATGTCTGAACCCCAACAGGTCCTTCGAGTATTTCAGATTCACTGTTCGCAGGGCCCTAGACTTCATCTCCAGAATTTTTCTCTGTGATGTCAAAAAACTTGACTGAAAAATAACTAGAAGAACAGCCAAAGACTTACTTTTTGCACATGTCCTTTGTAACTTTTCCATAGTCAGGATAATTACTTATTCACTGAGTAAATGGACTGTATCCATACTTGTTCTGAAAAGTGGCAATTGCTTTTGTAATGCTCACCTAACTTCAGGATTTTCTTTATTAGATAGAAAAACAGGAAGCAGAAAACCATCGACTACAACAGGAACTGCAGGATGCCAGAGATCAGAATGAGCTGCTGGAATTCCGAAACCTGGAGCTGGAAGTAAGGAGATGATGATGATGATGGTGATGATGATGATGATGATGATGATGATGATGATGATGATGATGATGAAGATGAAGATGATGATGGTGATGATGATGGTGGTGGTGAAGCCAACCAGGGCAGGAAGTTTGTGAGAATCCATTTCCAATTAACCAGCAAAAATGTCAGACTAGTAGTGTCACTCAAGTGAAAGAGCGCTAGCCATGAACAAAAAAGTCAAGAGAGAGAGGGGGACTCTGACTTCAAGCCCTAGAATCAGAAAAAAATAAAATAAAGTAAAAAAATAATCAGAACATACACTAAGAACCTGATGGGGTGGGGCAGAATTGAGCATGTCATATTCAAACTCTCTTTTGGACTCAGAGTTAATGCCACAGATTTTATAGATGAGACAACTGAGATTGAACAGTTTGCCCTAGTCCCATGTCTAGAAAGTGGTAAAGCCCTCTTAGAACTCAGAAGAGCCTGCTTAGAGACTCTAATATCCAAACATTTCTATCTTAATAGACAAGGTTGATGAATGTTTTTTTTAAATAATTGAAGTAATAAATTCAAACCATCATATCATTGTCTTTAAGTAATGTGAATCTTTCCTTGAATTTTGACTCATTGAAGTAACTTCCAGAATGGTATTTTAAAATATGCTCAAGCATTTTAGCAGTAAAATTGAATTTATAAGTAAACATCTAGTTCACAATATATTTATGCAAAAGAAGACTAAGCAAAATAGCTTCTTTTAGGACAGACCTTGATTACTCAGGCAAACTTTTAGGTGTTTTTTTTCTGGGGTTTTGTTTTTTAAATAAAATATATATCGTTTAAATAGGGATACAGGTGGACCCATTGCAACAATGATGTACAAGTTGTTATGTCAAAAACGAACTTTACAACTTTGGTGAGGTGGGGGGAGGAGGATTGGGTGGGAGAGGATGGGAAGGGATGGGAAGGGGAAACAAAGGAGGAGGCTACAATGTTTGATAAGAAATGTACTCATTATCTTGCCCATGTAATTGTAACCCCTCTGTACAGTATTTTCACAATTAAAAAAAGTAAAACATATATATCAAATTAGAATATATTTACATGACTGTATCATATAAAATTTGTCTTAAGATCTAGTTGAACCTATGTTGACAGGTAAGGATATAAGAAAATTTCCTGTATGGTGTTCACAGCAATTTTTTCTTGAGGTTATTTCAAATTAGGTCTTGGAAAAAAAATAGAAGTTTGTATGAGTTGGTAAAGAATAACCCATCTTTTGTAGTCTATAGACATTGTTCAGTAGGTAGAATATGCAAGAGGCTGTATGCTATCATAAAACACCACGATAATACCACTCAGTAATTCCTGGAAGTTCTCAAAATTCAGAGAGTCTACGCTGGAATTCCACTTTCCACATTTCTCTGCTCTGTAAACATTGAACGGGTGATACCATCTATAAATTTTTCTCCCATATTTCTTGGCTGACTAGTCAGTTTTTTCTAATTCAATTTAAGTATGAACTATCCAGAGTTTAAGTATTTTGGCCAAATGGCATTTGATAAGCTGCTGAAATTGCACAGAGACCACTGATTTAATGATGAATCTGTTCTTTCTTTCTTTTTTTTTCAATTCTCATGTATTCTTGATTGTATTCCAAGGAGAGAGAGAGGAGATCTCCTCCATTTAATCTACAAATCCACCCATTCTCAGATGGTGTGAGTGCTCTACAGATCTACTGTATGAAAGAAGGGGTCAAGGTATGCAGACATCAAGGCTTCTATTTTTGCAGAAATTAGAAATGCTGGGGAATGGAAAAGTGGAGGAGGTGGTACGGGAGGTTGTGAATGACTGTCTTGTCTTTTATTTCATTGTCTTCCATTTGGATACAAACCATGTAGAAACAGAAGATGACCACATGTATCAAAAAGTCAATAGAACATAAAAAATATGTGGCAGATGTATGAACAATAACTATGAAGATTACAAGCAGTCATAATCATTTATAACTGCCACAGAAAGAATGGTGTACAACAAAAATATTTATTAAGAAAATTAGCCTTCATTACTTAGGGGAAATAGGAAGCATATTTCAAGGCTTTGAGATTAAAATGCATTTGCTGAGTTTTGGATACTTGGTGGGCCTATGAATTTCACTATCACGGGAGACAACAGGGACCTTTGAAGTCATCTAATTCACTATTTGAAGTCATCTAATTCACTATCTCTTCTGATGAGATTAATTTAGGGGGGATTTTTTTTCTCTTCAAAAGGAATCTGGGATTATAACTTGTTGCTTGTTAGAATTTTACCTTTTGTGCTACTGGTATCTATTAGAAATATTAAGCTTAGATCAAGTGGCTCTGCTTTCCAGAAAATATGCCATCCTCCAATGTAATGAAATCGCATTATGATCTTTGATTTATCCTGCTATTCCTGTTCTCTCCTTTACCTCTCCATGACCCTTCCCGCTTCCACTCAGCTACTAGCTCTACCTGTTTCTGTTGACTTCTCTCTTGCTGAGATAGAAAGCTAGACTTCCCCTTCTTTGGTAGGGTCCACTGTGCTTTTGTTTAGACTTAAGCAAGAAGAAGGAGCTTAACCTATGAGCTAAGAAGCTAGAAGGGAAATTTGATGGTAAAACTGTGCTTGCTTGTCATTCATAGAAAGCTGTTTTCATGGTGTTTCAACTTCTGGCCTTTCTGTGCTACATGAAAAATGTTAAAATTGTCTATTTTTTCCTTAGATGTTTTTATTTTCTTACATAACTAATAACCTAATCCAATGGATATAGCATATTTAAAGACCTGTTTCAAATAGATTCCAGCTGCTTTAAGCATATTCAAGGACTATGATGAAAACATACCATACAATGAAATTAATGCTATCCAGCAAAACAGACTTGCAGTATAATTTTCTATATGATAGTCAAAATTCAACCATAGTAAAATTCCCCTAATTAGAACAACATTAGTTGATTGTTTACTCTTCCTTATGCCTAGAATCTATCATAATTGAAAAAAAAATGTAAGTAGAGGTGTGGCTCAAGTGTCAGAGCACCACCCTTAGTGGAAAAAGCCAAGTGAGAGAATGAGGCTCTGAGTTCAAGTCCCAGTACCAGGATTTTTTTTAAAGCAATTATATGGGGAATTATATGGCCATACTCCAAGTCTCTTCTAGATTCTTTCACACACTTTCTTTCTTTCTTGTCCACAGCACTCTATTCAATCAATAGATATTTACTATCTCCATTTTCCAACTAAGGAATTTGAGAAAGAACTATGGAGTCACATTCCAAGTTCATACAGCTTGGAGGAAAAAGAAAGGGAATTTAAAAACTAGATGTAGCTAACTAAAAACAACCCATAGAAGGACAAGACCCTTAAAAGTCTTCTCTGAGTATTCTAGCACTGGTAGAATGGAACGCCACATTTATATCTGGCTTGAATTCATCTCCTTAATTTTGCAGGATGTGAACATCCCAGATCTCATAAAGCAGCTTGACATCTTGGGTGATAATGGGGTAAGTAAAGATTAAGTATGGGTAAGATGTGGATTTGCTAAACATAGGTAAGAAATGCTTATTAGTGAATCCTGTGTAGCATATTAGCAAGTTAATTGCTGTAAGTCACCTAACCATGTGGCTTCCTAGAAAGAATCTACCCATTTATCATACAATGTAGCCAAGGCAGTTCCAGACCCTCTGGGATGTAGATGCAGAATGGACTCAGTACAGTGTTTTTCATGGCTAGGTTTTAGATTTGAATGCAGATTACATCTGTAGTGATTAAAGCTAATTACTGTCTCACTTGCCCAGGGGCATCCAGTGTAAAATTAATCAGCCAGACAGTTGCAGATGCTCCTAAATACAAGGGCTGTTGGCAACCCCATAAAAATGGAGCAGAGAGCTATAATCACTTTCCTCAATAAACCTCCTTCCACATAGGTCAAGGCCTATTAATTCTGAGGACTGTTCATTGTGACACTAGGTGAATGATACTGGCAGGTTGAAGTAGTCACTAATTTTTTCCTGTGAAAAGTTATCAAATGAGAGAACAGGATCAGTGAAATCACATCAAAACATCTACGAAGAGATTTTTTAAATTTCGTTCTCTTCTGATTTTCTCATAATTGGATTATTAATGCAGTATGGCTGATGGTAACACAAAATCAAGTGTTAGTGAGATGTCAAAAGAATTACCCTTTATATGCCGTTTTCAGGTTTGACATTAGCTCTGTTAGAAGTGATTACTAAATAGAAGATGAATTAGTGGAGGTTGAATGCATGCATATATAGCACTGTCTGTAGCACAGGCTTTTTTTTATTCTATGTTACAAATATCTTCAGTATCTTTAGCTTATTACCTTCCTATTTTTTTAATTTTCACAGAATTTGAGAAATGAAGAGCAAGTGGCAATCATTCAGGCCAGCACTGTGTTATCCCTTGCAGAGAAGGTAATCAATCACACTAACAATCGATTTTCTCATGTCTAACTTCCCAGCAAAGAACAGGGCAGGTTGTGAAGATTTGCTTTACACATGACCTTGAATTACTGAATATATAAGAAGTGTGATCCATCCCAAATAAATGAGATCATGTACAGAGAAAAGGCCAGAAATGGACTTGGTGAAATAATCTTTACTTTGGAGGTCCTTATAAAACATATATTTTTTAATATATTCTCTATATATTCTTTATAAAACAGGAAACCTTCTCACCAAGTTAGCCAGTGAAGTAGGGTTTTGTTGAGAGGTGATGAGCTAGCGTGTTGCTCCTGTCAGAAACATTCCCTTTGTGTCTACTTGCCTTTTGTTCCTCACTGATTTTGTATTTTGGAGGTGGCTCCCCTCCAGTTTACTAAAAATCCCAACCTAGGGATTGTCAAGAGAAAAGCAAGCCTGATATGCTATCGCCCTCCTGTGTCTAAACCTGGTAATTGGCAATACAGAAGAAGAAAGCCACATGGAGAAGGTTATATTCTAGATGCCTGGACATTGATCAGCTTGGCTTATAGCTGAGAGTCATGCACAAATGTTTGGACAAAATGAGCTGTACTGTACATATGCTTTCTTAATTCAAAAAATGCATAACAATCTTCTTGGAAATTAAATGAAAGCATAAGGAAATAGGTAACTTTCTCCAATTGAAAAGGAGGAATTTTTACAGGTTATATAGCAATTATGTTACTCAAAATAATGAGTTATTTGGAATAAAATAACTATTTATGTTACTCAAAATAAGGATTGAGAGAATAAAGCAAGTAAGAAGTTACTATAAAATTAAAAAATAGTTAAGAAATATTGACATAATCCCCATTTGTGGAAACTGATTTAAGTAAGATTGTTGTTTTAATAAAGCATTTTTTTCTGACCAGTTACAAAATTGTAATATGGGCCAAGTATTAAGTGACAAAAGAAATTCATATTAACTCTGCAGAGGGTGAAAGGGCCTTATAGGTATGGGAAATTTTTGTTTCATTTGCATTTATTTTTCTTTTTTAAAGAAAAGCCTTTTCTGTTTGAAATGCATAGTGAAATGTTTTACATTTGAAATGATATAAAAGGTAGGATTTGCTCTTTTAGAACCTGCCTCCTTCCTAATTTATTTAGATATCTGCTCACTTCCCCCATCCCTCCCCAGAAAATTAATAATACCACATTGTTCTTAACAGAAGACACAGAATCTATGCTTTGGCAAGAAGACTCATGGGGATTCGGATTTAGCCTGTCCCTCCCTCTTTCCCTCCTTCCTTCTCCTCCTCCTCCTTCTCCTTCTCCTTTTCTTCCTCCTCTCCATCCTCACTTCCTCCTCCTTCTCCTTGTCCTCCTATTCTTCCTCCAGCAACTTTTCTCTCTGTCTCTTTGTCTCTATTATTTCTCTTACACCTACCCGCATCTCTTCATCCTTTGTTGTATTCTCTTTACCTGGAAGATGCTTTCATCTTCTCTTTCTATCTCTGCCTGGCTAACTCTTAATCATCATATATGGAGAGAAGTCTTCCCAGTTAGGCAGCCAAGCCCAGTTAAGCAAGTGTTCTTTCTCGGTGCTCTTCCTCATGGATTACAACAATGGTTGTGAACCTCCCATTGGGCCACAGGGTTGGATTGTAACTGTCATGCTCAACTTCCCATTCACTTTTGTCCCTCTCCCACATTGCCCAAAGACCTCCAACCACCACAAGGGTGAACAGGATGTATGTTCCTTCTCCTCTTTGCCCACTAGGTTTTCAGCAAAGCAGCATGTATAGTAAGTGATCTGTAAATGTTTACTGCTGAAGTAATTGACAGCAATTCAGTCATACAAAGCAGTCTTAGAACCAAAGACCACACAACCTGTAACTCAGTGTTGGATGTTTACTTAGCACTGATGGCCTGAGTAGCTCAGTGGGAGTCAAGGAGGGTCTGCAGTTGTTTGATATGACTTAAGGCTACGAAGGAAACCTGGATGAGTCTTTTCATTGTGCAGACTAAGGAAGTGAATGAGAGGGAAAATAGCTTTGTGTGCTTCACATTTACTTAGATTCATCCATCTGGATCAGTCCGTACCCTGTGAGAGCGTGATACAGAATAGTTTGAATCATCATGAACATGTATACCATTTTCTTTAAGCTGTACACTGTTCTAAGTACTGAATCTGGTCCTAGAGAAGTAATTGCCAAAGGTAAAGGTCACACAGCTGGAAAATGATGGAGTTCTAGTGTAGACCCAAAGCCCACAGTCTATACTGTTGTATTACTCTTCTCTCAAGCATTCCATGAGAACAAGAAGCAGGGTTTACACAACACAGAGAAGGCAGGCCATCAGTGCTGTGGTGAATTATTAGCTTAAGAATAACTTCTTTTAGTCAGGCTGGTGGCTCACACCTGTAATCCTAGCCACTCAGAAGGCTGAGATCTAAGGATAATGGTTCAAAGACAGCCCAGGCAGGAAAGACTGTAAGTCTCTTATCTCCAATCAACCACCAGAAAATCAGAAATGGAACTGTGGCTGACAGTGAAAAACACTAGCCTTGAGCACAAAAGCTCAAGGACAGTGCCCAGGCTCTGAGTTCAAGCTCTATGACGGACTACTACTACTACTACTACTACTACTACTACTACTACTACTAATAATAATAATAATAATAATAATAATAATAATAATAATAATAATTTCTTTTGCAAAACAATGTCAATTCAGGTTCAATTGAATTGATTGTGTGTGTGTGTGTGTGTGTGTGTGCGTGTGTGTGTGTGTATTCAGGTATTGGGCAAACTCAGAGCCTTGTGCCCTTGCTTGTTTTTTGTTTCTTTATTTTGGTTTTTTTTTTTTTTCTGCTCAAGGCTAGTTCTCTACCACTTCAGCCACACCTTCACTGAACTGGCAGGTTTACTTGATAAAACAGTGATGGCTACCTGCTTAGCATTGTGGTAGAGAATGAGGGGCCAAATACATAAGACACGAGCCTCCCCTGAAACATTATGGATAACTTGTGAGATTGCTTTTTTGTGCTGACCTTTGCAACTCAGATTAATGTCACTTCCCAATCTGAGGGGTCGCAGGTAAGTTTCTACTCCCAATTAATATAAACAAATGCTACCCTTGGATTTTCTGATGTTACAGATTTGAATAACATTCATTTGATGGGAGTATGAGCTTTAATCAAAGGTTACACCTAGATAAAATTGCAGTGAAGAACTACTCTTGTGTCTTTGTATTAAAATAATAACAATGGCTAGGCACTGTTGGCTACTGCCTGCAGTCCTAGCTACCCATAAGGCTGAGATCTCAGGATCAAGGTTCAAATCCCACCCAGTCTAGTCTATGAGAATCTTATTTACAATTAACCAGCAAAAAAAATGTCATAAGTGGAGCTGTGGTTTAAGTTGTAGAGGACTAGCCTTGAGCAAAAAAAAAAAAAAATGTCAGGGACAGTCCCCAGGCACTTAGTTCAAGCCTCAGGACTGGCACAAAAAATAAAAATAGCAATAATATTAACTGAGAAAACATTGAATATATGATAGTGGTCACTGGACACCCATCAGCTCATTGTTCTTCACCACACCAGGGCCAATTCTTCATTTTACAGATCAGAACCCTAAAGCTGAAGATATTCGGTTACTTGTTCTGGATAATAAACAGTCAGGAGTTATAAAAGAAGTTATTTCTCAGTGATAAATGGGTAGCAAGCAAGATGATGAGTTTTAGTAAAACTTGACAACATACAAGAAAGTATGGCTGTGGTTGAGATTTTCTCAAGAGGAAACTATATACATGTGTGAAAGGCTGAGAAACTTGCACCTCTCTTATCCTGACATGCCTTTTCCTTCTACCAGGATTCCAATAGCTGAGGGACAGAAATGATACCTCTTGATAAATAGTGTATAGAAATGCTCAGTGCAACACAGAGATCATCACAGTTAGGCTAAAAAGAAATACCTGGTAGTGGGGTAGACTAACATGTGAATAACAAATGAGTGATGGTTCACATGGATTTCTTCTTCTAATACTACTAATAGTATTAAATATTAAATATTAATATTACTATCACATGTTAGTAATTCATTTTAATGATTAATGTTAGCATTAATTAATTGTATGTATTATTTAATACTGGTAAATACAGATAATAATTTTGAGATCCAGTCAGGCCACCTTTCAAGGCCACACATCCATGAAAAACTAGAATTAAACTAGAGCCAACATGGTCTCTCTCTTGAGCCTATATATTTAATCATTATACCTAATTCCCCTCAAAGGTATAAGCTGATAGTTAACTTGGTAAGGACTCACTATAATAAATTGTTCTATTAAACTAATATATATATAGTAGGTTCATACTGTATTACTGAAAGACTAAATTATTCAGAGTGTGCTATCTAGTCTAAAATAAATATCATAAAACAAGATTTAATTTCGGAGTATTAGAAAAGATAAGTTCATTTTATGCGACTTATTTAAAATAATTCCACTTAAAATAAGTCTCCACCTCTTTGTTGTAGTCCTTTTCATATACTGCAAAAGTAATTTTGCTCACTGTGTTTCCTACAGCCTGAAACTATTAGACATGATGTCTCTTCTGCTTGGAATTTTCCTTTTCCTTCTGTTCCCAAACATGTCTCCCTCTTCAGTGCAACTTCTGTTTCTAAGAAAGCATCTCATAGGGTTCTCCAACTGGATAAATACTGGCTGAATGGTTCACCATTGCAGCCCTGGTACTTACCTAGCACGATGCCTAGCATGCTAGATGTCAATGAATGAATTTGCTGAATTACTGATGCCTGGTATCTGAAGTAGGAAACAAAAATGCGGTACATTTTCACCTCAGTTCTCAGCCTGCTTTCTGAGATGGAAGCGAGGAGTCAGGCACTCAGAGAAAAAAAAGCTACAGCCAACCATCATGACAGGTGTGTTTGTCTCTTCTGCCCCCTAGTGGATCCAGCAGATCGAAGGCGCCGAGGCTGCCTTGCACCAGAAAATGATAGAACTGGAAAGTGACATGGTGAGTATAAAAATGAGAGGTGGTGAAAATGAAGGAAATGAATGAGGCAGATGGAACTTGCTTTTAACTGCTTTATGAAAGCTTGTTGGCCACATGTCAGCACAGCTTACAGGTATGGGATACAATGCCCAGAAGTAGCTCACCATTGCAATTCGCATTTCCCCCCAATCGTGTTATCCTTTGCTATTTCCAAAACTCAAGGAAATTGAATTAGGTGTTTTCTTTCTGAGGGCTTAATCAACTCAGAAAGAGTTTTGTAAAATCATTTGATAAATAATAGTATAAAGTAAAAGTCACAGAAATGGTGGATGGAAGTCTGTGTAGAATGCCTAGTACTGTGTCAATGTTTGTCAATATAATACAGAAGCCGTTCCACTGTATCTTTATAAGAAACAATCAAAATAAAAATGTCTCATTATGTTTAATACAGGTATCTTTTTTTCAAGTATTTTTCACTCTATAGTTGGTTGAGTCCCCAGGTACAGGTGCATTAGAAACAGAGAGCCAACATCTGTGCTTACCCACATAGACTTATGGTTTAGCACTCATCTTGTCAAAGTGTGCACTTAATCACATCCTCTCAAGCTGGCATAAAAATCTTTAAGGGCATTGCACATAGATTTTTCATTACATCTTTTATTTCATTCTATTGATTTTCATATTCCCTGGGTGAGACTGGGTGAGAAAGGTGAACTACTTCCCTAACAAACAAAAAAAAATCTATGATTCTACAAATACTAGTGATTTGTCATATGTTGGAATTACACGAAAATTAATCAGTACAATTCGTGTATTGCTCTGTAGTTAACTGCTCCTTCTATTTATCAATATTGTAGGAACAATTCTGCAAAATAAAAGGCTATTTGGAGGAAGAACTAGACTATAGAAAACAAGCTCTTGATCAAGCATATATGGTAGGTACAAGCAATGAAGATAACCTTCAGTGTTTATAATTAGATACTGTGGACTAAAGCATCCTATTAAATTTGTCATGTTATGCATTTGAGTAGACCAAAGCTTGTAGCTCATTTGTTTGTTGACTTCTAGTTCTAATTTTAGAACAGAAATATCCCTAGCTCTTTGCTGCCATCATCTTATAATAATCATACTTAATTGTTTAAAATTAAATGTACATTATTAAATAATAATTCGATGAAAGATATACTGCATGATTTGGAAGTCAATCTGGATGTTCTATAATAATGTAATGTTAGCTTATTTATTTCTCCTAGTAACCTTTAAAGCCTGAGTAATAATATTTTATCTTACATACAAAGAAAGTAAGTATGAATTTGACTCAGATTTGTAGAAGAGCGTTGTATAAATCTGCCTTTAGAAACTGTGGGCTTAACTACTGTGGGTCCCAGAGAGGGAAGTCAAGCTGACCAGTAAACTCTGCTTTGTCCTTTCCTACATATTATGTTGATTCATAATATGAACAACAGCTTGTAGTTCTTCTCTCCTTATTCCCACCCCCCAATAATTCATAGTAATGAATCAAAAGAAAAAGAACACTCTGAAGGAATATTTTATGGAAGTTAGAAGTTGTTAGCAGAGGTTTTTATAATGCTTTCCTGGAAGCAACCCGGGTCTTTGGGAAAAACAAGTGTGAAACCCTTAGTCCATCCTTAGAACAAGATTAATTATTCTTCCACCTCTTACATGAATAAGAGCTTCTAGAATTGTTTGATGAGGGAAGTAATGAATTCATCACTTCCCTCTTCCCATCGACTTACCTCTGTTTCTCCAGCCTATAAATGGGAGATTAGTAGAATTAAGCTATGTGTGTCTGTGGTCTCCAAAACTATTGAATTCTCAATCAGAAAACCATATTCTACCTTAAAGATGAGATGTGCAGAGTCCTGACCAAAACCCAGGAGAGTACCCCTACCAGGACATGCTCAGTCCCTGCTATCAAAACTATAAGGGATATGATTATAAATTTTAGTAGGTCTATCTGAAGAAAAAATCCCTACCATTGAGATTTAAGAGACAATAGACCCTGCCTTTCATCCAAAAACATTATTGACCTAGCAATGTTAGAGCTAGAGCAACTAGAAGTATCAGCATATTAAAAATTGAACCATCCCCAAGGATCGTATTTCTCAATAGTTATTTCAAGGAAAAAAAACATAAAGGCCATAAAACCATCTCCAAGTACAAAAGACTATTAGACAGAAAAGAACTGATATTTTATGCATGAATTACATCTCCAGATTTAAGGATTTTGTTCCAACTTAGATCATTTAGCTTGAAAAGTATGACCACCATGATGAATGCTTTCCAGTAGCCTCAGGGCTGCCAAGTGAAAGAGAAAACAAACTATTCTCAGTTGCATGTGAAAAAAAAATAGAGTAATTGTAACAAAAAAGCTTTCTAAAGGCAAAAAAAAATGTGTAGGAAATGGACAGGATCCCAAGAATTTGAACATATTTTCCTCACTAGAGCAGTTCATGTGTTGTCTAGATAACATTTATGGAATCTCATAAAGCATGGGCAGTATTGAAATCCCCTCCATCGCTCAGACCCTGTGAGACACTGTATCCAAGCACACGCACACCCACACACGCCACCTCCCCGCACAACACACAAATGCTCAGTCCCAAAGTTAGACTTTTCTAATTCTATTTGCCAGAGAATCCAGGAACTAGAAGCTACTTTGTACAATGCTCTGCAGCAAGAAACTGTTATCAAGTTTGGTGAATTGTTAAGTGAAAAACAGCAAGAGGAGCTGAGGACGGCAGTAGAGAAGTTACGGCGGCAAATGCTGAGGAAGAGCAGAGAGTATGACTGTCAGATTCTCCAGGAGAGAATGGAGCTCTTGCAGCAAGCTCATCAGGTGAGGACTGAGCCCCGCATCTACGCAGTTTAGTACAGAGCTAGTTGCACTTAGTACTAAGTGCACAGCATTTTCCCAGAACGAACAGCATCAACAGAGCCTGGAAGCTCCTATATACTAAATGATACGTGCTATGTGTCAGGAAATGAACAAAGGGCCCTACTTACATGGCTATATTTCATCTTCACCATAGCCCTGACAGGTAAGTGTTCTTACTAACCCACTTGGAGAGATAAGAAAGCGTAAATGACTTGCCCAAGATAATACAAATAATTAACAACAGAGCCAGAATTACAATCCAGGTCTTCCTGACTGTAAGATCAGTGGCATAAACCTGTGCACAGTACTGTCTAATTTAGTTTAAGTAATCCATGAGTTACACGATTCATCTTGACTAGCAAAATTCAAAATAGGCACCTTGAACTAATGTCCCACCAATTTCCAACCAAAGCTTCCTTCCTTCCTTCCTTCATTCTTCCCTTCCTTCCTTCCTCCCTTCATTTCTTTCTTCCTTCCTTCCCTCCTTTCTTTCTTTTCCTTCCTTCCCTCCCTTCCTCCCACACACCTTCCTTTCCTCTTTCTCTCCCTCCCACCTACCAATCTTCCTTCCTTCCTTCCTTCCTTCCTTCCTTCCTTCCTTCCTTCCTTCCTTCCTTCCTTCCTTCCTTCCTTCCTTCCTTCCTTCATCCCTGCCTGCCTGCCTGCCTTCCCTTCCTCCCTCCTCCCTCCCATCCTTCTTTCCTTCCTATCTACCTGCCTTTCTGCCTTCCTTCCTTTCTTTTTTTTCATTTTCTTCTTTCACATTATAAGTATCATTTTATTTAAATAGTCGTACAAAGGGGCTTCAATTCAACATATCAACTTATGAGTACCATGCACCTTAGTCACCATCAAACCTACCTATCTCCCAGAATTACCTGTTTCCATTTTCACATATGTATATTGATCATTGTGATTTTATTTGCCTACTAAATTTTTTATTCCAATTTATCATTCATACTATAGCTGGATAAGTTAAGGGTAGAAGATGCAGTTAAGAATTCCATAATTAAAAGCACCTAGCTTTATTATTCAGTATTCTGAGCTGGAACAAGTAATTGGTAGAAAGTCGTCATGGGGACAATTATTGAAACTTATTTATGACAAAACCTTGCCATCCATTTGTGTCTCTCTTTAACCAGTTAAGGTTTCTTCACTTCTGAGCCTCAGCGACCTTTCTCAAATAAATGGCTACTTAAATATGCCTTTTCTAGTTACTTCTTGATGTTTTCTCTCCCTTTTAATCAGTAGCTTATAGCAAAAAGTTATTCTAGAAGGCATTTGACAGGATTTTTCATGTACAATTGTAACATGACTGTAACAGCATACAATTATGGCTTCTAACTTCTAGTGCATAGCTCTAATCATTTTGGGGCATTTCTATTTGAATATTCCAGAATGAATTAAACTATGCATTCCTGTCCTTCTCTTTCTTCTCTCTCCATCTGCTGTGCTAGTCAGTAGTGTGACCTTATCTCCAGTCACTCAAGCTGGAAATACTGGAGTTGTTTTTGTCCTTTATCTTCAAGAACTAAGGTAGCACCACCTCTAACTAGCATTCCCCCTGATATGTTTGTGGAACTAGTCTATTTTGTCCACACCTGTTACCTAAGGCATTAAGAAGATCTTTCACTATTACAATTTGTTCTAAGTGTGGTCACATGTCTTGTGAGTTAACCTGACTCCATCATCTGTGCCTTTCTTCAAACATATCAATTCATTGCCTAGGGATAGAGACAATGCTAGCTTAGAGATCATGGATCCATCAAGTGCTATGGATCCTTACTTTATAAAACTATGAAGACCAGAAGTGGTGCTGTAGCTCAAGTGGTAGAGCACTCGCCTTGAGCTGAAGAGCTGAGGGACAGTGCCCAGGCCCAGAGTTCAAGCCCCATGACCGACCAAAAAAAAAAAAACTATGAAGACAAGAGGGAAATAGTTATATGATACTCTGATAAATGGCATCAAGAGAACCACATGCCCAAGTTACCAGATATACTGGGGTGTTTGAGGGGGGGGAGTTTTAGGGAAGACTTCCTCATTACCTGTCTAGTTCACATTCCCCCATGATGCAGTTTTGCTCGAAACATCTATGGTCTCAATTTCAGTTGAGTCACGTCCTTGGCAGGCCTCTTCAGCTCCTTCATTATCTGGCTATCCCTCCTGCCAAAATCTGCTTGAGATGTTCTCTACAGAATGCTATTCCTTCTCCACTCATGCAAACTTCCTGGTACTACTTGGCTAGTGTTTCTGAGTTCCGAGTATTGGTTTGTGTGATTTTTTTTTTCATCTTAAAATGCTTCTTCGTTTCCGCTATATTTAGTCAAACATTCTCATGTTTTCCATTCTTAGTTTGTCAACCACCTTCTTTAGGATACTTTTATTGATACATAAAATAGGCTACACGCTCCTAAAATTAAGCCTACCTTGCTTTACCTTCATTTGAATCCATATATGAAGGATCTGCTGGATCTGTCAGGAATTCTAGGGTGACTGAAGACATAAAGCACTAAGATCCATCTTACAGATGGGAAAGGACAAAACCACAGGATAAAGCAGCAATGACAAAAGCAATTTCTGAGACTGGCAGTAAGGAATGCAAAGAAAAGTACAGTGCTGTGAATTTGATACTAGGACTGGCTCCTATAGATTGGCTGGTCAGAGGAGGTCTCTCATTTAATATCTACAACCCAAGGAACCAACCACACAAAGATCATGACAAAACATTCCAGAAGATATGGATAGCAAAAATGAAATCTGTAATGTGGAAGTAAGTTTAGAAAATTAAAGGAACAGAGAACAGGCTAGAATGGCAGGAGCCCATGGAGTCTGGATACTGGAGGCTAAAGAGAAATTATGTAAGACAACCTAGTTTTATTTTGAGTACAACGCAATCAGTTTTCCTTCATATTCTCTTCCCCTACCCCACCGTGTGTGTGTGTGTGTGTGTGTGTGTGTGTGTGTGTGTGTGTGTGTGTGTGTGTGTGTGTGTGTGTGTGTCCTGGGGATCGACCTCAGAGTCTGGGAGCTGTACCTGAGCTTTTTTGATCAACACCAGCACTGTACCTCTTGAACTCCGCTCCATGGTTAGCTTTTTGATGGCTAATTGGAGATAAGAGTCTCACAGACTTTCCTGCCTGGGCTGACTTTGAACTATAATCCTCAGATCTCAGCCTCCTGAGTAGCTAAGATTACAGGTGTGAGCCCCCAGAACTTGCCATCCTCTTGACCTCAGAGGACTTCTGTGGTGCTTTCAGTATCAGGTGTTTATTTCTCCCTGTGGTGATAGGGCTACCACCCAAGTGCTCATGCCTGCTAGGCAAGTGCTGATACAACCCCAATCCAGTCATCCACTCAAAGAGTTCATGGCAGATGTTGTGGGTGTTGTAAGATGGACAAGATAAGAAGCAGTACACATCACACTAGCCCCCATAAGGAATGACAGTTATTAGCTGTCTTGGCAGCTGGAGACATTAAAAAGAATCTACTTGGGGCCTGATGTGGTTTTCTGCTGGGTGGGAAAGGAAAGGAAAACCAGCCTTCATCAGGCAATGCTGCATAATGGATTCATTTAACTAACATGTAGGCACAGTTTCTCCATGCCAAGTATGCACTAGGAATTGGACATTTTGGCGATGAAATATTGAAAATATACACTGAGTGTGGTGGTACTCACCTATAAACCTGGCTATGTGGGAGGTCTGTGGGGGAGGATCTCCACGTCAAGGCCAGTCTAGGAAAGTTAATGTGAGTCCCTAACTGTAAAAACAAAATTAATGTAATTTAATTAAAAAAATAAAATAGGAAGGGAGCTGTGGGCATGACTCGAGTGGTAGAGCACTTAGCTCTTCATGCAAGGCTCTGGGGTCAATTTTTTTAAAAAGAAACTCCAGGAAATACAAACAAGAGGCTTTGTTCTTGGCTGCTGTTTTTGTTTTCTTTCTGTTTTGTCTTGTTGGTTTGTTTGTTTATCTGTCTTGGGAGGGTAAAGGCAGACATAGAAATGGAGGAACAAAGGGTAAAACAAATGCTGCTGTGGTATCCACTACACTATGTGAAAAATGAACTGTACAGCTTCTGCCTGGGGATGGGAGGGAAAAACTGGAGAGAGGAAAAAAACAGATATAGGGAACAGATATACTCATTATCTGACTTATGTAACTGTAACCCCTTTATATATCACCTTTATAAGAATAATTTGGGGAGGGGAAGACAAAACACAAATTGTTTAAATAAGGATACAGATTGACCCATTGCAACAACGAGATGTACAAGACACTACGTCCAAAAACGAACTTTATAATTTAGTAGGGGTGTGGGGATGTAGCTGAGAAGATGGGAGGGAAGGGATGGGAGGGGAAAAACAAAGGAGGAGGCAACAATGCTAGGTAAGAAATGTATTCATTACATTGCTCATGTAACTGTAACCCCTCTGTACAGTATTTACACAATAAAAACTTAATTAAAAAATAAAAATGAATTCAGTCATAAAAAAGAAAAATGAAAAAAGCAACTCCAAACACACACACACACACACACACACACACACACACACACATACAACACATACACATACACATACATCATTACCATTTCGTTCTCATCTGCTTCCCTGGCATTTATGACCATGTCATTTCAATGTCAACTTTGTTATCTTCACTCTAACTAGAACACACCAGCCCCTCCTACGCAACCCCGTTCCCCTGCAACAGAATTTCTCAGTCTTAACACTGCTGCACATGCACATGTGGTACCATTCCTTAGAATAGAATAGAATTCTGCCACTTGAGCCACAGCTCCATTTCTGGCTTTTTGAGGATCAATTGGAGATAAGAGTCTCATGGACTTTCCCTGCCCAGGCTAGAACCATGACCCTCAGACCTCAGCCTCCAGAGTAGGTAGGATTTACAGAAATGAGCCACTAGAGTCCAGTTAAAGTAGACATTTTTTAATATTCACGAAGTTGATTAAGTTTCTAAGGAATTATATTCATTTTGAAACTAATAGATGAAGCTTTTATGAGAGAGAGAGCAAGAGTGCACTGCAACAAAACAGAATAGAATTCTTAACAAAAGAATATATAAAGTATATACATTTTAAAAAATCATACTGTTTTTAAATATCCAGGCATAGTCAAATATCCCTTCCAGGGGAATGGGGGAAATTTCATAGTTTTAGAAGAGACGTAATTTCCAAGTCAAAGTACTCTTTCTTCCCTCTTTCCTTTTTTCTCTTCACATTGCATTATAAAAACCTCTCTATATATGTTACCACCACTTTTAGCTTCCAGTGTAGTCTCTGCACTGGACACAAAAAGCCATTAGGTTTCCAGCTGTGATTGTAAAGATTACTTTTACTTGTAAATATGTGTGCCATTGAAATTAGTGGAATTTGGTTCTGTACTTAACAGGTAAGTTCAGGGTGTCTCAGAGCTTTCTTGCCTTTATGATTACTTGTGCAGTTTTTTCTTATGATTTATGTTTTCTCTTAGTTTGCCACTTCTCTTCTGAGACATGATGGTGAAGTGTGTACTCTACTCTGTTTGTTTTGCTTTGTGAAATTCTACTTTATGAAAAAATTCTGTGAAATAACACAGAAAGTCTAGCAAAAAAATGTGATAGGGTTGTTTACATTTGAACAAGTTTGCCTTAGCCACTTTTACTTTGCCAGTAAATAACCTTGCATCTCAATCTAAAAGGCTTACAACTAAATGTAGTTTGCTCACTAGTTATGAGATATAGTGCCCTCTTTACGAGAAGGAGATATGATTCCCATATCTTACATCAAATACATTTGATTAGCCAGAACAAGTCTCTTGGCCAAGCCACATCACTCAGGTGGGATTTATACATCTTATTTGTGAACAGTCTCTGCAAAGATACAGCCAGAAGAGAAGAATAATTGGCTAGTGAACTTTCAGTCACAGAGACAAAATGCCTGAGAAAATCAGCTTAATAAAGGAAATTATTTGTTTGAGCTCATGGTTTCATCCATGTTGCTTTTGTCCTGCAGTGAGGCAGTACATTTTAATAGGGACTGCGTGGTAGAGCAAAGGAACTCAGACTCCAATATCCAGTCCAATGCCATACCCACAGTGGCTTAGCTCCTTTAGTAGGCCCTACTTCCTTAAGCAACTGCCTTAAGCAACAAGATGGAAGTTCTCATATTGCTGCAGGCTGGTAAACAGCCTGTATCATGTGAGTCTTTGAAAGATACTCAAAATCCACACCAGAAAAAGTGGAAAATATTCTTAATATATTTAGGGATAATGGGCCACATGTCTAGGTAGTTTCTAAAGCATGAAGCAATATTGTAGGTATGAACATCTGTATGGTGTTTTTTCTAACTTCTACTTATTACTGTTAATGATTTATAGAAAGTGTTATGTTTCTGTTCAATCAACAATTTTGTTCTGTAGATTCTCACATTGCTTTCTTTTTCCCCTTTTCTCCAGAGAATCCGGGACCTAGAAGATAAAACAGATATCCAGAAAAGGCAGATAAAAGATTTAGAAGAAAAGGTATGTGTGAAGTTCAATATCTATTTTGTTATTTATTTACTTAATGAGAAAGGAATATTGATTTTGCTCGCCATCCTTTATCTCTTTCTTTTCAGTTACTGTGGATCTGGCATAAGTAAGCATAGGTCCAGTAAAGATAGTGCTCACTTGCAGTCAGGTACTAGGATTCTAGACAGGTTGTTGCATTAGTAATCTAGCCTTGATACATTTGTCCTGTCTGTTGATTCTTAATACTTTCTTTGTTTCCTTTTCTCAGTTTACCTTCCCTTGTCTTCATTTCCTTTCTATGAATTTCTTCTGCATTTTGTTACTCTGATTTCTTTTAAAAAGTACTTAGAACATAAAAAAACTTTCCCATCATTGTTTACATAAATAACCCTTTACCCTCTGTTTCACCAAAATTCAGAAATTATGTTCTCCTAGAGTTCCCCAGATGTCTGTCTGAAAGAGAAACTGCTGCTGACAAGACTTCCAGTGTTTTAGAGAAATGAAGCAATTGTATCTGGAGAAGTTATCTGGTTCAGGCAGGGATGTTGAGCAAGTTGCTTTAAACTCAACAGTTTTACAGGGCAAAGAACTGTCCTGCCCCACTATGCTAGCTGCATCTTACTGAGGAATAAAGATTCTCTCTGGTGTCTCCTTCAGCAAAAGAAGCCCTGCATTATTATTATTATTATTATTATTATTATTATTATTATTATTATTATTATTATTATTATTATTTTATCTTATAAGACAGGTGCACCTCTTATATTGAAACCATTTCTACAAAGTTGGAATGCTAACATCTGCACTTACCTTCTTTTATAGGTTCATTGAGAAATAAGGTCACCGGTAAAAATTAGGAAACACTAAAAAATAATCAGATTTAAAAGTATCATTTAGAAACTTTCCACTCCTAATATTTGTATCCCCTGTAAAATTTTGTATTTGAATTCCCCCCATTTCAGAACTAGACTTGGTTCTGCAGCAATTCTTAAGGCAAAGGTAATGGAAAGAGTTAAGTTTAATTTCCTAGTGATTGTCAGGAAGAACTTCAGAAGGCAGAGGCTGCTCCCATCTTCCCTGGTTATTGACAGCCATATCCAATGTCTTCTATTTCCATATTGAAAGGGACAAAACCTTAGAACTACTCTCTACTTATCATACACTCCCTTAGTTCTGCTTGAAGAAGCAACCCTCAAGTCATTTTCTTCCCCCAGAAAATATGATGTTCTCCTGCTCCTCACTCAGGTGAAGATTTAAAATGAGAGATGCCTATTAAAGTCACCACACTATCCTTATTCTTAATAGAAACCATGGAAATGTTGAGAGAAAACAGATTAAGAATATGCTCATTGCTAGTATCTAGTGTGAATTTTTCACAGTTCTTTTTGGTTTTTTATTGTGAAAATAGTGTACAGAGGGGTTACAATTACATGAGCAAGGTAATGAGTACATTTCTTATCAAGCATTGTTGTCTCCTCCTTTGTTTTTCCCCTACCAACCTGTCCCTCCCACCTCCTCAACTACACCCCTCCACTCCCCAGCTCCCACCCCCGCCTAAATTGTAAAGTTCGTTTTACCCATAGTGTCTTGTACAACTCATTGTTGCAATGGGTCATTCTGAATCCCTTTTAAACATTTTGTTTTTTCCCTTCCCCTCCCCAAATTATACCAACATCAAATACAGTGAAAACAGGGATTATACCAGGGGGGAGGACATACAAAGCAAAAAAACAATCACAGGGTACCTTATAAATACGTTAGAAACAATAGCAAGGAAAAAAAGACCACTTGTGTCCCTTTCTTGGGGTTCATTTCACTTAACATCATCTTATCTGACCTTTTCTGCTTGTCCCAGACATATACTAGTTATTGCAAATAAGGGAAACCATGGGACCTATGTTTTGTTCTTTTCCTCAGTACATCTGATAGATCTGAACCTTGTAAAAATGGAGAAAAATACTGTACAGGGGAATGAATTGTGTATTACTCATGAGATAGTAAACTAAACACTTCAAAAATTTCACTTGATTTCTGATTGAAGTGTTGAATGAGAGTTGAAATTATTACTGGATCTTCTATTCACTTAACCTCATTTTATTCTCCTTATCCGATCTAGTAAAATGTCTAAAGACAATTATTTCAGAGATAACTCTCTTCCCTTTACAATATTTGACAAACCCAGCAAAATTACCTCAAATGTACACAGCAGTTTACTGATGTGTACTTTTGCTGCTCATTGATTCTCATGATTATTCTATCAGATAGATAAAAAGATTGAACAAGTCACCTAAGAGTATACAGAAACCTACAAAAACTCCTCAAAACTTTAGGATATCTGGCTCTGAATGCCATGATCAGCCACTACACTGTACCAAAAATTTTATTATAGTCTAAATGATAGACATCTCATGCCCAGAAAGGTAGCTCTGATTTTCTTTTACCTTATTGTAAGAATAGTGGTAAGCTTTCCATTCTAGTCCTCTATTAGCTTTTTGCTGAAATGGGCATAGTTTCAAAGAATAGGGTTTTTTTAACGGATAAAGTTTCTACTTTAAAAAAGAATAGAATAATCACTAACACATGGCTCTCAGAACTCTATTATTGACTTGTTGGTAGAATATGCCCTTAGTAAAGGAAGATTTTTTTTTAGAGGCAGTGTCAATAAAGGAAATATACAAATAGCATGCACAATATGCGAATGTATAGTTCAAAGATGGCATACCAAACAAGATGATCTTGGAGTGGAATAATGTAAACTACCAAGAAAATCAATATTTTTTAAAACCTGGCTATCCTCTATTCCTTTATAATTATCATGCACTTGATTATATATCCCAGTGCTGTGTAAGTATGTGTTTCTTCATACTGTTATTCACTCTTCTAGTGAGGGTTTATAGGAAGAAAGACAAATCAGTCTCCATCTCCATTAACTGCTAGGAGGCAGCTAGGAGAGGTCTATCTCTGATCACACAGCTGGAGCACCATTCTTCCATTATTTGAAATGCGTGCAGATGTGGAAACGTGTTTTCTATCAGTAGCACAATCACACATCCTATCTGCCCCTGGAGAGGCCCAGTTTACACCTGTTGCTTCAGTGATTTACAAATAGTGTCCCTTTCCCCTCTCAGAAGTCCTCCACTGTGGATAATAAACTATATGTTTACCCAACACATTAATATTCTCCATGCTATGTCTCCGTTCTCAAACATATCACATAAACAAGTAACAATAACTTAATGAGTGACTGTAGTATATGTTCTAATCACATCTTGTATATTTGAACTACCTCTCATAAAAGGAAGATATACACAATATACTGTAATGAGGTACAGTGAGATACCTATGTTCTGGTCCATATTGTCAAATTGTAGGAAACTGTACATTGACTTACTGCTTCATTTATACAAATAGGAGCTTAGATAGGCAATTATGAATCAATGTGAGTTAAAGGGTAGCGTTACTTTGTAAATAAAAAGTATAGATTTTTGAAACAGAAAGGTATTTGTATGTGTGTGTGAGAAAGTTGGGAAGATGGGCAATGAGGAAAAGCTGAGGATTTTTGCTACCTGAATGGCTCTTCAGAAGTTCCCGTTTACATAATCTTCTTCTTTTTCCTCTGCAGTTTCTGTTTCTATTCTTGTTCTTCTCTCTTGCCTTTATTCTATGGCCTTGATGTCAAGGTGCCTCTTACAGGTAAGATTTCATTTAATTCTCACAATATAGTTAAAGAGGAATTTGATAAGAATGATGCTAAATATAATTACTGCATTATGTTTTGTTTAAAAAATTCACACACTTGGTTTGGTTAGCTATAAAGTGAGAAATAGATCCAAACAATTTTATTCCAATTAAAGGAATAAAAAATTGTGAAGTAAAGGCTGGGAAGGTGGCTCAATGGTAGAGCGCTTGCCTTGAATGCATGAGGCCCTGGGTTCGATTCCTCAGCACCACATAAGCAAAAATAAAAAAGCTGGAAGTGGCGCTGTGGCTCAAGTGGTAGAGCACTAGCCTTGAGTTGAAGAGCTGAGGGACAGAGCCCAGCCCCAGAATTCAGGCCCCACAACCGGACCCCCCAAAAAATTGTGAAGTATTATGGAAATAAAGAAATTTTTTTCCAGTTAACTATATTGCTTTAGGATCTCACAATGTTCTGAAGATTTTAGCATTCTCACTGTAACCTCCAGTTACATAGAGGTTAGCTTTTATATTTAACAGAGTGAAGAAATATGATGGTATATTTTTTATTGCTTTCAACTTGAAAATACTGATCCTGAGGACCTAGCAACTCAGTAAAGACTATTAGTGTTTACATCTTTTCCAGTATTTCTTCATCAGAACTCAAGAAACTATCTAAGAGTATTTTTGTTTCCAAATAACTTACTTTTCAATATCAATTTAGGAAGAAAAAATTAGGGTTTTATTATTGCCTTTACCAAGTTCATATCTCATGAACAAATAGCAGTTCATCTTAGGGAATGATTTCCCAGAGCTTGAACATAACAGAGTCAAGGCTCTACTACACTTAATGAATCTGAACAGTGGTTATGGAGTTGAGATACAAAGAAGGATATGGAAAGCAAGAATTAATAAGCATAACAGGTGATTCTGATGTCTAACCAGAAATGGGAGCCACAGATAGGTCATCTAATGAGTACAAGCATACATCTGTAAACAACTAAACATGTATGTCTCACTTATTGTTATTATCTTAAAATGTTACATGTAGTAGAAATAACTATTTTTCAAAATTATAACTATGGCTATTATAAAATCAATTTAGCAAGCACCTACTTTTCAAAAATATTAGATTTTCCTTAAATCTTTGCTCTTGTTGGATTTTTGCTTTGTATGTTAAGCACAACTTCTAACAAAGCAATTTGAGCAGTATTTTTAAGATGCTAGGACATCCCCTACATTAAACTTATCCTAGCAAACACTCCATAAACCAAGTTCTTATGGTCACTGATTCTATTTATCATTCCCACCCCAAACATGGGATCAGATCACACTAATCAGGGTGTTGGTGATAAAGGGAAATCAAAATCAAGCCACTGGATAGTTAACTAGTGAAGTCATATGTTTAGAGAAAATTTCTTGGAATGAGGGAGAATGTCATAAGTTATTCTGACAACTTCATATTAATGTAGTCACTTGTACCAGCCCTTCCAAAATTAAATCTGAGGAGTTATAAAAAAAAGAGTTCTTATGCATAATTACTAACATTGAAGACTTCCACTAGTTTCACTTATATTTTTAGTATTTCTTATATTTATGGAGTTATTTAAAAGGAAAGAAGATTCTCCTGCACAATTTATGGAATTGTATGTCTTTTGACTTTGGTTCCCTCTGGAATTTTGCTCTATAAAGTTTCTTTACTTATACTTGACTTATACTTTCCTTTACTTAAGCAACTGGTTTGATAACTTGTCATTTTCCTTGTATACTTGCTTCTTACCTAATCAGGAGGCCTATAAAGCCTGATTATCTAGCACCCTCATGACTTCAAGAATGAGAAATGTCCAAACACAACAAGCAAGGGGAATTGTAGCAGGTACTTAAAAATTGCTTTTGCTAAAAAGCATTAGTTACCCATATAAGCCCAAAATTTGAATAAAACCAGGAGAAGGAGGAAGAGGAGGAGGAGGAGGAGGAGGAGGAAAAGGAGGAGGAGGAGGAGGAGGAGGGGGAGGGGGAGGGGGAGGGGGAGGGGGAGGGGGAGGAGGAGGAGGAGGAAAAAGAGGTAGTCAGGCACCAGTGGCTCACACCTATAATTCTAACTACTCAGGAGGCTGAGATGTGAAGATCATAGTTCAAAGCCAGCCTGGAAAGAAATCTATTGAGACTCATTCCCAATAAATCACCAAAATCCAGAAGTGGAGCTGTGTTTTAAGTGGTAGAGCACTAGCCTTGAGCTAAAAAGCTTAGGGACAACACCTAGGCTCTGAGTTCAAGCCCAAGACTGATATGATAGAGAGAGACAGAAACAGAGACGGGGAGACAAAGAGAGAGACAGAGAGACAGAGAAAGGAGAGAGAGAACTGTATTCTAAATTCATTATCATCAATGGCAACTGTGATTAACCTATAAAGTTATATCTTGCACAGATATTAACATGCACCATATTAACATTTTTCCAGCAAGCTGAAAAGACAGAAAAAAGATAGTTTCTCCCTCTACAACTGTCAACTCTCTTACCTGCTTGTGAAATAAAGTAAAAGGGCTTTTAGCATGAGTAGATGTACAGAGAATTAAGTAGACATGCTCAGAAAGTTGATGTCCTCTTATTTAAAACAGAAAATGAAGCATTGCTTGTAAGTTTACTTGGAGGATAAAGTCTGTAAATAAATCATGGTATTCCCATGAATCATTTCTTTCTTTATGTAAATTTATCCATTAGCCTTTATCTAGATGTACTAAAATTGCTTCCCTGTCTGTCTCAGAAGTTGAGCTCAATAAAGCAGAGATTAAAACTTATGATTTATTCATCTTTATAATTTCAATGTCTATTACAGTATCTTCTACATATAAGGAGCTGGGTACATTTTAGAATGACAGATGGACTGAAGGGTAGATGGATGATTGGGTAAATTGCAAGATAAATGAATATGAAAGCAGCTTTGTGGCATGTTAGATCAGAGCCATGAATAGCAAAGTAATATAATACCAAGATAATAATATATCCAGGCTGGAGTGTAGCTTAATGCTATGCTTATTAGCATGGGAGATGCCCTGGGTTTGTTCCCCAGCACCCTTTCAAAAATGTCTAATTTGTTTGTTCTATAACATGTGGAGACTAAATGAGAATTTCTTAACGAAGAGTAAACAAACAAATATGTTTTCCCCTCCTCAACATCTGGAATAGCCAAGCAACTAAGCATAGTTCTTCTATGTCCTCTCCAACAGACCTAGTCTCACCTCCTTCTTTGGAAAACATACCATTATGATCAAGTCTTAATTCCTTTATGTGGGCATCAAAGCCCAGTGTGAGCTAACTGTAGACTGTCCATCAGGCTCCGTGTTGCTTTGTTCGTCCAATGGCTGCACTCTCTCCAACCTACCACATTTGTTCAAGCTGCCTGAGTACACAGAAGTCTTTCACTCCCACTTCACCTAATAAATAACAAGTTGCTCATCCTTCAGATATCAAATTGGTTGTGACTACTTCATGAGGGCCGGAGCCACATGTGTTTTGCTCATCTTTGTATCCTAAATAACTGGACAGTTCCTGGTGCATAGCCAACTCTCAGAATGTTCTTTTGAATAGAGGAAATAAATAGGATCAAGGTACAGTACATGCATCTGTAGAAATGTTGCAATGAAATTTTTACTTTACACACAAATTAATAGAGGCTAATCAAAACAGTGCTGAGACTTGGTTTACTTCTCTTGTGTGATACTGGGTTTGAACTTAGGGCTTCACATGTGTCTAGGCTATGGCTTTACTACTGAGCCACAGCTCCAGTCTTGTTTCTTCCTAATTATGGTCCCCCTACATCCCCTGGGTACACACCTGGGCCGCAATCTTCTACTTTGAGGCTTGTTTGTCATTCTGAGGATGACCCTGGATGTCACCACATCCAGTTTTTTTGTTTGTTTGTTTTTGCCATGATGGCCTGGAACCTCAATCCTCCTGATCCCAGCTTCTCAAGTAGCCAGGGTTACAGATGTGAGCCACTGACACCTAGCTAGAAATCTTCTTTAACAGTTACAAAGAAAATTCTGCTAGCATGCATACAATTCTAGGGTGAATCCCCAGCACAGCTGGGATTGAAAATGCATTTCAAATCCATTATTTTATTTTAATACTGATAACAACTCTGAAAAAATTAATCTCACTCTGTTTGTGCCAACCATAGCTGAAGCTATGCCATTCATAAATAATAACGTTTAAAAAAATGGGAGCTTGAGAAGTCCAACATGAACCTACTGGCAGATCCTATGTCTGATGAGGTTCCAACTACATTTCCAAGATGAGGCCTTGCTATTTCTCTGAAAGAGTCAGTGTGTTCTTGCATAGTAGAAAGAATAGAAGGGCAAAAGAATAGTTTTCTACTCTCTAGCTCCTGTAGAAGGCATTAATTGCAACCATGAAGGCATTATCATCTATAAACATTCAAAAGCACTCTCTAAACACTAGTTTCCTAATATAAGGAAAAAAATTAAGGACTCTGGGAGTCTAAGTTAATAGGAATATATGTGCTTAGCACCTGTAAGGCTACTGGTTCAATCCAGAGAACCAGAAAAACAAATGTGAGGTGAGACTACATTATTTTCCTATATTATATTACATCATATGCCTATATTACACAGGCAAGAAAAGCTAGTCATAGAAACAGGCTCAGAGACAGGCTCATTAAAAGCCACATTCTTAGCTAGGCACTTCTAGCTCACATGTAATCTTGGATATTCAGGAGGCTGAGACCTGGAAAATGACAGTTTGAAGCTAGCCCATTCAGAAAAATAATCCAAAAGACTCCATCTCCACCTAACCAGAAAATGCTGCATGGGTGTGGATGCGGGTCAAATGGCAAGACACTGTGGGTAAGCAGTGTGCAAGGCTGTTAGTTCAAGTCCCAGTACCACTATACACAAAAACAAAGCCAAGTTCCTAGGATATAGCAAGCACTCAAGACATGCTTTTATCCACACAGATCACATTCTGCACAACTGTTCTTCTGTCCTTCTATCTGCAGCAGGAAATTAGGGAAGCCTTAAACATCTCTGACTTCCATTCAGTTCTGTTCAATGTGATCATATAGCTCTCCACAAAGAGGACCATAGACCAAAATACTTAGCAATGCACATTGTCAGCTTCCTCATTTGTAAAATGGAGTCAACAGAAGCAGCTACTGTATATTGGGTGCATTTACCACATGACAAATTAGAGAAGAGGGTAAAGTAATGAAAGGTGTGAGAGACCACCTTTAGGTTTCTAGATGTGTATCTGGTGGGATGGGGGAAGCCCATCCAGTGTAAAAAGTGATATCAATTCATTGACTCAGAATCTGCTAGCTGTAATAGCTTTTTAACACAAGAGGCAAACTCAGCACTGTTAAGCAAGCTGTTTAAAAAGAGTCCCTGAAGCCTGGAATCAGTGGCTCACACTTGTTAGGACAGTCTAGCTACTCAGGAGGCTGAGCTCTGAGGACCACAGTTCAAAGCCTGCCCAGGCAGGAAAGTCCACAAGACTCATATCTCCAATTAATCACCAAAAAGCTGGAAGTGGAGCTGTGGCTCAAATGGTAAAGCATTAGCCTTGAGGGAAAATAAAAATTCAGGGACAGTGCCCTGGCCCTGAGTTTAAGCTGCAGTGCCCACGCTCGGGAAAAAGAAGACAGAAAGGAAAAGAAAAGTAAGGAAGGGAATGGTAGGGAGGAAGAAAGGAGGAAAGGAAGGAAGAAAGGAAGGGAGAGATAGAGACAGAGACAGAGAGACAGAGAGTCAAAGAGAGAAAGAGAGAAAGATTCTGAGAACTATAGTGTGATTTTGGACAATTGCAGATATTCAAAAAGGCAATTGAATAAATTTACCATGGAAACAATAGTTTACAGAAACCCCTTACTTTCCAAAAGTGTAAAAACATATAACCCCATAACTTATAGAATTTTCAATCTTATAATGTATAAAAATGTAACATTCTAGAGACTGTTTATAAGCTCTTTGGTTTTAAAATTAAAATGTGTTTGCTCCTGTGAGGTTTGATTTATTTACTGATTTACTGATAGGCAAAAACAATAGTCTAGCATGGTGGCATACACCTGTAATCCCAGCATTCGATTGTGGAGCCAGGAAGATCACAGTTCAAAGCCAGTCTGGGCTTCATGGGCAAACCATATCCAAAAGTAGAAAGTATACATATCTTCTCTGTCACCGAATTTAAGACATAATCTCTGATAAAATATGTATTGAAAGTATAGAAATCAGAGTTTTTGTGCTAAATCATTTTATGTATACAAATACACCAATGAATATTTCTTGAACAGTCTTTCATATTTATTTGCATTGCTTCTTTCCTTTGGCCAGGAATAAAAGAATATCTTTGTAATTAATTGAAGGTTTCATGGCAGTGGATGCAAATAGCGTCTCTGGTCTTGTCTTACTTTTGTCTCTCATCTTTTTATTAAATCTTAAATTGGCACCCCAACTTTTCAGTCACTTCAATTCTTGAAAATCTTTCCAACTGGAGAACTTAACTGTAGATTTTGTTTAATCCCATTTCCTTCTTTGTCATACCTTAGTCACAATTCAGGTGCACCTGTAGGAGATTTGTGGTCTCTGGAGATCCTCTGTCCTTCTGTCAACCTTCAAGGCTCAGCCTTTCTTGAGAAGGAGGAGAGGAAAAAGGACGCTTCTGCTCATTAACAGTGATATGGATGCTTTACTAGTCATGACTGACTTGGCCTTGATGTTTATTCTTTGAGAAGTGACCAATGATTGCCCATCCTAGGAGTCATGTGCAGGTTTTACAGTAAGCTATACTGCGCATGCTCAGTATACTAATGGATATCCTTTTTTTTTTGCCAATTGGACCCCTCCCATTTTTGATGGTATACCTCATAGCTCCTTGCTGACAAAAATAGAAGTGGACTTCTCATCTTTGTACAATCACTCCTCTCCAATTCTCAGAAAGGCAAGGAAAGACAAGCAAGTCTGGTTTTCAGCAACCAAACACAAGTCTCTTCTTATGTGCCCAATGCCAGTTTCTTGGCCACCTTTTGGCATATTTTCTTCTTCCTCAGTGTGATCTTTATAGATCCTTCTCTGGGACTTCCTCAAGTCTTTCATTCCAATCTTAACTGGTGTCAGGAGCAAAATGGCTCTAGAAATAGACATTCCAAATAGTTGTGATTTACCTTCATGGCAGAAATTTATTTGAATATTTTCAATTTGTCTTTAAATGGTGGGCATTAAGTGTCCTTCAGATGCTAGCCTACATAACCCTTCTTCCACTTTGCATCTTGGTCAACCTTTTAGGGACAATAATGAGGTTCTCCAAAAAATTAGTAGCCTCTCTTTAGAGATAGAGAAATTGAAGCTTGGTGATATTTAATAACATGTCTTTGAACATCCAGTGAGTGAGAAAACAGAAATCCCATTTTCTCTGTTCCTGAGAATCAGACCTGGAAAGACAGGTCCTCAAGTAGTGTGTGCAGCACAACCTCAGTGCTGTCTTCAGCTTGTATTGGAAAAAGAAAGGCTTATGGCCCAGACTTCTTCCCAGATTCAGGGAGGAACAGTTCTCAGAGTCCTGACAGACTGAGTTCTGGGAGATCACCTTTTCAGAGGGACACGCTCAGGTTCAAACAAGAAACCTAATATGGCAGTTTCAAGGGAGCCCTCCAGTCAGCCATTGGGATGGAGACAATATGCCAATGGCTAAGGAAAGAATGTTGAGAAGTGTTAAGGAGTGAAATAAAAAAGGTTGCAAAAGGTAAGTCACAAAAGGATACAGGAATACTTTAAAAATACCTGAATTTGTAGTTTGGGGGCATAATAATATCACTGCACTTTAAGGTATTACCTTGGAAGCTTTAAGGACATAATGATAATAATTACTATTTCATTGTTCACTGCTTTATATACATCATATGACAATAAACTGTGCAATAAATATCAAACTTGCATTTTGTCAGTTAAGCGTAAAGATGATATTCAACGTGCCTATTGCACTCAGCCCTTAGAAATATTAAAGAATAAAAATATTTTTACTTTTTATAAGCTTGCTTTGGTTTGGGTTTGCTTTGCTTTGGTGCTGGGTATTGAACTAAATTTTCCTTGTACGTGACATTGCTTTATGCTGGTCCAGCTATTTTTAAAAAGTGATAGTCAGGAACGTTTTCCTCTGTTTTACAGAAAATTCAAAAATATGGATCATACCCCAGAAAGGCAAATGCTTCTAAACCTTTGAAGATGGCAAAATTGTTTACACCAGTGCAAAGGAGATCAAAAGCTGAGAACCTCCCTGTAGTCAAGACTGCAATTGTGTACTTTAAAGCCATTATTCAAGGTTTCTTACTTGACAGTTCCTACAGGACCCCATTGAAAATCTACACTATATGCTGCATTTACTGAAATGTGTGTATGTCAAACCAGAAGGAAAGAACTATAAGCAAATATAATGTGTAAAGAAAAAAAATTCAGCAACGGAACAGATTCAGCCGATCAAGCAAAGATGTGTCTTGGGACATGGAACCAAAGTTACAATGAAACATTCAACTCCTGCTGTGCAGGGGGATCATTTTAATGTAACACCACACCCCCATGGAAACACTATTCCTGAAAATAAACACCATTTTAAAAAAAATCAAAGCAAACAACAACAAAAAGGGTGGGTGGGGAATGAAGCACGAGGAATACTTATGAGGAGCTATTTCCAATAAAATGTTTCATTTGAAAAGTCTGGTTTCTTACTACAGGAATTTTGCTTTTCTGTCTTTCTGCTTGTCTTAAACTCAGGAACAGAGGCATCTGCAACGTGAATGGAAGGAACTACTCTCCATTTTTTTCCCCACTGCGAAGGTGGAGTTGGCCAAACACTTTCCAGAGAAGTGGATCCCAGTGACCCTCACTTCACTGGCCACCAAGTCAAAGGAGTCGGGTGAATGTGACATGAGATATAAATGCAGATTTGATGTTTCTTTGTGCTTCTCTCACATCTGCATTCCTCCACTAGCAATGGATTGATCTCACTCACAATGAAACTTAAGAAGATGATATCCTAAATCACAAGATCCCTTAGTTCTGTTGATAATGCCAACATGGATAGGGAACACGGGCCAGAAAGCACCTCTGAATTCTTCAATTTCTTTAATACTGGTTTTCCATTTAAAATCGTCTGCAAATGAACCCATTGTATGATCTGGGCTAACATCATACAAGTGATAAGTAAACTCCTACCAACATTGGGTTTGCTACAGAGATGTGAACATTAAAAGAAAATGGATATACTTGGGGCAATCTTACCTCTTGTCATTTAGAGTGAGAAGACAGCTGACAGCAACAAGATAGCTGTACTTTTTGTAAAGAAAAAAATTAAAAAATTAAATAGAGAGGTAACATTATATTGCTGATAAGGTAAATTTTCTACCAGAGACAACTAGAAAAAATGGTACTTTTCCTAAGTTATGTATTACTGAGTCCTAGATTCCGCTCTGAGAGCAAATATATGTTCTTAAAAAGCTAATTTTACACTTCATTTACTGTAGATAACAAGACAACCTCAATTTTTTTCCAAGATTTGATTTATGGGGCTACAATTTCCATGCAATAGAGAAATGTGTGTTCAGAACCAAAATGTCTTTCTGTGGAATGCTACATGAATCTTTCAATCTGTGAGTTCACTAGCATCTTTTGATTTCAACACTGGCATTTTCAAAGCCAGAATAAAAACTGAAGAATCTACAAAAACAAAACAAAACAAAAAACTAGCATTCTGGAGTCTCACTTTTTGTCTTTGTATTGAATAGTGACCCAAGTATCTTTGGCCCAGTCACTTAACCTCTCTGTGCCTCAATTTCCTCATCTGCAAAATGGGGTTATATGCTTTTTTTCATAAAGTTTTATTGCAATCTCAGAACAAGAGGTGCTGAAAGTAGCACAAAGTGCTTTGTAATTATTGTAACCGCTGTATTATCTGACTTTCCTTTGTTGTGCAGAAAAAGATCCCCCTGTGTAATAAGATGTTGCTTCCATTTGGCATTGAAGCACTGAGGTTTTCCCATCAAGCTGCTTAGGGTAGTATTAGCAATAAAGATGGAGAGATCCAAAACCAGGATATCTAGTAATGTATAACAATTACATTATCTCATGCGACTGGACAGAAGAATGTTTCACTTAAAGGGTAAGCATCTCCTCCCTCTCCTGTTCCGCCTTCATACCACCAGCCAAAACTCTACTTTCATCACAAGAAAGCAACCATGAAACAAAGGCTTGTACAGAGCGGATATTATCATGTCATGAGCCAGATGATCTCGTTCATTTTAGAGATAGGACATTTTGGAGATGCCCTCCTGGTGGAAACACAAAAAGACAGAACTATCCTACTGAATAATTTGAATAACATGAACCTCAAGTTCATTATGCAGGAAATGTGAAACAGGGTACTTCTATACTTCCACAAATTCTGTTACCCTATCCTAGCAAACCCCAGTCAGAAAATATGGAAGAGGGTCAATTAATGTCCTATATATTATAATTTTTTTATTTCTGCTTTCCTTACAATAGCAAAAAGACCTTTTCACTACTGATAGGTTTATCATGGAGCCATTCCATTTCCTTAGAAAAAACAGAATTCCAACTTTGGACCTTAATTTGGGCATGATTATATGGCTGACACATTTGACCATGGATCAAATGTTGAAGTCAGACAATTCAGTGTTCAATTTATCTTAGTATAGCATCCCTTGGAAAATAATATAATTGAGTATCTAAAATAATTTGAGATAAATTAATCTCCCCATGAACACAGTTATTCAGCACAGGAAATTTTTCATCAGAAGGAATAAACAGTCTTCTTGGCAGCCATATTTCACTGCATTGCCATTAATAATCTGATTTTTTTAAAGACACTAACTTGTCTTTTTAAAATCAAACTGAAATTGAATTGTAGGAGATGGCAGGATATGCTGGAAATTCAAATTCTTTTTCTAACTTTTGTCATATAAATTAAATTATTGTTAGCAATAAAGAATACATTTTCCTTTCCTTCTTCTTTAAAACCACAAAAAATGCTCGTGCAGCTAGTATGATTCTTACAAAGAATACATGATGCAGATGCATGTATTGTGACTGGAATAGGAAGGGTTTTCTACTTGTAACAGAAGAAATAAAGTTTGCCAAAAAATTCTTGCTATAATGTTTTATTTCAAGCTATTTGCTTATTTTGTTTTCAATAAGTCTCTGGTGATTTAGTATCAACTTCAACTGTAAACCCACTGTGTTACTTTGATACAACTTTGATATCATTTATAAGCTCATTGTTTTAAAATGAGTCCTACGTTTAGAACTAGGTTTTTGTTCACACCACAGAGTATTTATTGGCTGAATGTTGCTGTTTAAATAAGTGGGCCATCTGGGTTATATATATCAAAAAAGGATGGGCCACAGTGATCCTGTATTTTGAAAACATTTCCTTACAGTCTTTTGATGTCCAAAGATGGTCGAGAGTATATACATAGCTGCATGCATGCACCCGGACACACAAACACACGTGATGGAATAAGAATTGGCTATGTTGCTTAGAGATTACTTTGTGGCTGGGCACCGGTGGCTCACACCTATAATCTTAGCTACTCAGGAGGCTGAGATCTGAGGATTGCTGTTCAAAGCCAGCCCGGGCAGGAAGTCCATGAGACTCTTATATCCAGTTAACCACCAGAAAACCAGAAGTGGTGCTGTGGCTTAAGGTGGTAGAGCACTATCCTTGAGCTGAAGAGTTCAGGGACAGCACCCATAACCAGAGTTCAAGCCTCATGACCGAAACCTCTTATGCACTTATGTGTGCATTTCTGTCCCAGTATGGAGGACTTATGGAAGGCTTTTAGATGTTACTGGGAAACTCATCTCTTCTCTCTGCTCCTGCCCCTCCCCCACCTCTAGTTCATTTCTTCTATTTCTTATTGTTGATGGTGGTAGAAGCTCAACACTAAATTTCAATTACATAAGCCTATAACTAAGCAATTTGTCAGGAAGAAGAAAATCCAGCAAAATCTACAGTATTTATGTCAGCCAAAGGTCAATGTATCATCAACTAAATATCTTCTTCCAAAAAGGGTTTGTGCATGATTCAGTAGCCAGTTCTGTGGAGACTCGAGTATAGAGGTAATGTGATTGAATACATAATCCTCACATATCTACTGTATTAACTTAGCCCAGAGGATGAATTGCTCAAAGCTTTCCTCAAACAGCATCACTTGCATTCTCCTTTGCATGATTCCACCTCCTCCTTTAGCGTTTATTAATGAAAGACAGAAATCAACTGAGTTTCACTATATTGATGCTCTGAAGTTCACGGGACATTTACACAAACTGTGTGTAGTACTATAGACATGGTGGTCAATTTATTGTATGCAAAGTTTTATGAATGGTTACTTTATAATTTATGTATTGAATATAGGAATCAATGAACTCTCATGTTTTAGTTTCTATAAAAATAAAATGAGCCACATTTTTGTAAAAAAAACAAAAAACAAAAAAACCCTTTATCTAGTATTGCTAATAAGTATGACTTTTTCATTTGGAGGGTAGGTAAGTGAACTTTTACCTACTTTAAAAAAAAATAGCCAGGCACCAGTGGCTCACACCTGTAATTATAGCTACTCAGGAGGCTGAGATCTGAGGATTGTGGTTCAAAGCCAGCCAGGCAGGAAAGTGTGAAACTCTTATCTCCAATAAACCACCAGAAAACTGGAAGTGACTCTGTGGCTCAAGTGGTAGAGCACTCGCCTTGAGCCCAGAGTTCAAGCCCCACAACCAACAACAACAACAACAACAACAACAAAAATAGGATAAGACAAGCAAAGACTAATCAGTATGACACCTAGATGTAAATTCTAAGGCTGGGAATGTGACTTACTGATAGAGTGCTTGCCTAGCATGCATGAAGCCTTGGGTTCAATTCCTCAGTACCACATAAACAGGAAAAAAGTGGCTCTGTGGCTCAAGTGGTGGAATGCTTGCCTTGAGCACAGAGAGGCTCAAGGACAGTGCCCAGGCCAAGGTCAACCCCCAGGACCAGGAAGGAAGGAAGGAAGGAAGGAAGGAAGGAAGGAAGGAAGAAAGAAAGAAAGAAAGAAAGAAAGAAAGAAAGAAAGAAAGAAAGAAAGAAAGAAAGGAAGGAAGGAAGAAAGGAAGAAAGAAAGAAAGAAAGAAAGGAAGAAAGAAAGAAAGAAAGAAAGAAAGAAAGAAAGAAAGAAAGAAAGAAAGAAAGGAAGAAAGAAAGAAAGAAAGAAAGAAAGAAAGAAAGAAAGAAAGAGAAAGAAAGAAAGAAAGAGAAAGAAAGAAAGAAAGAAAGAAAGAAAGAAAAAGAAAGAGAAAGAAAGAAAGAAAGAAAGAAAGAAAGAAAGAGAAAGAAAGAAAGAGAAAGAAAGAAAGAAAGAAAGAAAGAAAGAAAGAAAGAAAGAAAGAAAGAAAGAAAGAAAGAAAGCCTTTGTTATATTACCCACCTCTACACCCAGAAATGAATGCTTTAACCTTATAATGCTTACAATGTAGCATGGGAAAATTTGACAGGCTTGAAGAGCTGGTACATATTGAGGCTTCATGTTAAAATCATGCTCCAGATTTGCTTTCAAATAACCAGTTCAAATAACCAGTATGCTGTCCTATTTTTCCTCACTTAGGTAAATCTTACGGATACAGACTCATCTTCCCAAATTAGATAAATACTACCCCCTTTATTATTCTCCCAAAGCATTGTCTGTGGACCTATTTTTACTTGACAGTGCATATTAGTTACCTGTTCTGTGCATCTTCACTTCCTTTCTTATGATTTCACTTGTCTGAGGCCAGAGAACATTCTTTTAATAGCTTTCAATCCTAAAGCATCTCAGACAATTCCTTGTAATTAAAAATACACTGAGAAGAATCTCACTAAATTGTTCTAATTCAGCCACTTTGTGTATTGTACTCTGCAGGGAGGAATCATGTTGTATGAGTGACCAGGAAGACTCTACCAAGGTAGAATTAGCTAAACCAACATTTTATTGGAAAAGTATTTTGCTGTTTCTGGTGTTTTATTTGTTGCTTTATTACTTTTCTCCTTCCATTTTCCTTTCCTTTCCATATGAGTTTTGTTTTTCTATAAACCAAAAAGCATTTCAAAAAGCATAAACAAACTACCAAATTCTCTCTTCCCCCAAATCCCCCCAGTTAATTCTGGATTCCTTTGTATTCTGCTAGCTGACCACAGGAGGGCGGATTAGTCCAAAATTCCAGTAAAAAGTATGAGCTCCAGAGAAATCTGAAAGGGGGAATCTTAAGAGATACTTTGTCTCCTTGGGTTTGCATTTCTGTTCCCCACTCTTTAAAAAAGCAATAGCCTAATTACAAGCATTGCTTTATCCACTCTCGTTTCTGGCAGGATAGGTTTTGTGGTTTCAGGGAGGCTTGGCTGTTGTCTTCACTCAGGCAGCAAATTCATTTGCAAACACAAAGGCCCCCTGGGAAACTTAGCGACCAATTACACAGTCTCCAAATATGCCAGACTGGCTCAGACTCAGACAAAAGAGGTCAAGGGAGTTCACCAGATTCACTCCCTAATTCTCCACCTCTGAAGCAAGTTCCCCCCAGGGAACAGACAGGGAGGGCATGTTATTGTGTCTACAGATCCTCTTACTATGCAGATACCTCTGATAGTTTTAAAAAATAACAGTGCTGTTCTAAATATCTTTGCCAAGATATATTATGTTTTCTAAAAGAGATTTTTAAGGGGGAAAAATGGTGCTTAAAAAGTATTTACCTCCCAAGAAGCTCAAGAATGAAAAATAAAGAGCAATTGTTTCTTGCTGTTGTTATAAAACATTAGCTCTCTAAGTTTTTATTCCATTAGCCCCATATTCCTAATGATAAACTTAATTTTATGTACTGTGGACCCAACAACGCCTCTGGGATTTTGGGTGCTGGCATTTACCCAGTTATATAGTAGCTGCTATTGGAGGAAACAACTCAAAATGAGCCAGGTGTTTTTGTTTTTATTTAAATACAAATACAAAAACTGAAGCCTGCTTAGGCTGCTCTTTTCTCTTTCTGACTTGCTTTTCTTTCTACTGGGTAATAAGATCTAGAGGAACTTAACCCTCTAAACTTCCCTATCTGTGCAAGTAAAACGAGATGAATGCTATCATTTCCCTTACTGACTAAGAATCAAACGTAGCACCCAATAGAATTAGTACAGTAAGGTTTTCATAAATCACACTTTCAGTTACATTTTTCCATTTATTTAATATCGTAGAAAAGGGGTAGTGAAAGGATGTAACATGTAGCTTAAGAGGATGCTTCTCACTCCAGACATCGCTGCCTTCCTGACCCTCCCCGGACTCCAGATAATCGTTAACAAATCCAAACAAAATACCTTTTAAAAAATTATTTTTTTCTGTTTCTCCTGAAATAAGGACACTGGGTCTAAAGCAACATCCCCTTGTCCTCACAGCCATCCCGGTGTCTTAAATTGGGTGGTGAGGGCTTTTCATCCACCTCTGAAAAGCCTAGGGGTGTGATAGGCCATTCACTGAATTGCATATGTCATACTGTGTAGCCCAGGAAGCCTTTGCTGAAAAGAAGACTCACCCCAGATTATTCCCTAAATGGAAAGCTTTGCTCACCCCTGAGTATTTCCCTGGATGGTTTGCTTTTGGTGGCTTTGGTCTCCACCCCAAACGTAGTTTTTGTCTTTAAAAGCTTTGTGTAAGCTATGTTCTGGGTTGCAGGTCTCTCAAACAGGAGTCTACCTGCAGTCATTGGCTTTCTAATAAAAACTTCCAATTGTACCCATATAACACTCCAGGCTACAATGGAAATCTCAGGCAAATTGCCAAGAACCAGACTCTGCTGAAAAACCTGCGTAAAAAATGACTGCAGTAACTCATTACACCACAGGAGAACTTGTGAAGATCTCCTAATCCGTGTTTCTGGGTCTCTATTAAGATCAGTATAACTTGTGGAGGAGATGGGGAAAAACCAGTTGTTTAAGGATACAGGTGGACCTGTTGCAACAATGAGAAGTACAAGTTGTCATGTCCAAAACGAGCTTTACAACGTCGGTGCGGGGGGGGGGGGGGGGGGGGAGGGGGAAGGGGGGGAAGGAGAAGGATTGGGATTGGGGGGGAGGGGGGAGGCTGGGAAGGGATGTGAAGGGTAAACAAAGGAGGAGGCTGCAATGCTTGGTAAGAAATGTACGCATTATCCTGCCCATGTAATTGTAACTCCTCTGTACAGTATGTTCACAAATAAAATAAAATTAAATTAAAAAAAAAATGTTGGCCTGTGCCAAGGAGACCTAGGGTTTCTACTATTCCATCCTGTAATGTTTTCAGAGTGTCTGCCTTGACTCCGAGGTCTTTGATCCATTTGGATTTGATCCTGGTGCAGGGTGATACAAAAGGATCTAGTTTTAGTTTTCTACAAGTGATTAACCAATTTTGCCAGCACCATTTATTGAAGAGGCTGTCTTTCTTCCATTCTATTTTTTTAGCTCCCTTATGGAAGACTAGGTGGCTGTAGGTCTGTGGGTTCATTTCTGGGTTTTCAGTTCTATTCCATTTGTCCTCAGGTCTGTTCTTGTGCAAGAGAACCTGAGTTTGGAAATAATTGGTTCAATATTGCTGACTTTTTATTTGAGAACAAGTCCTTTAATTTTTTTCACTTATGTTCAACACAATATTTAAGACCTGAAATAGACCAGAATATTTATTCTTTGATTTAAAAACAAATAATTATTGAACAGCTATAGTGTGACAGGTTTGCTTGTATATGAATGAGTAGGCTTGTATAAGTGATTTGCCTGTTGAAAGACAGAGTCAGTAAATAACAGAGCCAAGATCTGAATCAGATCATCTAACTCCAAGTTTAAAAAACTCTTCATTAAAAACAGTAATAATGCCAGGCACCAGAAGCTCATACCTGTAATCCTAGCTACTCAGGAGGCTGAGATCTGAGGATCACGGTTCATAGCCAGTTTGGGCAGGTAAGTCCATGAGACTTTTATCTTTAATTAACCACTGGGAAGCCAGAAGTAGAGATGTGGCTCAAAGTGGTACAATGCTAGCTTTGAACAGAAGAGCTCAGGGATACTGCCAAGACCCTGAGTTCAAGCCCACAAATGACAAATGAAAGTAATAAAACCAATTTATTAACTGTATATTATAAAATCCTATAGGCTATAGTATATAAATAAATACTTGTAATTATCTATCTATAGACAAATATATTTCATTATACAATAAACAATAATAATGACTGCTGAGCACCCTCCCCAACTAAAGGCCAGTTTTCATACATTCCCTTCAGTGTAGTTGAGAGTATTAGTAGCCTATGCTTCAATCTCAGAACTATAACCTTAACTGACCTACTAACTGTCTACAAAATGGAAACACAATGTGGGATAACAAGGAAAGATTAAATTTAAATGAATTAAAAGGAAACACTGTAAAATGCACGGAAAATGTCTCCTGTGGGCTCAAGCACCATAATTCACAATCTTAACTTTTCCTAATGAAGATGGAAAAGGAAAAAAGTTTTACTAAGGTGCCGACGTTTATGAGACTGGTAAGTGTACAAGCCAAAGTCTAAACTCTGATCTAATGCCATGGTTAGGCTGCCAGAGTGATCTTGTCTCCAAACAGCTGTTTGGTCTTTAAGGTGGGAGAAAATTATTCTGCCCACAGCACTGGAATCATCTCAGCATACAACAGTCAGCCCACACGTCTGCTAAATGATTAATGCATCTTGACTAGGGGATTTTACAGAATAAATAGTGCTGTTTTTGTTTAACCTATTTTCTGTATTTAATGCATAAGGGTTGAGAGGAAAACTGTTTCCATTAAAGATATGAACGAATGTGGCTCTTCACTAAAAGCTTATGAATCCACACTGCTGTTTACAAAGAATCTCTGTGGCTTTTGACTCTTTTTCAAGTTTAAACCAAGTTTTTCTTGGCAGTTTCTACCATCTGCCTCAACAAAAAGGGCCTAGTTTGAACAGTTTGGAGAGAAATGGATGAAACTAGTTGGTGAAGACCCCTGAGTGTGGATGAGATCATCAGCTGCTGGCTTGGTATAAACTAAGAGAAACTGAAAGCCTTCTACCCAACACTACCCACCTCCCCCACATGCAATACACACACACACACACACACACACACACACACACACACACACACACACACACACAGCTTCAAATGTTTCCCAGAGTTAAATACATATCTATTTTCCAGAAAGTCCCTGAGGATAAAAAAAAAAGAAAAACAGAAGTGAATTACTTCCAGAAAGGACATTTAAGAAGGCATTAGAATCCATTAACAAAAAAGCTTGCCTTTTATTAGATTATTTAGCTTCTCTGTTTTACAAAACCAGAATAAAGGGTAAAGCATCATGAATGACAGGAGATTGTACTACTAGGAAATAAAGTATAACTGAGAGACTCAGAGGAGAAGAGATATATCAAGAGCTAGGATTATCCAAACAAACTCTGAATTCTATGCAAAAAGCAATGTGCTGAAAAACTGGCTGTAAGAAGGAAGAGGAATTGTGTTTTGTAGATTTCTCTAATATAATTATTCTACTCTGGCTGCCAATGACAGGATTCCTGAGTATTAAACAATTTAGCTGTCAGAACTGGTATAAGCCAGGTTATGCACATGGAAGAATGAGGTTACTCTCTCTATCAGTTTATTACCATATGGGTTATAGCATGACTTTTCAAAGGAGCTGCATGTTTATCTCTGTTCAATATCCTCTGTATCCCACACAGCCCACCCTGAATCACAGTGCTCACCATCACAGTAAGTGGAGTTGAGATGCAGTATCACCACAAATGAATGCACATAAAAACTGTTGCTATCTGAATAGGCTGTATCTTGTGATGCATCCGTGTCTGTCTCCTGATTTACACAATTTATTTTGGTAATCTGAGATGTTTGCCAAGGGAAAAGCTACAATAAAATGCATATAAGACACTTCATCTATTTTCAACTTACTATAGGGATTATAATTATTTTAAGAGAGAAACAGGAAAGAGGAGAGTAGGAGGAACAGATCTCAAAACAGCAAAGTTCCTAAATAATATAGAAAAATATAAAGAATTGGGAAATTATACCGGCAAATCATACTACAGACATATAACCAGGTAGCCATTTGCCACGAACTATGGGAGATTCTTCAAGACCTCCCACTTATCAGGGGACGAATGTTAAGTACCAGACAGACACAGTGGAAGGAGGAAATTAAGAGGAAGATATGGAAAGATCTCAGAGAGAAAAGACTGAAATAAAACCTTCTCATTTCACAGTGGATAACTGGAAGAAGCCTTCATATCCATCCCAGAGCACCATGAAGAGGCAAGCAGGCACAGGAGAAAGATTATTATAAGCTTTTTAGAGGGGCTGTAGTTCTCAGGAGAGGGAGCACATGGCATCTGTCCCTATGTAGGTAGCAGGAGAGTCTGGAGGCAGGCTGTGAGTTAGGTGCACTCAGAGTCTGGACAGAGAGCAGGAGTAGCCAGCTGTATGGCGGGAACTCTAGGGCTAGGAGGAGCTCAGGTCTGGTTGGAGCTGAGGGCCAAAGGTGGAGATAATACTAACTACAATCTATAATAACAGCAACATAGCATTCCTAGGTCATGAGATACCACAGATATTTTTCAGTCTGCTACCCTAAGGATTAATGGGATATGCTACTCCAGCCCAAGATATGTAGACAACAGTTCCTAGAACTGTCATTTAACTTTAAATGACCCAGGCTCCTACTGTAAACCCCAGGGAAGCAGTGAACACTGCATTCATTGCTATAGTGTAATTTGTGAGCTTTTCCACTCAAGGCTAGCACTCTGCCATTTGAACCATACCTTCATTTCCAGCTTTGTGATAGTTAATTGGAGAGAATAGTCTTACAAACTTTCCTTCCTAGGCTGGTTTTGAACCATGGTCCCAAGGACTTCTGAGTAGTTACAGGCAGGAACCACCCACAGAACGCAGCTATACATTTAATTCTGTCTACCCTCTCCTAACCTCCTGCTTGGGCTGGTCCTGGGGAAGAAACTTAATAATACAAGCCCTTAAAATTCAATATAAACTTGTGTCTTGGAAATAATACTTCTTGCTTTCATCCTAGACACAGACAACCAGAGTATGTTGAAAATGTACTCTTTTCCAAATAAATTTTACTATAGCTTTCACCATGTTTGTGTCTGGATTGATTTCTTCTTTCACTGAAAAGGACACAAGATTCTTGATATCAGTACTGACTTCCTGATAAACAGTTGACATTAGTGCCATCATTCTAGACATATTTCTATAAATATACAGATAGAAAGGAAATGAGTTGAGACCACATTAAGAGAAAGATACATTAAATGCATGAAAATAATTTTACTTGAATTTAACAGAATCTGGTTTTAAGTTGTAATAGTCAATAAATCTCAATGAGTTTGTTGCCTTATACACACAGATACACATACACACACATGCATACATATGCATACACATGCACCCTACCAGATTTCTTGCACAAAGATTAGTGCATATGGGACCATTTCTTTGGCCTTAAAATTAAGGCTTTTCAAATAATGAGTTGACTTCATGAATTTCCTGTTCTCATGCCACTAAGAAAGGAAGCATCAAAAGAGTCATGCCAGAAAAATTCTTCAAAACACCTTAGGGATTCTTTACAGGGGTTCCTTCTTACTCATGGAGGAGTAAAGGGAACACAGATTCCTGGATTTTCCCTTGTTTTTCCACATGTTAATAGACATCTAGTATGTCATCAGGAGTCTGAGAGTCCTCACATAAGAAATGTAATTAGCAACGTTGGTGCGGGGGGGGGGGGGGGGCTGCGGGGGAGGGGGAAGGGGGGGAAGGAGAAGGATTGGGATTGGGGGGGAGGGGGGAGGCTGGGAAGGGATGTGAAGGGTAAACAAAGGAGGAGGCTGCAATGCTTGGTAAGAAATGTACGCATTATCCTGCCCATGTAATTGTAACTCCTCTGTACAGTATGTTCACAAATTAAATTAAATTTAAAAAAAAGAAATGTAATTAGGTGCAATTTTTAACACACTTGAGAAATTACAATATTTGAAATTGTACCTACTACCACAAAAGTAAAATGTTTCCAATCTAAGCGACTTTAAATCAAAAACTTTTAAGAAATTATATTGGCAACTAATTTCACCTCACAAATCAGGATCCAAAGGGAGGGCATAGAAAAGAGACCATTTTTTAAATTTTGAACAGTGAACATAATAGCTATAAATATAAGTAATACTAAGTAATACTAATGCAAGTGCTTTAGATACTTAATACTTATTATATTCTCATGAGGAAGGTACTGTTATTACCCTACTTTTGCAAATGAAGAAAATGATGTAGAAGAGAATCTGAGTTGTGAGTCCATGATTATCTAATGCTAAATCTTGCATTTTTTAAAAATGTGAGGCTGTATTATATTCTCTGAAAAATGGAACAAGGCCAAACAAACAAAATTAAATACAAATTAAAAGTACAATAGAAAGGAAGGAAAGTTTTGTATTATGTATTGTCTTCCTTTCTCCTACTTCTCCTCTCTTCCCAATTACCTGAAGCCATCTGACATCTTTATTCTCTTCCATATCAAATGTTTCTCTCTTTCATCTTTCTTTTTTTTGGTCATTAAATACCCATATCTCGATGGAATCAGTCTTACAATTCTGGTTTACCCATCTCTGCTTTTAAAGGATCCCCATGAAATATCTACCCTTCCAAGAACCATTGGTGTCATCAGTTCCTAATACTTAGGGCAAATTTTTGTATGTTAATTGAAAATATGAATCAGGAATAACTTTCTCAGGTTCTCTAAAAAGTGAGATTTCTAATATTTTTATATTAATATAGTATCTCTTAGGCATCCTGAAATGTAAAATATTTTCTCCAGTTTACTAAAATAAATTATTTTCTAAAAGCCTTTTCAAAGTCATATATTTCTTATTGGTCCTATGAATTTCTTTTATCTCCTGTTGATATGTTCTTATACTTCCTTTTGGCAGGCAGGCAGGCAGGCAGGAAAGAAGGAAGGAAGGAAGAGAAGGGAGGAAGGAAGGAAGGAAGGAAGGAAGGAAGGAAGGAAGGAAGGAAGGAAGGAAAGAAAGAAAGGAGGAAGGAAGGAAGGAAGGAGGGAGGGAGAGAGGGAAGGAAGGAAGGATAGAAGGAAGGAAGGAACAAAGGAAGGAAGGATGGAAGGAAGGAAAGAAGGAAGGAAAGAAAGAAAGAAATGAGGAAGGAAGGAAGAAAGGAAGGAGGGAGGGAGAGAGGGAAGGAAGGAAGGATAGAAGGAAGAAAGGAACAAAGGAAGGAAGGATGGAAGGAAGGAAGGAAGGAAGGAAAGAAAGAAAGAAAGAAAGAAAGAAAGAAAGAAAGAAGAAGGAAGGAAGAAAGGAAGGAGGGAGGGAGAGAGGGAAGGAAGCAAGGATAGAAGGAAGGAAGGAACAAAGGAAGGAAGGAAGGAAGGAAGGAAAGAAGGAAGGAAAGAAAGAAGGAAGGAAGGAAGGGAGAGAGAGAAAAGAAGAAAAAAGGCAGGTATGTAGGAAGTCAGGAAGGAAAGAAATTCTCTCCACTAATTTATTGATGGTAATCCTCATCTTATACTGGGAGAAACCTCCTAGGATTGAAGATGAAGTGGTGTTTCCTCAGTTTGTCTGGAATAGAGGACCAGAGAAAACCCTTGCTTCACTTGGCTCTAACTGAGTGTAATTGTTCACCAAGTGGAGATCAACAAGCTCCATAGAAAACTGATGTACCTACACATTGTCAAGCAATAAGCCAATGTCTATAATCCTGGCTACACAGGATGCTAAAATCTGGGGATTCCAGCTAAAAGCCAGCCCAGACAGAAAAAAAACTGTGAGACACTTACCTCCAATTAACCACAAAAAAAATGAAAAAGCCAGAAGTGAAGCTGTGACTGAAGGTGTAGAGTATCTATCTGGAGCAGAAAAAGCTTAAGGACAGAATGCAGGCCTTGAGTTCAAGCCCCAGGATGAGCACACAAAAAAGTACTATCAAGAAAAGTGAGATCACCCATAAAAACAGGAGAAAGCTTGGAAAGTCATATGTCTGATAAGAACACATATCTGAAGTATAAAAAGAACTTGGAAAATTCAAATATAAGATATAATCATCCAATTTAAAAATGGAAAAGGATTCTAAATACCTCACCAAAGACTGATGAATAAGAACATGAATGATACTCAGTATCATTAGACATGAGGACATTGAAATCAAAGTCACAATAATATACCACTTGATCCACCAGAATGGCTCTAATAGAGAAGAAAGATAATAATAACCACTAGCACAGATATGGAGAACTGACACCCTTTCACAGTGCTGGGAGTGTTTATAATCATCTATACATAGAAAAACCTGATAGGAAACCAACTTTACACATATCCCATCAGTGTTATTTCCCTGGTTTGATACTATACTACACTTTGGAAAGATCAAATCATTGGGTAAAATAGGATGAAGTACTTAAGAGAAGCCTTTCTGTACTGTGTTCACATTATCCTGTGATTAGATAAGCATTCCATATATACAGAATGTTATACATATAAATATTTAATATTTAATTTGTATCCATATAATAGAAATTACATTTATACATTTTATATATGTATAATCATATGTGCTGCACATATAACATATACATAATGTACATGTGTATATACATATACGTATATATATATATGTATATGTACATACTCATACAAGAGAGGAACAATGCAGCTATCTGATACTTAGTAACTGTTACTTAAGCTGTCCAAATAGGGATATGTATAAAGGTACAAGAAATGCAGAAACTTCATAATTATCCTTACTATTCCTCATGTTTTCCAGAAAGCACACCAAGATAGAACAACAAGAAAGAGGACTCCTCTTCTTCAACAGTTAACAATTCTTCAACACCTACACTGAAAATGTATGTGCATAAATACTAAATAAACATGGCACGATCTCTAAATTCTGTCAGCTCCTAAAGATGAATTGCAATGGTGCCTTTTTTATTGCTATCTTCATATTGCCGTACAAAGGGGTTTCGGTTGGACGTGCCAGTTTGTGCAAACAATGCATCTTCATCAAGGTCACCCCTCTAATCCCTCTCCCTCATCTCTCTGAACTCCACCCACCCCCTCGATTTTCTCAGTCCCTTTTTATATATGCAAAGGTGAACTGTAATGTCTGGAGATAGTTCAGTCGTGGCTTACTGCCCCCAATCCGGAGGAAACACTGCTGGGAGAGCCATGACTTCACTTCCTCACAGAGCAGTTCCCCCGGCTTCATGTCCTTGCACACATGAAAGCCCATGTCTTTCACTCAGAGGGATGGCTGCTTCCCAGTCCTGGAGTAAGCTCAAACTTCATAGTGCAGAGCTGGCCAGCACAGCTGCTTTGCCAGAAGGAACCTAATCGTTCAGTTCCGGGACCATCATGAAGAAGGGATGTGGCCAACATAATTGAAGCCTGATTCCATTTCTCAACTTGGACCAGACATCAGGGTGGAGGCCTTCCCTCCTGGGGACCAGGCTCAGCTTCGCATCTTTAAAACTCCCTGTATGACCCTCCTTCCTCACCTGGGCAGCAGGATTGGAGCAAAGCTACACATCCTTGGCAGCCAGACAATAACTAGAACTTTGTATGCCTAAGGCTGTTCAGGCCCACCAGGGTAGACTTGAGGAGATGTCACCACATTGGAACCAAGATACCCTGGCAACCTCTCATGAGCCTTCAAACCTGTCACACAAATCTGAGCAGCTCCAAACACCTTACTTCGATCAACAGTGTAGATGTATTGTCACATCTCCTACAAAGCCTCATACTACTACATGATAGCCCAGTCGTTGGTTATTCATGACATTCACCATGTCACAAAATCATACCATATTCCAGGATTCTGCAGGCATGATTTCATTCATCATGCTGTCGATCATCAAAGTTATGTACCGTTTTTACCCAATTTTGAAAGGATTGTTTTTCAAATATACAAAAAAATTATATGCTGTCATCAACAATTGAAGTCTGTCTATTTCCAAAGTCTTTGCTTTTGATGTTCTCCCTGCTCTTCTCAGATACTTGCACATCCACGCTGGACACTGCAACATCTGGAATATGAGATGTCTGGGCTGGAAACCAGGGAAGTGACTCACTTGATAAGAGACCTCCATGTGGCGCATAACCGTAAGAGCATTATTTCTTCACTTGCAAAAATTGGAGATGGGAATATTACCTGCCTCATTAAATTGCTGTAGGATTAAATAAGATGAAAGTATTTAAAGCCCTTGGCTATTCACAGAATCCCGGTGAATGCCTGTGAAGCAGTGAGCAGAAAGCAGGGAGAGTAGAGACATAGGAGATGTCAGATGGTGAATAAAAGGAGGGGGTTCGTATTTGAATTTGTGTCCTGGTAGATGTCTCATCTGGAAAGAAAGCCCATGGCCTGTTCCCTATTCTATTGGCTGTTACCATCTGTAAAAGTTTAGCCCTAATGAGATCACAGCCATGGGGGCCAGGCCCTGGGGCAATTCACATGGCTGGCTTCCATAGACACCACTGGCTTCTCTGAGAGCCATTCACAAATATTCTTTTGAGAGGGACTGATCCAAAAATAGCTACATCTGAAGATCTGTTTCTTACTGTCTCTTTCTCTATCTGTTTCTTATTGTATCTATCTCTGTCTCTCTCTCTCTCTCCACCTCCCTTTCTCTCTCCCTCCTTCTCTCCTGCTAGACAAACAATTGGAAACCAATATGTCATTAACATCAGGAGGGATAATTTCAGTTAAACACACACACACACACACACACACACACACACACATACACACACACACACACAACTCACATGGCTCTTATATTGATTGGGCCTAGTATTTCCATGGCAATAGCTCATTGTTTAGAACTGGGTGCTTTTTCTCACTTGTAAAACACTGGGGTAAATATGCCAAAAGGGGCAGGGACTTACATAAGCATTTCCTAAAAGAATAGACATGGTGAAACCAGACAGAGAACTTACCACACATCTGCTGCAATGATTTTATTCTTCCTTATTTTACTCCTGATTCATGAAAATTTTGCTATGGACATGATCCTTTACAGTATATGTATTTGTATTCTTTATTTGCTTTATAAAGAACCCAAAACAGATAATTCTCAGTTTTCAGAGGAAGAAGTTAAGAACCATGACATAAAGCAATATTACCAGAACACTTTAGATGAAGTAAGTGAGCTCAGATAATGAAGACAAGTATTAGGAAGTTCATCTGAGGTGGCAACAGCAATGTAGGAGATACCACATAATGTAGTAAAAACTTGAGCAGAGGAATATTTGGGCCATAGTTATTATAGTCTTTTTATTGGGGGGGGGCCTGGTCGTGGGGCCTGAACCCTGGGCCTGGGTGCTGTCCCTCAGCTCTTCAGCACAAGGCTAGCGCTCTACCACTTGAGCCACAGCGCCACTTCCAGCTTTTTTCATTTTGCTTATGTGGTGCTGAAGAATCGAACCCAGGGCCTCAGGCATGCAAGGCAAGCGCTCTACCACTGAGCCACCTTCCCAGCCCCATAGTTATTATAACCATAAGCACAAAAAAGAAAATTGAATTTGTTTGATCATTTATAACTTACCAATAAGAGCTGTCTACCTCCCCAAATCAGAATATATAAAGACATTATATAGATATTTAGATAGATATTTAAGTAGTCATATCTAATTTACATGTCTACTGATTTATTATAAGGATAATGGTATGATATATATATTGCATATTAGGGAGGCTCAGAATGAGAGATCATAGCACCACCATTCTCTCTTTTGCTCTTCTTCCCTTCTTCCACCTCCTTTTCCAATCTTTAGCTTGTACTTTACTGCATTCTCTGTCCTGCACAATACCTAGCTCTTACATGCCCTCTAAATTCTTTGAGAGAAGAAGCAGGGTGAATGACATTTTTATGTACATTTTCAGCAAGAAGCTGATAATGGAAGTATCTTGGAAATAACTCAGTTAATTAAAAAAAATTGGTTTTTAAAATTTCTGCCATATCATGCTAACGTATTTTCTCCTGACATAAGCCTGCCCCCTTGTACCACTGGCTAAGAACTCTTAGTTCCTGAGTCCTCACAATGACTGCTTTGTAGAACCACTACTTGAAAGCAATGCCTGTATCATCATAATTGGCATAAAGATAATTTAATGGGCTTAGATGGGCTGTTTATGAGCACAGGACATTACAGCAGATGCAGGCTGTTACTGAGAATGATCAGATCTACCAAACACAGCCTCATGCACCATTCTCTGTCAGTCTGTCAAGATACACAAACTCTACCAACAACAGAAAATACCACAGAAAAATGCTGTACACCAAAACTCACTTTATTAACACTGGATTGTGTCATTTTCATATGGGCCTGACCAGAATCATTGTCATGATAAATTATCATTATAAATTTCCAAATAGGCTGAGTTTTTAACAATATATTTAAGAAAAATGAAAACTCCTTTTTATAGGGTTGCAAGATTCAACTTTAAAAAAATTCCCAGACTGTTAGTCTATGGAGCTGTGGTTTAGGAAATTATGTTCTAGCATCAATGTGCACATTTTTTACTTTTTTTTTTCTTTCGTACCCTAAACTGAAAAGAAAAGTTGTAAATATGTTATTTCTTCCATCAAGCCCATGGACTCCTTAGATGTGAGCCTAGAATGTTCTGTCATTTTCCTCCTGGACTCAAGACCACCTCCCTCTTTAAATCCACTTCCGCTGTGATTATACAAGTGAAATTTTAACATAAGCTCAAAATGTGCCAAGAAGCACAAAGAATGTCATCTCCATTTAATCCATAAATCAAGGCTCTGACAGGGCTATAATTTTCATCCACAGTTACAGATAAAGAATATAATTCTTGCTAAGTTAAAACATTTGCCAAGATCACTTGGACAGTTACTGGAACCTAGATACCCAGCCTGCAGTTAACATCCTTGAACAATTATCCTTTTTCTGTGGTGTCCATGACCTTGGGGATTCATGCACACAACTCCACATCTCCCACCTCAGTGTCTTAAAACTGTATTGGGTGTTTTGTCAGCACTTTGGATTTGAACAGAACCCAAAAAATAAAAAACCCATCCAGAAGGATCAAGTCATCTGCAGAGGGACAGAAGGAGCTGTCTACATGTTCCTTCCCAGACAAAGGCTGTGTTTATCTTGTGTCTTTGTGATCTGCTTCACACTTGACGGAACCTCTAGGAGCACAAAAACTTCTGAAAAGGGAAGAGCAGTCCAACTGACTGAGTAAAAAAGCCTCTGTGTCCTGCCCCTCCAACTTGGATCCCAGTGAATATCATTTGTTTAAGTAATGATCAGAACATAGTAGACATGATGAGGTTGCCAAGAGCCAGGCCATTCAACACTGCATGGCCTCGGGGAGAAAAAGAAGAGTCTATGCCACCGTTCATTGGGTTCAGATTTCCCTACACTGAAGTTTCAAATGGAATTCCAAGATCTCTCAGTACTAGGGAATAAAGAATTTGGCAAACAGACACCATCTCAACTTAATGAGTGCATGAATCAATGAAAATAGTTTAGGAAGGACTGGTAACTACTTAGGAATTATCAGAACACTGGGCCTTAGGGATATTTCCTGTCACTCTTGCTGGCTGGGATTGCAGAGAGTCATGTATTAGAGATAGCAGAAGTATAACAGTATAAGCAATGGGGTGGTTGGAGAGCATTCATTAGAGAGTGATCACTGGACACTTTCTTTCTGCAGGTTGGCTGCTGAAGTACAGTCTTATGTGGGTGGGTGGGACTGATATAACCCAATAGCCAAAAGACTTGATCTCACAGTGTTGCCAATCACATTTCTTTTAATCCAGTTATCTGCATGACCAAAGAAAGGTACCAGGTAGTGGTAATAAAGCTACTCATTGATTGGCACCCACCTGCACACTTGCTTACTTAGCAAATGCTTACTGCTTGCACATAGCCATTTATACACGGTACGGACAGTGGGGTGTGATGCTTCTTTCCAAAATATGAAGAATTTGTCAATTATTATCCTTATAATTCATGGAATGCCTTCTGATCTCCATTAATCCAGCCATTTTGTCCAGACATATTTTCTTTTGGCTTTGCTTTTCCTTTCATTTTTCTCTCTTTCTTTTTCTTATTCCTTCTTTCCTTTCTTTTTTCCCATCCATCCTTCCTCCTTTTCTTTTCTGGAGCCAAGATTTAACTCCAGGTCTCATGCCTGTCCAGCTTGCTTGTTTGGCTGTCTGGTTCCCTACCACTTCATGCCTCCAAACTAGCTTGCTTGCTGTTTATTTTAGATGTGGAGTTCCAAGAACACACCTCTTGGGATAGCTTTGAACCTCAATCCTCTGGAATACAGCTATGAGCCACTAGCAACCAGCCAGATATATGTTCTTAAGAGTCAAATTCTGGTTAACTTAGAATTCTCCAAAAACTACCAAAGCAAATGTCCTCCATCTCTGCTCTCACTCTTGCATTTCTTTTCTGTTATCTAAGTGGACTCTGGAACATACCAAATAGATACAAATTATTCTTTAAGTGATTTGAACAACCTCCTATCATCTATATAAACATCTAAATAAACCCCGGCATGGGAATGCAGGTGTGCATGCATGTATGCATGTGTGTGCACGTGCATACACACACACACACACACACACAATTATCAAGTAAAATCTTGTCACAACAAGGAAACTATGTGTCCTTTCCCCTCCACACTATGACAAGTTTTGTACCTTCACACAAAGAGAGGCAAGACAGGAAGGCATCATAAGAATAAATAAGGAAACAAAAGAATAGTGAATTAAATATGATTTTGTAAAAGCTCCATGATAGCCTTTTCTCATTAAATATATGAATATATAAACCTCAGAAATTGTCTTGGCATGATTTGGTCAATTAATTAAAGTATATTGCTTCATTCTTATTTATTAGTTAGCTGGAACTACACATCTCCATACGAAGCTCATCCAAACTGGTTTTTCAAACCAACATATGAGAGGAATTTTGGTCTCAATGTGAGGCCTTCAGAACTTAATCACAGGGGTCCAGGATCAAGCAGTCCTTGAAAATCAGTCCTTACATTTTTTTTTCATAGAAAGATCTTTCTGGGACACAGTCTAGCAACTAGAAATGCTCGGTTCTGCATCTACCCATCAGAGAACCAGATGAACTCTTCTTGTCTGAAGTGGGATCCTAACACATAAAAAAAAATCCCTTTTTTTCCAGGATGATCCAGGACTCCCTTTCTGCTACCTTTATAAGCAAAGCCACCCTAAGGGCTCAATGCCCTTGTTAAAAATTTTTTTAAAAAAAAGGAAAGAAAAGAAAAAGAAGTTATCAGGGATTATAAAAGTAGTATCTGGAAATTCTCTACTGAAAAGAGAAACATACCAGGCTAATTTTATGCTCTTCTGATTCTAGTAAAAATAAATTAATATTAATTTTAAAAGGGGAGAGGAATCAAATGGTTATGATTATGCAAAAAAGACCCCACAGGAAAGAAGTATTCCTGCTGAGTAGGGGGAATGCAAATAAATATACAAAATATAGAAACCAAGAACAATTACTGGGACCATCCAGTGAGGAATATCTAGAAGAGAGAGGTAGTGAGGCCAGGAAGATGAGAAACTCAGGGAAAGGGAGAATTGAGAAAGAAAGAAAGCTTTCCTGGCATGTGAACGGAAAGAAAAAGAACTACATAGGGAAAACAAAGGTAGTAAAGTGAATTTCATGAACTTGAGCATATATTTGGGATATTAGTATACAGGAAAAAAAATGAATCAACCTTTAACTTGCTGTGGGCTAAACAGAAACTGCTAAAGGATCCTGTCAATTGGGATTCGATTTTTGTTTAGTTACGTGCTTTGAAAAGGCAAGATGGTCCAACTGATCATTCCAAATTAAGTGTCTTGGCTTCTTTCAACCGGAGAGACTGTTTAATAACACTGATTTATGCTTTGAATGCAGAATTTAATCCTGTGGAGGAGCCAAAGGAGAGAATAGAGCATGTGAGATAAGAAGATTCCTCTGTCATGACAGGATTTCATTTCAACTATACTTTAATAAAGTCATGTTTTGTGTTAAACATTTTCAGATTTGCATGTCCCTCTCTTTGTATAAGAGAATGAAAGCTCAGAACTTCAGAAACTTACCCTGAATCGTGTATTCTAAATCCCAGTTCCTGGGCTAGAGTTGTTTTTGTAACCACTGTTACCTGTGTGTTCACATCAAGTGTGTGAACATTTGTGTTGTATGAACACACCACATAAGCATGCCCAGGGAGCATGAGAGGATTCTGGAGGTCAAGCACCCTTGACCTCCAGGTGTCTGCCCACACCCCCAGGTGATGCACATACAGCTTCGGTTTGCACAACCAGCTTTCCTTATATACTACTCACGCTCTATCCAACTACACAGCATTCATTTCCCCTAGAGCTTCCCTCTGGCTGTAAAATAGCTGAGTAGATTTCTATATGAAATTTGAGAACTCTCTGTCCTTCATACCACAGAAGATACAAGAAAAACTATAACACGTATAGAATAATTTCTTAAGGTACATTTTATTAAAATATGCATGCATGTCCATGCTGAAAATAAAGACTAAACTGATTTACAGGAGCATGGTGATCAAATGATGGTAGGTCACAACTCTATCTCTTTCTCCCACCCCCTCTCCCATGCCTCTCTTTTCCTTTTCTTCTTTCTCTCCCTCTCCTCCCTCTCTCTCTCTCTGTCTCTGCTACTTTTATTAGTTTCCTTAAGAAACATTTGTTGTTTAAAAGGTAGTTTTTCTAACAGAATCTGGCCAGTAAGAAGTAAGAAGACTAGCACACAGCAAAGCTGAGAATAGTGGCCAAAGATCCCAATAGAATGTCACCCTGGAGGTTTTCTCCAGCACCAAGGAGAGCATAGAGCTCTCAAATATTCTAATCAGTCAGCCTCCAGGCTGCCTCTCCACAACCTGCCAGGAAGGGGCTTGTTCTTCTGGCCCCCAGTGGGCAGCCTCCTTAAGTTTGTAAGAGCCTGCTCTTCTACCACCCTCTCCCTCTGACCCCACCCCCACCCCCAATAGTGTGCATTAGCAGGCTTTATGATGACCATAATTCATCTTCACTGAGAGGCTGAAAGATTCTGGGCTCTTTAACAGCAACAAAGTACTATAGTAGGGAAAGATAATATGTTTTCTATAAACAGGGAGAAAAAGCTCTGAATAAACAGAAAAGAAATAGCACACAAAGCACCCACACGGTTCAGCCATAGCATCAAGGAACCTCAAGATCATTATTAATGTCCTACATTTGGCAAAGGTGGGGGGAAATCGGAAGTATGCTCACATCATGGACACTAGCAAGGTTTGCATTTTTGTTGTTGCTAATTTTTCTTATTATCTCTAAGTAGTTGTACAAAGGAGCTTCAATTCAACAGGCTTATGAGTACAATGCACCTTGATCAACGTTATTCCTTTCATCTTTCTCTCCCATCTCTCCCAATGCCATCCATCCCCTTAATTTTCCTATTTCCATTAAGGCTTTCCTTCCTCACTTCCTTAATCCCACCATCAGCTTTCCAATCCTCTGCTTGGAGGCTTTAATCAATGCTTTGCAATTTGTCGTGTGTACAAATGTAAGTTCCCCTGTGGTGTTGGTTATACAACATTTTCCCCTCTCAATTGGTTCTATGTCCTGCTCTAAGAGACTTTCTGTTTGAAATATTGATATACTTGGGTCCAGTTTCCCTTATCCTCCTACGACTTGAATTTGGCTAATAAAAGATTCGAACTCAAGGAAGAATCTCTCTGCCTATGTGCTCAGGAGCATAGTGCTACCATTGTATAATGCAACACCAAAGGGAGAAGGCATTGCTAAAATATTAGGGGTGTTTGTGCTAATTATTAAATATTATGTTTTCTACCTTGTGGCTAAACGCTGAATATATAAGATTTAGAACATTAGAAATGGGAGCAATGTGGGGTATTATTTAACTGAGACCTTCCCAGATTATGAATGACAACTATCTAGCATCCAAGGGGCTGTGGAAGAAAGTAGCAATGTGTATGCTTGTCTGTGACATTGCCTGTACAGGAAGGGAACTCCCTTCACTTTTTTACAAGGGCTTAATGGAATTATGGCAAAATGCACTCTTGTAAAAGCCTGCTATCACAGGGTGGTGTGAATGTCTCATAGTCTGTCAATGAGTAATAGCAAAACTTGAAATTAAATGAGAAAAGTAATAGTAAAGTCAATCATTAAACAATTAAATAATAATTAAAAGTATGTTCACTTTTATGAAGGATGTTTGTTTGTTGGTACTGAGGTTTGAACTTGGGGCCTTGGGCTTGCTCAGCTTGCTTACTTACAGCCAACGCTCTTCTACTTGAGCCACAACTCCTGCTCTGTTTTGGAGATTAAGTGGTTTAAAACCATGATATCCCTCTGGATCTCAGCCTCCTGAATATCTACCAATATCCAGCTCCATTTTTTGGGGGGGGGGGTCCGTTTGTGGGGCCTGAACTCTGGGCCTGGGCACTGTCCCTCAGCTCTTCAGCTCAAGGCTAGTGCTCTACCACTTGAGCCACAGTGCCACTTCTGGCTTTTTTTTCTTTTTGCTTATGTGGTGCTGGGGAATCAAACCCAGTACCTCATACACCCAAGGCAAGAGCTCTACCACTGAGTCACCTTCCCAGTCCCCCATTTTTTAATCTAAGATTTGGAAGCCATTCGTTGAGGTTCACTTCAAATGAATTCACTTTTTATTGCTTTGCTTTATAGTTTTGGTTACATTATACTCCCTGTCATTGATCAGTTAAAAAATAAATTCTTTGTACATGATCAGCATTGAGCTCAACATTTGAACAAATGTAAAAGAGAGATACTATCTCATGTTCCAGTGAAGGAACATTCATGAAATCACTGTACAAGTACTTGCTTAAATTACATTCACAAAAACAATGCTGTGAATGAAAGTTATAGAGTACACTGTAGATATAATTGGAGTTTATAACCTGTTTAACATATCAGAGAGACAGACTCTCTAATTGAGATACTAATTTCCCTGCAGAAATCCACATTTGCTTCAGTAGATACCACCTAGAATTTAAACAAATATATATAAATATATATGCACCATATGTATACATATATATGGTGTACATACACACAATACGTGTGTGTGTGTGTGTGTGTGTGTGTGTGTGTGTGTGTGTGTGTGTGTGTGTACTGGGGCTTAAATTCAGGGCTTCATTATCTCTCTTAGCTTTAAGGCTGGTACTCCAACACATGAGCCAGACCTCCATTTCTGGCTTTCTGCTGTTTAATTGGAAATATGAATCTCATTGACTTTTCTGCCCAGGCTGGCTTCGAATCTCAAGCCTGAGATCTCAGCCTCCTGAGTAGCTAAAACTACAGGTATGAGCCATTAGACCCTGATAACAATAGTCTTTTGAACCTGATGCTTTGCAAATCTTGCTCATGTACATATGCACGAAATTTTTTCATTTTTTCATTTTTTAATTGTCAAAGTGATATACAGAGGGGTTACAGTTACATAAGTAATAAGTACATTTCTCAAATTTGTTACCTCTTCCCTCATTTTTCTCCTACTTTCCCTCCTCCCATCACCCTCCCCAAATTGTACATTGTATCTGAATTAGGGAAAAGAAGAGGAACAACATAATGGTGAGAAAAAAGACAAGGGGTGAACCAATGCAACAGTAATACTCACAAGGTAATATATTGGAAATGATCTGTACAACTTAGGAATGTTTTAAAGCACTTTTTTAAATTTAATTTTATTTTTTTGTGAACATACTGTACAGAGGGGTTACAATTACATGGGCAGGATAATGTGTACATTTCTTATCAAGCATTGCAGCCTCCTCCTTTGTTTACTCTTCACATCCCTTCCCAGCCTCCCCCTCCCTCCCCACCATCGTTGTAAAGCTCGTTTTCGACATGACAACTTGTACTTCTTCTTGTTGCAACAGGTCCACCTGTATCCTTAAACGACTTGTTTTTCCCCATCTCCTCCACAAGTTATACTGACATCAAATACAGTGAAAGCAAGGGTTATACTGTGGGGGAGGGACATACAAAGCAACAAAGAGATAATCTTATAAATGCGTTAGAAACAAATGCATGGAAGAAAAAAACATTAGAATACATATCTAAGGGTTCATTTTCCTAACATCATCACATTATCTGACCTTTCCCGCTTGACTCATACATATACTAGATATTGCAAATAATGGAAGCCATGGGACCTATGTTTCTTTGGGCCTGGCTTACTTCACTTAATATACTTTTTTCCAAGTTTTTCCATTTCCTAACAAATGGGGCAATGTAATTCTTTCTGATGGAGGCATAGAATTCCATTGTGTATATATACCACATTTTCTTGATCCATTCAGCTACTGAGGGGCATCTGGGTTGGTTCCATATCTTAGCTATGGTAAATAATGCTGCAATAAACATAGTTGTGCTGGTCGCTTTAGTGTGGTCTTGTTTGTAAACATTTGGGTAAATGCCCAAAAGTGGGATTGCTGGGTCATAGGAGAGCTCTATGTGAAGTCTTTTGAGGAACCTCCATTCTGCTTTCCAAAGTGGTTGAACAAGTTTACACTCCCACCAACAATGCAGTAAGGTTCCCTTCTGTCCACATGCCCTCCAGCATCTGTTGTTGTTAGAGTTCTTGATTTTTGCCATTCTAACTGGAGTGAGGTGGTATCTCAATGTTGTTTTGATTTGCATTTCTTTTATGGCTAGGGATGTTGAGCATTTCTTCATGTGTTTGTTGGCCATCCTTCTTTCTTCTTCAGAGAAGTTTTTCTTTAAGTCTTTAGCCCATTTATTTATTGGGCAGTTGTTTCTTGGAGAATTTGTTGTTGGGGGATTTAATTTTTTGAGTTTCAAGTGTATTTTAGTCTGTTGTATGGCTAGTGAAGATCTTCTCCCAATCCGTGGGCTTTCTATTGATCTTGCTAGCTATGTCCTTTGCTTGTTTTAAAGCACTTTTAAAGTATCAATATATCAATATGTTCCCTTATAGTCATTTTTCCATTCCACTTTTCACCATATGTATATAAATATATATATATATTTCTAAAGATGCTCAATATGAGGCTTTTCATGCTGAATTATAAAAGACAACAGTCAAATAGAAGTCTTATTTTTATGATCATCAGTTATCTTCCTTACTATTGGAAATTTAGTGTGGGAAGCATGAAAATATTTATCTTGAAAAAAAAGATCAAGGTTATAGTTGAAAAAAATTAATTAGCTTTTGGTTCTCACAAGAGTTTTTTTTTTTAATTGTGAGTGTGTCTGATCGATTTAGAATAGGGTTAAGATGACTGTGGTGTTCGATTTCGTTAGGCTGACACAAACTGGAAAGAGGAAGTGCTCACTGTGCTAAGTGCAGCTGTCACCGATTAAACTTACATTAAACTTACATTGCAGGATCCTTGAAATCCTTTAACATTTAGAGGAAAGAAAAGTTGATGTGTATCAAATAAAATAAATCAATATGATCAAGGACCTTCACAATGCACTAATCTCCCTTACATAAAATCTTCCACCAGTAGAAAAGAAATACATAATGTGGAGTGCTCATCATGAAAAATTGAGAGCTTTATTCCCGGAAGACATGATTCTCAGATATTTATATGTTGAGATGATTTTTTTAAATATATGTTTTATGATGTTAGGCCAACACTCCACCACTGAGTTGTGTATGTCCAATCCTTGGAGTTTTGCGTCTCTTTATATAGCTTAGAATGGCTTTGAACTTATACGGCCTCAGCCTCCTAAGTGTTGGGGTTATAGGTATGAACTATTGGTTGTGCCTAGCACTACCAAAAATGATGTTAAAGATGTTCATGTGTAATGATGACTTAATTCATACTTCACTGTTGTACCTAAGAAATAATCTGTTCTGTCTCTGCTATTTGAGAATGTCAAATGTTTTCTTGTAACTCCTCAAACCACACTATACAGAACACCATAATAACCTATCGACACCCATACCAGACACCTCAGCTAACACTTTCTCTGCTGGGAGTTAGCTTTTTCTTGTTGCTGTTGCTTTGTTTTGTTGGTTTTGTTGGTCATGGGGCTTGAACTCAAGACTGGGTACTGTCCCTGGGCTCTTTTTGCTCAAGGTTAGTGCTCTAGCACTTTGAACCACAGCGCTGTAATAACCAGGGAGACCTGATCATCAGTGGGACCCCAAGGCCTGGCTCCTGCTGGAGCGGGCGGGGCATCAAGAGGCGAGCCTCACCCTCTGCTGACTGGGCCACTGGAAGGGGCGGGGCATCGAGAAGTTGATGTCCTTGCCCTAGGCTGCCTGCCCACAGAGGGGTTGGGCATGCTGCTGGAGTGGGTGGGGCATCAAGCCCCCTCATGGTGAACTGCCAAGAAGTGATTGGATAGTGGGCAGTTTGGGGGAGGGCCATAAATGGTTGTTGGAAAATATTAGGCAGTAGGCTGGTTGGAGTGTGGGAGGGGTGCAGCCTATATTGCTTGTACCAAGCCATGGGGCAGTGGAAAGGGAGACAGCAGAGGGGAAAGCCTGAGCAGAGCAGAGCAGGCTTGCAGAGAGTCGAGAGGTCTGCAGAGAAGGAGGAAGGAAAGAAACCGCAAAGCCTTCCCCTTTGGAGCTTTGGAGGTCTGAGGTTTGGAGGTTTGCAGACTAATTGGTGATTTGAATAAAGGTCGGGGGGTCAGGGCTACCCATTGGAGGCTTGGAGGTTTAGTGGTGGAGGCTGCTCTTAGTCCTGGGTATCTAGCCAAGGATAAGGTAGTTGTAGGCCCCCTTTCTGGTATAAATACTGTAAGTAAAATAGTTTTGTTAAGTTTAATCGTGCCTCGATGGATTGTCTTGCTCTTTGGAGGTCATGATTTTTGGAGGCCCCAGCGAGGTAATCCGTCTGGATGGCATCAGGCTTTGGTGCCTGGGAAAAACCCCTGGTAGATGAGTGTCTCAGCCCGCAGTGGTGAGAAGCTCCCTCGAGAGGCCATTTGGGATCGCCAATGGAGGTCATTTGGGGCTTCCTGGAGAAGCCATCTGGGACATCCTCAAGAGGACATCTTGGACCTCCTTGAGAGGTCATCTAGGACTTCTTTGAGAGGTCATCTGGGAGGTGTGGGACATGTGGGTTAAGTGTCTATGAGTGGGTAAGTGGCTACTAGTCTGTGTGTGTTTGTTACTAGTTATATCTGTGTCCTATTTACAGCAGCATACTCCTTTTTTCCAGGATGGGAAAACAATGTCCAAAAGTTCTCATAAGCAAAACTGTAACTAAAAAAATCGTCTCCCCTGGTGTTACAGGATCCTCTGGAGGAAGACCCACTGGTGTGCTCTCCCTGTACCATCAGCACCTCCGATGTTAAGTTCCCCCCCCCCCATACCAGAAGTGGTTCCTTGGACCAGCCTGAGGTGGTACAAGGTGGTATAGTCCCCTTATTACTCTTGGGATAGGCACATAGGGAAGACTGTGGGCAAGCCCCCTTTCTAATGTATGTTCCTTTTACAAATAGTGACTTATCTAACTGGAAACAGCAAAATCTATCCTTTACTGAAAAACCTCTGAGGCATATCTCCTTATTAGAGACAGTATTTTTCACACACCAGCCCACCTGGGATGATTATCAGCAACTTTTACAGGTGCTTTTCACCTCGGAGGAAAGGGAGTGCATACGGCATGGTACCTGGAAGGCGGTCCTTGGACTACATGGCTCTCCCACTGATGACCCAGTCTATTTCGAGTGAGTCTTTCCCCAGACTCACACAAGCTGGGGCTATAACAGCGACTGAGGTAAGGAGGTGCTTACCAATTATCCCCAGACTCTTAGCAGGGATAGGGGCAGTGGCTAGGAAACCCACTAATGTATCTAAGGTAAGTGAGACTATAAAACTCCCCAGTGAGTCCCCTGCTGCTTTTCTAGAACATCTCTAGGAGGCCTATTGGAACTATACACCTATAGTTCCTGAGGCCCCAGAGAATCGAAGAGCCCTAAATATGTCAGTCCCAGATATTAGAAGAAAGCTTCAAAAGGTAGAAGGTTTTGAGGGAAAGGTGTTATCTGAGTTGGTAGTGGTTGCCCAGCAGGCGTTTTGATAACAAAGATACCCTGGAAGAAAAACAGTCAAAGAAGGTGGTTCGAGTTTTGGTAGCAGTACCAGGACAGGGATCAAGAAACCTTCAGTGAAGGCAGTATAATTCATTTGCAAATGGCAGTAGGGAACCTCTAGGACTAGACCAGTATGCTTATTGAAAGCAAAATAGACATTGGAAAAAGGAATGTCCAAGGAGGAGAAAGATGGAGAATGATAGGTTAAGTAAGCATGTTAGCCACCTGGAAACTGTGTTCTTATCTCCTGAGAAACATGGAAAGGAGCTCAGGACTCTGAAATCCAACCTTGTTGAACTTAAAAATCAGCCCTCTGAACTTAACAAAAAATGTAGCAAAGAAAAAAATCACACACTCCTGTCTGAAAACATTGTCTTAAAAAAGACTCTGAATCTCCAATATGTGCCAGTCAAAACCCACCAAGAGGTTAAAAGTGCATTGAACAGCATACTGAAAAAAAAACTAAGAGAAAATTATTGGACATAATGATTTGAAAACATAAACCAGGAACTTATTCAGCCTGGCAAAAACCAAAACTGCTCAGGTAACAGTTAATTCCTCCATTTGGCTTACCCTTAGCAGTGGGGTCAGACAATGGCCTGGCCTTCACAGCCTAGTTTACTCAATTATTAGCTAAGGCCCTAGGAATAAATTGGGAGTTTCATTGTATTTATAGACCTCAGAGTTCAGGGCAGGTGGGAAGGATGAATAGGACTTTCAAGGAGACTTTAAATTAATTACAGAGACTGGCCATGACTGGGTAAGCCTCCTCCCCTTTGCTCTCCTCCAAGCAAGATGCACCGCTCATATTAGAGGATTCACTCCCTTCAAAATAATTTATGGTAAACCACTCCCCTTGGCTCCTAAACTTGGGGAAGCTCTGTTAGCAGAAATGTCTAGTCACACCCTTGTACAGTCCCTGCAGGCTTTGCAGTGTTCTTTTGTGTGCCTGTCCTTTGGTAGCCAAGGCCCATCAGCCTCCTGAGAAAAACTCCACCCACTCTTTCCTGCCTGGACAGCTGGTGTGGGGAAAAAGGCATTGCACTCCTGAATTAGAACCCAAGTGGCCAGGACTTTACTCAGTGGTGCTAACTACACCATCGGCTATGAAAGTTGCAGGAAAACAGCATTGGATCCATCACTCTCCAGTGAAGCAGGCCGTGGAACAATATCCAGAGAAGGCTGCAAGATGGGCTGTTCAGAGACACTCAGAGGATTAGACATATCAAGTGTTAATTAGTGTTAATGAGTGTGTTTCTATGGTTTCCTCCTTGTTATCTGTTAAATTTGCATTTTAAGCCTGTTCAATGGGGATAGAGAAGGGAAAGTTTAGGATTTGGTCCAAAGGATGTAAAATTAGTGATTTGATTGGACATGAAAACCAGTGGGGAATGTAATAACCAGGGGGACCCAATTATCAGCAGGCCTGATCATCAGTGTGGCCCCATGGTCCAGCCCATTGGAGGGGGTGGGACATCAAGACACAAGCCTCACCCCTCTGCAGACCAGGCCACTGGAGGGGGTGGAGTGTCGAGAGGCTGATGTCACTGCCCAATGGGGCATGGCACCAGAGGGGCGGGGCATACTGCCAAAAGGGGGTGGGGGTGCTGCTGGAGGGAGTGAGGCATAGAGCCCCACGTGGTAACCTGTCAAGAAGTGATTGGATAGTGGGCAGCTTGGGGGAGGGGTATGAATGGAGGTTGGAAACCATTAGGCAGCAGTCCCGTTGGTTCTGGGTATCTACACCCTTCTGGTGTAGTGTAAATAACATTTTTTGTCACCTTAAACAATGGCTGGATGGATTGACTCTCTCTTTAGAGGTCATAATTGCACTACTGGTTTTCTGGTGTTTAATTGGAGAAAGACTCTCATGGACTTTCTTGATCCTGCTGATCTTGAACTGTGATCCTCAAGTCTTGGCTTCCTGAATAGCTAAGATTACAGGTGTGAGCCTCCAGCACCCTGTTGGAAGTTAGTTCTAAGTGGGGCAACACCAATAACTGATGTAATCACGGTGATTTGGGTGTAGAAAAGATTAGAAACTTCTGGCCTTCACCATCAAAGCTGTCACTGTGGTCATTAGGGAACGTGCTGTTCTTAGTACTAGTACAGAGTCTGGAACATAGAAGAAGTTAAACCATGGGAAGAGTGAACAATGATGTTATTAAAAATCTAGGAAATCTGCAGTTTAGAATTGGTGAAAAGTTTTGTATTCTTTTTGTTGTTGTTGTTGTTGTTGTTTGGTCATGGGGCTTGGACTCTAGGCCTGGAATCTGTCCCTGAGCTCTTCAGCTCAAAACAAGTGCTCTGCCACTTGAACCACAGTGTCACTTCTGGTTTTCTGGTGGTTAACTGTGGATAAGAGTCTCACAGACTTTCCTGCCCAGTCTGGCTTTGAACTGCAATCCTCAGATCTCAGCCTCCTGAGTAGCTAGGATTACAGGTGTGAGCTACCAGCACCCAGCTTTTTGATTCATTTTTACTAATTCTATTTTAAAATCAAAAATAGGGAGGCCACAGAAGAAACCTTACTATGTCAGTAAGGAAACATGAAATAATTCACTAGTTTTATTCTAAACAATAGGAAAAAATGTGTTTTCTAATTCTTGAAAATATCTTGAGTAACCATGACTTCCTGAAAGGAAATGGAAAGATCCACCTCTAAATCAAAATGTGTGGCTTCTCCAAGGTGGACGCTCAGGGCCGTGTCCACTGTAACGCCAGGAGGAAGTTTCCATCCAGCAATGAATCAAGCCTCCCTTTGCAACCTCCTTTTTATAGGCAGAATGCCTTTGCTATTTCCCCAGGATTTCATTTCATTTTGCAGTATTCTGGTGTGAGGGAGCAAAAGGGAAAGAGAGGACACAAAGTGGGTTGAGTTCCTTCCAATGTCAGATTCAGTAGTGCCAGGAGAGCTGGGCCTGAAACCCTGTACCCAGGCAGGGGATTGGTGTGGCTAGGAAGAATGTGAACTCAGCCTCATCTGGTTTCTTTTAAAGCTCCCAGCAAAGGCCTGAGTTATTGCATTCTTTCCCAATGTCTTACATAAAATCAGATTATTAAGTGCAGAGACAGTTGACTGTTCTCTGTTCTCCTGGCTAGAGGTTTGCCATCACCATAGCAACCCTGATAAACAAAGAAGTAAATTAACCTCTCAAGAACAAGTGTGCTGGTTTTGCTGTCCAAATTTCCCCCCAGTCTCCCTGGCTAAACACACACACACACACACACACACACACACACACACACACACACACACACACACACACACACACACACACACACACACACACACACACACACTACTGCAGCTGTGGTAGTTGATTTCATTGGTGTTAGACCAATGAGCTGCTTGACTCAGTGGTAACAAGACTGAAGAGCATAGCTTGGTTCTTGTAATTACTTTGCTTAAAATTATACCCAATTACTCACCATTGCCTACTGAATTCAGTCTGATTCCTTTGCCTAAGTTCAAAGTTCTCTGTGGTCCCTTTCAAAGTCAGTTCTTCACTATATTATTTGTGAATGTTGCCTTCAGCTTCAGCCAAGGCGAAAAAGGGCCCAATTTCCATCTAAGTCTCATTCTTGATCAATTTGGTGTCTCTATCCCTTTACCAACGCTATCCAACCAAAGTCTCATCTCAAGCATGGGTCCCTAGACTTTCCCGCCTCTTTGTCTTACTGCCACCATGTAAGCCATCGCCCGGGCTAACCATAGAACACCTGCAGGAGCCTTGCACTTGACCATAATGTCCTATTCCTGCCTGCATGACCAGAATGAACCTTTACAAACATAACTCTCATGAGGTCTCTCCCCTGCTTACACTCCTTCAGTGACTTTCCTAGCACATAGAAAGTGTCCACAAATTTTTCAATGCCTGCTAGGCCCTGAGTGACCTGGCCCAGGTCCATCCATTTTACTTTACTCTTCTACTGGTCCCAGACCTTACTCTCCAAAATCCCCTGACTATTGTTCTTGTCCCTTAAATATACACAGTTTTCCCCTGTGTCTGCCCTTTGCATTTTCTCTTTCCTTCCTAAAGTAATTTCCTCTGGTTTTATAGAAATGACACCTTTTCCTTGTCATTGAAGTTTCAGTTCGAATGTTTTCTCCTTAGAGAAATTCTAGGCACTCTGTCAAACCCACTCCACCTCAGTATGCTATGAAATGGTTTGATGGGTTTCATTTTTAACCATTCAATGTTACCTTGCTCATTTATTTGATAACTTCATTGCCTGATTCTATCAGAGTATACAGAACGCAGTAGCTGTTTCTGGTTTGATCACTACAAAATTCCTGGCACCTAGATAAAGGCCTGGCATACAACAGGCAATCAATAAAAGTATTTTACCAGGAAACCTCTCTCCTTCTTTTGCATATTGCCACAGCATTATCATCCCTTCCTCCCTTCCTCCCTCGATTCCTTCTTCCCTCCCTTCTTTCCTTCCTTCCTTTCTTCTTCTTTTTTTCCTTTTTTTTGTAGTATTAGTGATTTAACCTAAGGCCTCATGCATGGTAGGCATCTCTTTTACCACCAAACTCCACCCTAATCCATCTCCTTCCTTTCTTTATCTTTCTTTCTTTCTTTCTTTTTGGTAGTACTTGAGGCCTCTTATTTGCTAGGCAGATGCTCTATTGCTGAGCCACACCTCCCTTTTATGCACTAATTATTTTCAAATAGGGTCTCACTTTTGCCAAGACTTGCATTTGGGCTGGTATCTGCGTATTTCAAACTTCCTATTGTAGCTGGGGAGCTTAGCACACACCAACACACCCAGCTTCTTCTGTTGAAATGGAATCTTGCAAACTTTTCTGCATAGGCTGGCCTGGAGCCATGATCCTCCTATCTCAGCCTCTCACGTAGCTGGGATGAAAAGTGTCAGTTACCATGCCCAGCTATTGGTTACAAAGGAGTGCTTAGGCTAGCCTCAAACCACTATCTTCTCAATCTCAGCCTTCTAAGTCACCAGTACTATAGACATGAGCTATCAGAGCCTAACTCCATTTGTTTTCTAACACCAATCCTCCTTATCTTCTCCTCTTGGGTAGCCAGAATTACAGGTATGAGCAACCATGCTTGGCCTTCTACTTGATCTCTACCCTTTCCTATATCATTTCCTCTTTTCTGCTCCCAACAAATGATCTGTAAATACGTTATTGTGGTACACTCTTCTCTAAAAGTGTTCACAATAAAGTATTAACACTTCCTTTAAGAATCTTCTTGGGCTGGGAAGGTGGCTCAATAGTAGAGTGCTTGCCTTGCATGCATGAGGCCCTGGGTTCTATTCCTCAGCACTACATAAGCAAAAAGAAAAAAAGCCAGAAGTGGTGCTGTGGCTCAAGTGGTAGAGCACTAGCCTTGAGCTGAAGAGCTGAGGGACAGCACCCAGGCCCAGAGTTCAGGCCCCACGACCGGACCCCAAAAAAAGAATCTCCTTTGCCTTCAATAAATAGTGTTGAAAAATTTGACCACCCTTTACCTTTATATATAACACAAATGGATCAGAACTGAATGTAAAAGTTCAAGCTACAAGATTCTTAGAAGAAATACAGCATTAGAAACTTAAGAACATTGGATTTTTCAATGATTTCCTGGATACTTCACCAAAAGCATAAGTGATATCAAACTTGAAAACAGCAACTATATTAAAAGACTAAAAGAGGGAAGCATATCGAATTGGAAAACGTTTGCAAATAATATATATAAAAGGACTAACATATACTAGAGTATATAATAGCTAATATACTCTGTTAGAAATATAGAACATATATTAGACAATTGTATAAAGAAGTACCACAACTCAACACCAAAAATCATTCAATTAAATATGGGCAAAAGGAAATCCTCTAAAGATATAAAAATTGTAAATAAATCCATAAAACTTCTTAGGATCACCATCATTACTATCATAAAAATGCAAATCAATATCACAATAAGGTGCTATTCCATATCCATTATTTGGTGATTACAAAACAGAATATAGCTGGGCGCAGGTGGCTCATGCCTATAATCCTAGCTACTCAGGAAGCTGAGAACTGAGGATCATGGTTCAAAGCCAGCTCGGGCAGGAAAGTCCGTAAGACTCTTATCTCCAATAAACCACTAGAAAACCAGAAGTGGCGCTGTGGCTCAAGTGGTAGAGTGCTCGCATTGAGCTGAAGAGCTGAGGAATAGCACTCAAGCCCAGAGTTCAAGCCCCACGACCGACCCCCCCAAAAAAAAAAACCTCAAGTGTCAAAGGAGATATTGAGACCACTGTCCACCACTGGTGGGACAACTCTGTTGGAAAGCAGTACACTAGCATTTCAAAAATAGTAAGTGTGGAATTCTCATATAATTCTGCAATTTCCATTTTGCACATATAATTGACAACCAGGTTTCATATAGATATTTGTATGCTGTGCTTATAACATTATTATTCACAGCAGCAAGACATCTAAGTATTTATGAACAGATCAGCATAAACAAAACTAGGAACATAAACATAGTGGAAGATTATTAGCCTCAAAAAAAGAAGGAAATTCTGACCTGCTACATGGATGAACCTTGAAAACATTATCCATGGAAGTGGTGTTTGTGGCTCAAGTGGTAGAGCACTCGCTTGGAGCTGAAGAACTCAGGGACAGCACCCAGACCCAGAATTCAAGCCCTACGACCAACAAAAAACAAAAACAAAAACAAAAACAAAAAAATTATACTAAAGGAAATAAACTAGTTACAGTGGGACAAGTAATATAGATTCTACTTGTATGAGGCAGAGTAGGAAAAGTCTACTTTTCCCTGAAGCAGGTCAAAGGTGCCTTCCCTACACATAGAGAGAATGAAATCCTTATCACTGAAGACACAGACATAGAACATGAGCAGTCAACTCTTTACCAATTAGCTTACATACATTAATTCCCCTCCTACCTGCTCCATCTTCATCAAACCTAAGCACATTCCTTTGAGTTTTTATTTCTTAAGGCTCCCCCATCACATGTAAACTTACTAAATAAGTCTGTATGATTTTTTTTCATGTGACTGTATCTCTAAGTGCAGGAGCCTAAGCTTTGACCCTAGCTTTGACCGTAGCTTTGAACAAGGAAAGTAAAATCTTCCTCCACTACAGTAATGAGAGATACTCAATTTTGTGACTGCACTAACAATTGAAATATATACTTAAAATGGGTGAATGAGATAGTAGTGGGATTAGATCTCAAGAAAGTGGTTATAGTAAAGAACAAAGGAATCCTTGCTACTTCAAAGCCCTCCTTCTGACTCAAGTCATCAGTGATTTTGTCCCCAAATCCAAATTCCTTTCTTTCACCCCACAGATTACATACTGGTGTGTTGAAATACAATATTGACCTATGCATATTGAGCCAGCTTTGCATTCCAGGAATGAATTCCACTTGATCATAGTGTACGATTTTTTTGTTGTTTAACTCAGTTGTGTAGAATTTCATTGAGAAGTTTTGCACTGATATTCATTAAAGAGATGGGTCTAGAGTTTTCTTTCTTTGGTGAGTCCTTATCCGGTTTTGGGATGAGTGTTATGCTGGCTTCATAGAATGAGTTTGGTAGTGATCTTCCTCTTTCAATTTCATTGAAGACTTTGAGGAGCATTGGAGTGAGTTCTCTGTTGAAGGCCTTACCGAATTTGGCTGTGAATCCATCTGGTACTGGGCTTTTCTTCGATAGGAGATCTTTTATTGTCATTTCAATTACATTTCTTGTTATGGGTCTATTTAATTTTGGTTTAAATCTTCCTGGTTCAGCTTGGGTATATCAATGTTTTCTAGAAATGCTTCCATTTCTCCTAGATTCTCCAGTTTGTTGGCATTAAAATGTTCATAGTGTTCCCTAATAATAT